>NC_045435.1:173285735-173429961 GCF_002776525.5 Piliocolobus tephrosceles | reverse complement strand
TATGCAGCCATAAAAAAGGATGAGTTTGCGTCCTTTGTAGGGACATGGATGCAGCTGGAAACCATCATTCTTAGCAAACTATCACAAGAAGAGAAAACCAAACACCGCATGTTCTCACTCATAGGTGGGAACTGAACAATGAGTTCACTTGGACTCGGGAAGGGGAACATCACACACTGGGGCCTATCATGGGGAGGGGGGAGGGGGGAGGGATTGCATTGGGGAGTTATACCTGATATAAATGATGAATTGATGGGTGCTGACGAGTTGATGGGTGCAGCACACCAACATGGCACAAGTATACATATGTAACAAACCTGCACATTATGCACATGTACCCTAGAACTTAAAGTATAATAAAAATAAATAAATAAATAAATAAATAAATAAATAAATAAATAAATAAATAAATTAGATATGTGTCAAATAAATAAGGCCCAAATGTATACAGCCCTAGATCACTAAGCTTATTTGGTTGCTTTATTTAATGTTTATAAATAAATCAACTGTTTTATTAAAAAAAAAAAAAAAAAAGAATCAGCTTGTGAGAAGTGTTGGCCCCTGTAAATAGAGATAAACAAAGCCAAATTTGTCTGTAGGCCTTGAGTTTTAAAATCACGCCTGAAAGTGTTATGAACCTGATATAATTGCATTTGCAAATAAAATGCAAGAAGGTCTAGGGCTTGGAGTACAATTAGATGTATTAATTTTTTCTTTTTGCTGTAATGACGGTGACTTTAGGCCTCTTCATTTGACTGTACCTCTTTGTAAACCTTCCCCTGAAGGAGAAATCAGCTTTCCACAGCCACTAAAGAAAATGAGCTTGTCTAAAAATAGTTGTCTGTTGACTAGATTTTAGCAGATTTTTTTTTTCTGTGAAGGTGGTGTGATGGGCGGTGGGTAATATGAAAGCTTTACAAAATGAAATGAGGTCAAATATGACAGATGTGATCAAATGCACTTCTAATCTGTAAGTCCCTGACTAGCTACAGTTGTGCTATTTTTAAATGTATACTTTGAAGTTATACTGAATCCATGACATTCTCAGCATTTTCCTATATCTCCAAGCATTTGGGATTACTCTTGCATTCTGTGGGTTGGCGATCAGTGTATCATTGCTGGTCTTATATACTAGAGTGTCAAATGAGGTCCTGTTTTGCACTGCTTTTATTTGACAGGAATTATTTTCTAACCACCAAAAATAATAAAATTGATTTACTATGAACTCTTTCCTTTATAAGCAGTGGTTCTCTACCAGAGGCGATATCTACCTCCACCCCCATGGGACATGTGGCAATGTTGGGAGGCATTTTTAGTTGTCACAGCTTAGAAGGGGGAATGGGAGGGAGGGCTGGTGGTGTCTAGTGGGTAGAAACCAAGGATGCTGCTAATTAAGCATGCTATAATGCACAGGACAGCCCCCGACAGCAACATTTAACCAAAATGTCAGTAGTGCCAAGGTTGTCTTTAGAGCAATAGTTCTCAACTTTTGTGGCATATGAAAGTCACCTTGGGGGGCTAATGCCCAGGCTGCATTCAGACCAGTTACACTAGCGTCTCTGAGCAGTGGGACCCAGGCTTCAGTATTTTTATTTTATTATTTTTTAATTCTAATAGGGTTTTGGGGAACAGGTGGTGTTTTGTTACATGGTGATTTCCGAGATTTTGGTCATCACCCCAGCAGTGTACACTGTACCCAATGTGTATTTTCCCCCACTGACTCCATTGCATAACCAAGACTGAGAACTGTTACTTTAGAGCAAAAATTTTTTAAGGGTAAGACGAGTTTAGACATCATCACAAATAGTTTCCTTACTAAAGTAGATGAAAGGATCTCATTAACATGTGATTGGACCAATCAGGTATGTCCTAGTGTAGTATTATAGTGAGGTTCAAATGAACTTTTAATATTTTCTAAAGCCAGTACTTAAAACGTGAGAAACTGCTATTCTCATTCCCATCTTGGAAGTTTGTTTTCCTTGTTTTTTTCTAATATGTTCTTTCTTTTTCCAAGCAAGTGGAAATAAATATTTACTGGTAGCCTTAGTTAGTAGTTCTTTCAAATAACACTTTGGGTGTTTGAGCATTGGTGATTTGTTTTCCTTGAAGGTGTCTTATGTATCTTTATTACTTGAATAAATATTATCATGTAGTTATTTACCTGAATTGATATGCTATGCAAAGGAGCTAAAGTATCCTCTCTAAAAAAATTTTTTTTCATAATTTTGTACTTTCATTCCTTTAACTGTTTCCTGTCACCAAAAAGCAAATCTTAAAATTTATGGACAGTTACTCTAAACAGATAAATATTCTCCAGGTATGATTAATGTATGATTTTTAAATTTTACTATAGATGCCTATATTGATGGCACAGTTCTCAGGGACCACTCCCTACCCACCAAAAATAAATAAATAAATAAATAAATAAATAAATAAATAAATAAATAAATAAAACCCAGCATCTCAAAGCTTTTGAGAGTCAGGGTAGATAGAACAATTTTTAATGATGTATTAGATAGTAAAAACTAGTCCGTTTATAAAAACCTGCCTCATAAATAATAAAACCGTCTTCTTTCACATCTCAGCGTCTCGGTGAGAGTTCAGGCTGTTGAACTATGGACAGCATCCAGCTTCTTTGAAGGAATAGAGTGAGGTATTACTCACAGAGAGCCATCTGGTATCTTGGTCATTAACCCACTTTTGCTACCCATGCCCACATGCTTATCAGCAGATGCTGGAGAATGAATGAAAGGAACAGATTGAGGAAGTAAATGGCAGTGCTTGCAGAGCCCAGAGGCTCCCGTGTTGGTAAGAGGTTAGTCAGATTCCTCAGCCAGGGCAGAGACTGGCCAAGGTTTCCTGAGGCCTGAGGTTTACACAATTTAGAGAACCTTCTTTAGGAAAAAAATAAGTACAAAATGATTTCTTTAGAATGAGAAAATAAATCCCAATAAATTACAAATTTTGAAGAGCTAACCACTACCACTGAATCTAGTAAAATAACATTTGTATTAATTAATTGCCTGATATATGCTATAGTCTGACATCTGCTACAGTTTTTCCCACATCTTTTGGCAGCATGTTCTTTGGTTACTTCTTCATACAACCGTGAGTTTGTAACGTCATTTCCTACAGAGGGGCCTGGGAAGATAATTTAATCTTCCCTATTTCCTTGGTTGAGCAAAACTTGTTATTTTTATCTTGCTTTGTTTTTTAACTCATACTTCAGAGTCTCTTTCAGCTTTTCATTTCGTTATTTGTAACGTCGTACAAGTTTTTAGGGTTGCTACTAAATCTCGGAAAATTTCTATCAAAGTTTCTTACATATTCTTTCTTTCTTACAATAAAACATTTCAGGTCATTTGAAGTTTCCTTATGCAGTTACTAATAAATACTCCTTGAATTTACAATACTCATAAACTGATTGGTTGTCATTATCCTTGTTGCAATGGTGCATAATGAGTTTTATCTGTCTTCGCTTAATGTCACATTATCCATAAGAACCTGAGCTGTAATGGAGTGAGGCCATTTCAGTCAAGGGAAAACAAAAGGTGTGATCTGGCAAAGACATGGTGTCCAGTTTGGATGGAATAGCATGTACAAGTAGTGTAGCAGTGGGCCACAAGACTAGAAAGGTATGCTGGAGCCAGACAGGCAAGTGGGAAGGGCTGTCAAAACTTGGTAGGTGATTAAGAATACACTCTATGTTGTACCATAAAGTTAAGAAGCCCAGGGCCATTCGTGGACCACCAAGCATATGAAAGGCAGCATGGTGTAGTGTTAACATCATTGGCCTTACAGGCAGCCAGATTCTGGTTTGAATACTAGCTTTTCCCCCAACAGGCCTGGGAAGCCTTGCTAACATGAACTATATGTGAAAATAATGGCAAACTACATATATATTTTTCACTATACCCAAACGTGATGTATCCTTGACTTAAGTTCCTCTTAGATCCCAGCCAGAGGCCAATTTAGTATCAGTGTATACACGGAAATATGATCAAAGGGAAGTAGAAGTGAAGAGACAGTGCTCTTGCCTGATTACTTCTTACTTCTCCAGGTATCTTCTTCAAACTTTCGAAAACATATGACCTAGGCCTTTGAAAGGGCTTGGGCAAGGGAAGGGCTCTCAAGTTCGAAGCTTCATTAGCTTCAAGTAAATCTGCAGGTGATCTAGGACTTATTCTCCCTCTCCTATATGACGTCAGAATCAGACAGGTGAGTTTTAGTACAATGATTTAGGCAGTCATTATCATTTCTGATAGTAATGAAGGATATGCTCTATGTTTTAAACTAAATCATAAAATGAGTTTTTAAATTGTCACGCTGGGCTACTAGCTTCACTTTGTTCCTTAGCTTAAATTCTTGAACTAGGGAAGCACATTCTATGGGTTGGTTCTTCTGGTCCTATTGGCTATGGCAAAGGGGCCAGGCTTACATGGTGGAATTTTCCTTTCCTGACCCTGGAAGAGGCAAATTCTCTAAGAAGAGTTAATGATTGAGGAGGAAATAATGGGATCTCTAGGGTAGACACTGTCAAGAGTGGCAGTCACATTACTGCATTCCACAAGAATAGGGGAACCTGGGGGGAGAGGAGGAATAGGGCAGATACCATGAGGTGACTGAAGCTCATGGGAGGCACCCCTTGTCAACTTGTGGAAACACCTGGACAGGTTCTGTCGAGAGCATGACATTTACGTTACTAATGTTTATATGACATCCATAGGAAGGTGAGGTCTGCAAACATTCAGGTTAAGGAGTTAGGAATGATATGAGAAAAGAAAAAAAAAATCAACCTTGTTCTTGAAATGAGAACAGACTTGACCTTAAGCAAAATCAAAAAACGATAGAGCCACTTCACAGCTGCTATAGATTTCCACCTTTTAGACGCAGATGCAAAAAATCAGATTTTCTTGGCTTTTGGTCTGTCAGCCCCAGTCAGTAATTAATAACACTGAGTGAGACATTTTTCCTCTGAGATCCTCAAGCTGCTTAACTGATCAGCTTAGCTTAGCTGAACATCCTGGGGTAGTAAGGAAAGGGAAAATATGGTTTCAATTTTGGTGTGTGTGCCACTAGAGCAGGCACTAAAAAAGAAATAGAATGTTTTCTAATCTTCCTTTCTGCTTGGGAGATCTAATTCATGGGGAAGTTAAGTGATTTCTCAGGATCTCAGAACAACTTACCAGAATAGAACAGCCAGTCTTTAACTGTCAAAGCCTTCCTGGAAGCCACCATTTAAGCTCTGCTAACCTGCTTCCTCTGTTCAGATAGAATTTATACTGGTAGTGCAGTTAACAGAAGGTATCTATACAATTCTTTATGCTTAGGAGGCCAGGGAATGTCTATGATTTCATAAACTAGTTCTGTGGTTCTCATGAGCAATAGATTTTAAAGGCTTTAACATCCTAGTAATCAGAAGAGGGGAAGGCATCAATATTTTCATGCCTTTGAAGAGATCAAACCATGGCCAGCTTATATAAAACCCAATGTACTGATTAAAGGGAATGTGTTACTCACTTCTGATGTGAAAGGGAAGAAAGGAGGAAATGGAAACAAATAAGACAATCCCTTAGGAAAATCTGAAAACTGAAGAATATGAAGACTTCAGTGCTGCACGCTAAAGCCCTGCCTTTGCTATTAATATTTCTGAATCTATTTCCTTACTTGCTCATTTCTCCTCTTTTAGTTTTTATAGTAACAGGTCCTATAAAACCAACATGATAATTGTCCTATTATAAGTTCCTCTGTAGTGGGAAGTTTAGGGAAAAACAATTTAAGTATCTTTCCTCTCTAAAGTAGTAACTCTAACCCTTACAGAACCAACCACCACTTAAAAAAAATATATTATTTTATTTATTATTATTATTATTTAAAACTTTTTTTTTTTTTTTTTTGAACAGAGTTTCACTCCTGTTGCCCAGGCTGGAGTGCAATGGTACGATCTCGGCTCACTGCAACCTCTGCCTCCCAGGTTCCTGTGATTCTCCTGCCTCAGCCTCCCGAGTAGCTGGAATTACAGGTGCCCCACCACCATCCCCGCCTTATTTTTGTATTATTAGTAGAGACGGGGCATCACCATGTTGGCCAGGCTAGTTTTGAACCCCTGACCTCAGGTGATCCACCTGCCTCAGCCTCCCAAAGTGCTGGGCTTACAGGCGTGAGCCACCATGCCTGGCCTATTTATTATATTTTAGAAACAGAGTCTTGCTCTGTCACCCATGCGGGAATGCAGTGGCATGATCATAGCTCATCAGAGCCTTGAAATTCTGGGCTTAAGTGATCCTCCCACCTCAGCCTCCCAAGTGGCTGGGACTACAGGCATATCCCACTATGCCCAGCTGATTATTATTTTTTATTTTTTGTACAGACAGGGTATCTCTTTGTTGCTCAGACTAGTCTTGAACTCCTGGCCTCAAGCAGTCTTCCTGCCTTGGCCTCCCAAAGTTCCAGGATTATAGGCATGTGCCACTGCACCCAGCCATAGACTTTTTTTTTTTGAGATAAGATCTCATTCTGTCACTCAGGCTGGAATGCAGTGGCATGAACACAGCTCACTGCAGCCTCAACCTCCTGGGCTCAAGTGATCCTCCCACCTCAGCCTCCCAAGTGGCTGGGACTACAGGTGTGTACCACACTGCAACTGATTTATTTATTTATTTATTTAGTAAAGACAGGAGTCTTATCATGTTGCCCAGGCTGGTCTCAAACTCCTGGGCTCAAATGATTCTCCCACCTCAGCCTCCCAAAGTGCTGGGATTATAGGCGTGAGCCACCATGCTCAGGCAACAACTATTTTTTAACATTGTTTTTACCATCCTAAAATGAGATTCATAGTTAATATAATCTACCTATATGTATACATCATGATTTAAAAATTCAGCAAAATGCCCTAACATAAAGGGGAAAACAAAGGGAAAGTAATATATAATTATATGTATTTCAATATAGAAATATTCAGGCACCAATACATTAGAAGTCATAATGGAGTTGTCAGATGTGTGCATGCAGATGTACAACAGCTGCAAATGAAGACTAACAGTTGGATTATTTTGGTAACTCCAACACAGTAAGTAGCATTGTCGTTGATGAAGTGATTTTTTTAAGATAGCAGTTCCTCTTTGTGAAGTTCTAAACAAAACAAAGTGAAAGCTCCCTTCATTTATACAGTAGTTGCATTCCTGGAAAATTCATTGTATACTAAAGCGAGTTCCAGAATATTCTTTGTTTACATGTAAAACAAGTTCCAAGCCCATGTGATTATAAACAGATTTTTATTTCTACTATTTACAAGTTGTATGGGATGTGAGGAAGTCTCTTTTGTAGGACTGTCTATCACATTGCAGAATCTTTAGTGTCCCTTTCCCTTGCTGAATAAGTCCTAGTCATACCCACAGTTATTTTGACAACCAAAAATGCCCCCATAAATACCCAGAATATCCTCATTCAGGACCAGTGCTTTGTAGGAGTGTCCAATCTTTTGGCTTCCCTGGGCCACACTGGAAGAAGAATTGCCTTCGGCCACACATAAAATACGCTAATACTAATGATAGCTGATGAGCAAAAAAAAAAAAAAAAAAAAAAAAAAAAAAAAAAATCACACACACAAAAAATCACAAAAAAATCTCACAGTGTTTTAAGAAAATTTATGAATTTGTGTTAGGCCACATTCAAAGACATCCTGGGCTGGTGGGCCACAGATTGGACAAGTTTGACTGGAACAAAGGTGAAGAATTAAATCCAGGGAAGAGACGTTGAGGTCTTTCCCAAACCATTTTGAATGTTTTTGGTTCCTTTTCTTTGGATTTGAGATGTTGAGAGCCCCTGTTTCATTTTCAATTACTGGAAACTTAAGACCCCAGGGTATTCTCAGGAAAAAGAAAGATGGTGATGGTGTAGTTATAGCACATTAAATTTATGGCTTTCATAAAACTACTTGAGTTAAGAATCCCTAAGGAGAATTTAGTTAGGGAAAGAAGACTCTCAATTACAGATATTGATTCAAACCTAAATACCATCTTAAGAAACCTAGAAAATAGAAACAGTTATACCTCGGGCAATTATGTAACTACTTGATGAAATTTTTTAAAATGTTCTTTCTAGAATTAATCTAGAGCTACTATAAAAGTCTCCCATAAGTCTCCCATAAGTCATACTTATTTTCTGTGAAGTCCTTGAACCCTAGGCCTTAATTGTAGTCCTAAGGACTGTGGCCTAAGAAAAAGACCTACCAGAGGAGCTACCCATGTGCCAGTGAGAACCCAATCTTTAACTGGAAATTGACCAGCCTAATGTCTACAAGTGTATGCCATTCATCTCATTATACTGCATCCTGTATATGTATGATACATCTATAGTAAATTCATGAAGACAGCTCAATCTCTTGGTTTCCCTAGGTAACATAATAACTAATAATGACAACTAATAATTATTGAGCACTTCTATGTGCTAGATGCTGTTCCAAGCTCTTCATGTGTATTAGCTTTTTGAATTCTCTCAACAACCCTAAGAAGTAAGTGTGATTATTATCCTCATTTTACATAGGGAAACTCAGGCACAGAGAGGTTAAGTAGCTTGCCTAAGGTTGTACAACTAGCAAAGCCAGAATTTGAACCTAGGAAATCTATATCTCCAGAACCCAAGTTCTCAACCATTATACTATGCATATTTAAGAAATAACAAGGCTTAGTAAAGGATATGGGTGGGTAACTAATAATCCACGAAGAGGATTAAATACCATCCTGCTTCCAGTTCTGATCAAGCTAAATATTTGTAGAGACAATGGTTGAGAAAATTGGTAGTGCTGTTACAGCTTTATTCTTTTAAGCATCTGCAGCGTTTGATGTAGTAAACCAGAGGACATCAACATAATTATCTCTAAAACTGAGACAATGGCAAGTGTAGTTTTCACTCACATCATCAAAATTAGGGCCCAATACTCTCTATCCAACTAACAGAAATTCAATTCAAACTGGCTTATGCAAAATGAAAACAACAACAGCAAAAAAGAATGTGAAGTTCAGTGGTTCTGTGAGTGAATAATCCAAGGGATATACCTGATTAGGAATGGTTTGACCCAGGTCTCAAATGATGTCAAAAGCCTTTCTCTTCCTTACTCAGCTCTTTTTCTCTTTGCATGTTAACCATATTCTTGTCCGTTGTAAACAACTTTATCCTTGGAGCCATAGAAGCTGTTCACAGTATACCAATACAGGAAAAGAAAGGAAGAGACCCTCTCTTTCCTGGTATCTGCTGGACAGATTTTGATCCAGTTTGGATCACATGTTCATCTTTGAACCAAGAACTGTGGCCAAGGAGAAGGAACTCTGATTGGCTAGCCTGAGCCATGTGCTCATCTGCCTCATCTCTCTGAAGGAAGGTGGGCATGCACCATGGACATCATGGCTTGGAAGACAGATGGTTCTCAAGGGGAAAGGGATGATGGACAGTTAAAAATAACTGCTTTAAGGAGCCAAATTAGCCATAACCTGACTACTACTATTTTTATAACACTAGGCCATTGAATCCCTAACTCGTAACTGAATTGTTGATCCAGGTACAGTGTACACTGGTGTTACAACAAGGTTTTTTTTTTTTTCTTGGTTTTGTTTTATACAAGAGGATATAGAATTATACACAGTGCCTGATATAGGTTAATCATTCAGTAATTGTTAGCTGATATTACATGCTAATGAGTGAAAATGATATTCCTGCTATTGCCTTTATAATGAATATCTAACAAAAAACTTGCTGCAGTGTATGGCAGTCTGAGTTGATGCCCAACATCAGTATTCCAAGGCATGTCAACAACTACATGAATTATGGAGCATCACTTTCTAATCTAGATTAGTCTCGAGTTTGATAAATTATCCTGATTCTCTACAGGAGAGTTGGGAGGGTTGGGGGAAGGAAGTCAGGTAAAAAAACATGGGAACTAAACTACAATCTTTCATACTAAAGAGGGTCAGAATAGAAATGGTCACAAGGTGGTAAAAAATAGCTTCTTGCCTGCTCAGGTCTGGCAGTTGGAAAACATTGTTCTGGTGATGCTTCCAAACCATCAGTAGCCCTCTGCTTGCACTGGGTGAATTGGGGAACTCTATAGAACTAGTTCATGGGCCTCAGCCCTGAAGAATGTTTTGGTAAATGTGGAGGGACCCAGATTCCCATTTTCAGACCCAAGGTAAGCCTGACATGCCACTAGACATGAGAACTGCAATAATCAATCTCTATAATTTAAAAAGAGAAAACAGATGTCATAGTAAGAACACCGAGTAGCAGTTCAGGCACAGCCAAGTTATGAAACTTGAATCGACAAATGGTGTATAAAGACAGACAGTGTTTATACCCTGTCCCCTCTTTTGATGACAAAGCCATTAGTTCCTTTTTGTTTTTGTCTCCTCAGGGACTGATACACAAAGCCTGCTCTCTCCCCAACTCCCATTTTTCCTCTTTTTTTTTTTTTTTCACTGCTCAGTTAATTTCACTTTGATCCATTTCTTTCTCATGTATGTAAATAAATTTATCCTGATGCCTTTTCTGGCCTTTCTGCAAATTTTACTCAGGATTTTTGGGGCGGTGGGGGCGGATATTACTTCTCTCTATTGATTCATGAATAAAAATTACCTTAAATATACCTGATGAATTATTCATTCATCCAAAAAATAGTTATTGGGCACCTATTTGTTATGCTGACCCTATCGACTCCAGTGGGGAAAGCTCCAAGTTGAAGAGGCTGAAGAAGAAACCCAGAGCCAGAAAACAAGCTATGGCTTTTCCCAGGGGCTTACATGCAGAGGAGGGAGTTCAGTGGCAGCAGGCTCGGCAGGATATCTGCATGGCCCAGTGGCAACAGGCTGGGCAGAAGAACCACAGCTGCTTGCAAAAGGCATGCAATTTAGTATAGCATTTTCATTTAGCACCATTTCCCCAGTGATCTTCACCTGGCAATCTACATTCAACCCAAAACCTGGGGCCTTGGTCACCTGTATAGCCTGTGTTCCATGGGACAGCCTGGGGGCTCAACTCTTCCTCATAGACAAGGAATGAATCTCCAGGTTGGCCACTTTGAAGTTCCCTAGCTCAGAACATACGTTCAGGTGCATCTGCCCTACAGGGTTATTCTCATGGTATGCTTAAGCTATTGCTATCAGATATGTTTACCACACACTACTATGTGCAGGCATAGTACTAAGTTCTGGAAATTCAACTGTGAACAACTCACACAAGATTTCTGTCATCATGAGGTTTCAGTGTAGGGAAGGAGACAAAATAATGAACAAATGACTATCAGGGTGCCAGATGATGCTAAGTGCTATGGAGAAAAATAAAGCAGAACAAGAGACTAAAACTTGACAGGATGGGGAATAGGAGAGGCTGAGGCACAGGCAGTCAGAGAAGGGCTTGAAGGAAGTGAAAAAGTGACCCTTTCCAAGATCTGCAAGAAAAGCGTTCCAGCCAAGTGACCAGCAAATGCAAGGACCCTGAGGCGAGACAAGGCAGAGGATGATAGGATATAAGTTTGGAGAGATGATGAGGAAGGTTGTAGGACATTTCAAATGGTGTTTTAAACAGTGTTATTAAAAGGTGGTGTAAAACGAAAAGCCAAGGTTGACAATTGGATTTTACGAGATGGAGGTTTCCAATGTCCTCAACAAGAGCAACTATAATGGTAATGTGGGAACAAAAGCACCTTTGAAGTGGCTTAGGGAAAAATTATGGAAGGCGAGGAAGTGGAAATTTCAAGTAAATACAAGTTTGTTGGTTTTTTTTTTTTTTTTTTTTTTTTTTTTCCAGTCTGCTATGAAGATGAGCCAAGAAATGCACCAGTAGCCAGAGGGTTTGTGATATGTAGGTAGAGATTTTTGTTTTCTTCTTATTTTGAGATGGAGTCTCACTCTGTCGCCCAGCCCGGAGTGCAGTGGCGCAATTTCGGTTCACTGCAACCTCCACCTCCCGGGTTCAAGTGATTCTCCTGCCTCAGCCTCCTGAGTAGCTGGGATTACAGGCACCTGCCACCGCACCCAGCTAATTTTTTTATTTTTAGTAGAGACGGGGTTTCACCAGGTTGGCCAAGCTGGTCTCGAACTCCTTTCCCCAGGTGATCCACCCACCTCAGCCTCCTTAAGTGCTGGGATTATAGGCATGAGCCCCCACGCCCGGCCCAGGTAGAGATTTTTTTAAGATGGAAGAGATGACGGCATATTGATATGCTAATGAATTATTCTAAAGAATGAGAGAAACTAATGATGCGGGGGAGAGAAATATAATTACAAGAGCAAAGCTCTTGAATAGATGAGAGATAGGAACAAGGAGAAACGAAGGCAAGGGGTTTTTGGTTTTGTGGGTTGATAAATCGATCATGGGAAAACACCTTAGTTTTCTAATGGCATCTCTTGGTAAAATAGGTGAGATCTTGCATTAAGATTGAAATAGGGGAAGTGGTATTGGAAGTGTAAGAAAAGAGGGTAATATGTAAAATATTCAACTTGGACTGAGTTAACCAAGAAGTGGGCTAAGGACATGAATAGACAGTTATCAAAAGAAGATATACAAATAGCCAACAAGCATATTAAAAATGCTCAACATCGCTAGTGATCAGGGAAATGCAAATCAAAACCACAGTGTGATACCACCTTACTCCTGCAAGAATGGCCATAATCAAAAACTAAAAAAATAATAGATATTGGCATGCATTTGGTGAAAAGGGAACACTTCTATACTGCTGGTGGAAATGTAAACCAGCACAACCACTATGGAAAACGGTGTGAGTATTCCTTAAAGAACTAAAAGTAGAGCTACCATTTGATCCAGCAATCCCACTACTGGGTATTTACCCAGAGGAAAAGAAGTCATTATACGAAAAAGATACTTGCACGTGCATGTTTATAGCAGCACAATTCACAATTGCAAAAATATGGAACGAGCCCAAATGTCTATCAATGAGTGGATTTAAAAAAAATGTGGTATATATATCATGGAATACTACTTGGCCCTATAAAATAATTTAATAATGGCATTCGCAGCAACCTGGATGGAATTGGAGACCATTATTCTAAGTGAAGGAACTCAAGAATGGAAAAGCAAACATCGTATGTTCTCACTCATAAGTGGGAGCTAAGCTATGTGGATGCAAAGGCATAAGAATGATACAGTGGGCTTTGGGGACCTAGGGGAAAGGATGAGAGGGGAGCAAAGGATAAAAGACTACACATTGGGTACAGACTACACTGCTCTGGTGATGGGTACACCAAAATCTCAGAAATCACTACTAAAGAACTTATTCATGTTACCAAACACCACCTGTTCCCCAAAAACCTATTAATGATTTTTTTTTTAAATAAAAAAATTAACTAGGAAAATACAGTGAGAATTCAGTGATGAGTGAACACATCAGGAAGATTGTGTTCAGAAAGCACAGATACAAAGCCAAAAGATGGCTGGATTTAACCAGAGTTGAGGTTGTTCTAGGCAAGGCAATACCAGGAAGAGCAAAGGAAGAATTCGGTACTGGGCAGACTAGGAGAGATAGGAGGACTTAAGGTGAGTGAGGAACAGTGAAACAGTGGTGGGGCTAATGGATCAGAAGTCCTGTTGGGCTGAAGAATTATTGGAGTCCAAATGCCAGTGTGAATGCTCTGGAAAGTTAAAAGGTAGTGGTTGGAGAGAGAGATTCTTCAAACAAAGATTTCTGAGGTGGTTCAAGGAGTGGATGGTCTATGTGGGCTGTGACAATGTTAGTGATACAGAAGGTGACCGAGGGAGTTCCTAGTCCTTAAATGAATGAGGAGGTGAAACCAAGGGGACAGTAAATGATTGCAATAAGGAGCAGGAGTTGGGTAATCTGACTGCACATGTTTGAAAGGAGCTGGATATGTGCGGGAGGTGGACTCTGCCCCTCACCAGTTAATAAATGATGAAGATATCCCCAAATATGATATCTATCAGCTGGAAATAACTTTTGAGTTTTTGACCTTTAGTAAAAGGGAGAAGGATAACATTGTTGGCAGAAATGTGGATGGTGATAGGGGAAACCAGAATGGGAAACCATTTGTTGAATTTTTTTACAAGACTCAGGTATAGTTATTTAAGTACGTCATAAGAAATTTTGGCAATTCCAAGAAGTCACATTGTCAGATGCCAAATGGTCTGGTTTAATGACTAACTTGTTGTCCTCTTAAAGATAACCTTAGGTAGGACAGGCCTAAATAAGACTAAGAAAATTCCAGGTCTTGGTAGCTGGTCTCATTCTGGCTTTAAAATTCTTTTGAAGAGGGGGTGTTGGGGGGAGGGGTCAGTTGGACAAGCAGGAAGCAAAGAAGCAGATATAGTCTGCAGTTTTGTTTTTCTCATTTTATAAATTTTCTCCTTCTAGATTAAATAAAGACAGCCTATCGCTAACAATCTCAAAATAAAATTGTATATGTCCTGAAGAACCTCCAAAACTTTCAACAGCCAAGTACCAAATGAAGCAGGATCCAAGTCTTATACACAGGTAAATAGGTTTGAGGGAAATTTTCAGAAGAGCATATCACAGAACATATTTGGAAAATATAATAGAAGGAAAATAATATAGAACTAAAAGTTCCTATTATATAAATTATTTTGCATATATAAGTAACTTTTGCATTCAAGACAAATAACATTATTGGAAAAATTTCTCTGTTGGAAGACATTCCAATTTTCACATTAAAAATGGCATAATGAAAGTGCCCCAAATTGTACTGAGATGACCACAAGCACCGTACTTAGGTATAACAGGATTTCACCTGGGACTCACTATTCCAGTTGTTTACAGCCAGCATCTGTTCTAATTGATTAGCACCTGTATCCCACTAGTTGTTAATGTTTTCATCATCACCCTTGCTCGGATATGTATTTACTTGTCAAATAGCAAAAATTATGTACAGATTAATAGAACAAGAACAAAATACATAAAAATTAGTTTATCTGGTGTGGTTCTTATCCATGCCATTCTTGTCCCTCTCTCTTCCCTCCCTCCTTTTTTTTTCCCTTTGCAGCAAATCGTAAGGTGACTTTATCATTACTTTCATCAGGGTCACAGAATTCAAAAGGACTTTCTTGAGGGAGATTTTTGACAGGCATCTTTGAAAAGATGTCTAGGGAGACTTGGAACTACTGGATGACATTTTAAGAAACTTAACAAGAATAAATAAATTTATTGGCAATATTAGAAAGACTGTTAAAAGTCATTTCTTCAGTGTAAATTTTTGTGAAGCAAGAATAAATCTTGACCATTAAGTTATATCACTATAATACAGGGTCTGTTTGTTAAGCACTGTGTGTGGAAAATGATATGATCCTAGTAAACCCAGAACTGAGGGGGTTGACTTGAAAGTTATTTCATAATTGTATTTATTAGTAATGAGTTACAAAGGTACATGACTTTTTAATAAAGAACTTGACCTAGTAAAGAGAATAGGTTTCAGTTTTTATGACTCTTAAACAAAAAGAAAAGAAAAGGAAAGGAAAGAAATCTGGTGGTGAAAAGAACCATATTTTCTCAGTAAAGCTACTCAGAGGATAACATGGTTGCTACCTCCTGGCATAATAAATGCAATTTTGGTGCAATGTTGGGGAAAGTGTAAAAATACTAATAATAGCCTACATTCTTCAGCACATTCTGTGTGCCTGCACTCTTTTATTCATTCTACATGTAGGAACTCATTTAATCCTCACAACCACCCTATAAAGAAGGAACCATTAATATGTCCATTTTTAAAGATGAAGAGAAGGAGGTTAAATAACTTGCTCAAGGACATACTACTTGAAAACGGCTACGTGTGGTTTGTACCGCAGACAGTCTGATCCCAGAGTCTATAGTCTGATAAAGCTTAAGATCATACTGTGGTTGCACTTAGTAAGCCTTATTTCACTGCCCTAATCTGCCTATGACTCATAACATAATATTTGTGAGTTCAGATGATTATGCCATAGACCCCACCTGGCCACCAGAGGGAAATAAGAATCTCTTAAATCCCAGTTATTTCTTCTCAGGGTAAGGTTTCACTTGTGCTCAGTGTTTTCTTTCCAGCATTCTCACCTTGTTGCTGTGGTTTCTGCTGCCACACTCTTAGGAAGTTACTGCTATGTCAGGCATAACCATGTTTTGGATGCAACCACCTTAATGCTCCTACTCTGACCTCAGTAAAGACATAGCTTCCTATAATTCCCCAGAGTTCAACTAGATCAACCAGTGACTTTCAGGAGTCCTGCTCACATGCCAAGTTTACAATGCCAGTATCTCAGTCTGAAGCATCTAAAATTAATCATTTTACTGTATTCAGAACTTCACCAGAAACAAAGCAAAAGTACTTACCTTTGATGCACCAGAAGTATCTTCAGAATCAAGAGAGGACATACAACCTAATTCTAATTACCACCCTAAAAGAGACAGTATGCATTCAATGCTTAATGTGGCAGTTACTATGGCTGAAAATCTTGTGAGTTATGTATGAAGGCTACCTTTTAAAGTGGCATGAAGTGATGCAATTAACTATGATCTCATTAAAAAGTGATATGTATCATGAGAGGTACAGGTTTTCTGGAGTTTAGGAAAAAGAGATGGCCATCTCAAGGTTAGAGTGGGAAGGTGTTGAAGAAGTGGTATTTGATAAGATACCACAGCGTAATGATTAAATACAGAAGCTCTGGAACCAGCCTTGCCTGTGTTTAAATTCCGGCTATCACTTACCAAATGATCTCGGGCAAGTTATTCAGTAAGCTGCCATTCAGTTACCTCTATGAAACAGTGGTATACACCTTATGGATCTCTTGTGAGTATTAAATGAGTTATGACATGTAAAGCACTTGGAACACAATGTAAGTTTTCCACAGAGGTTAGCTATTATTCTTTAGACAGGGCTTTGAAAAACAGGATAAATAGGATTTAGACATGCAAAAATGAGTCAGAAATTAAATTTCAGAAGATGCAAAGATTAAAATGTAAAAAGGTTAAACCATAAAATTATTAGAAGAAATCGGGAAGAAATCCCAGGGTGGGGAAGGCTTTCCTAGGTATGACTTCAGACCCAGAAGCTATCAGTATACAATTTTAAAAGATGCATTAAAAATAACATAAAAATATACAATTTTAAAAGATGCATTAAAAATAACATTATAAAAAGCACAATCTCAAAGAGATATTTGTACAACTATGCTTATTGCAGCATTATTCACAAGAGCCATGAGGTCAAAACAGCCCAAGTGTCTGTCAACAGACGAATAAAGAAAACATGATATATACATACAATAGAATATTATGTAGCCTTAAATAATATTAAAAAAAATTAAATAATATTAAAAAAAGAAAGAAATCATCTTAAATGCTGCAACATTGTAAGTACTGATTTACAGGTATTTCTCCCTCCCAAGACTCTGAGATACTACAGAGCTGGAATTGTCATGTTCATCTTTGTATCCACAGAATCCAGCACATCATAGATGTTCAGTAAATGTCTCTGCTTTGTGAACAGATGGGGCATAAACAGGCCATGGAAAGGAACGGCTCTTTGCCATCACAAGTTCCATTTTGGACTTGTCCAGTTTAAGATGGTGCAACATTCAAATATACATGTGCTTTAAGTAATTAGAGGTCAGGTGATATAAATTTGGTAAGAGCTTAGAATTGCAGATACAGACACTCATATTGTCTCTTCACCTTACTATAGCAAAGAAGTTGTGAGAAGTGGTCAGATTCTAGGTACATTGTGAAGGCTGGTGGAGATTTCTAATAGATTGGATGTGAAGTGTAGGAGAAAGAACAGAGTCAAGAATGAGTCCAGAGTTTTTGACCCAAACAGCTACCAAGATGGAGTTACTGTATAATGAGACAGGGAATGCTACAAGAAAAGAAGATTTGCTGGAATCATATTAGGAACTTAGTTTGGGACATGCTAAGTCAGACATGCAAAGTTGGGTCAAGTAGGCAATTAGATATATGAGTGTAATGCTCAGTGGAAAGATCAAAGCTGGGAATAAAAGTTAGGACATCGTCAGCATATAGATGGTATTTAAAGCCAGTAGACTAGATGAGACCAGCTAGAGAGTAAATGTAATTAAGAAAGAGTTCTGTGGAAGGAGGCCTGGGGTGCCTTAGGGTGGGGACAATAAGGGAAGAATCTGCAAAGGGGGAAGAACAGCCACTGCCAGTGATGTGGGAGATGATTGTTGTCTCAGAAAATATCCCATTGTGAGTGACTGATTATCAAATAACTTTTTGTTTGGTCAATGCTGATATATATGTGTACAGTGATTTCTACAGTGTTTTTAATCAGCTGCCAGAATGCTGTTTACTCCTGGTTACATGAGCTGTGTTGATCCTGGATCACTCTTGAATGGTAAGGCCAATGCACTGGATAGCTTGCCCACGGTGTTTTCCCTATAGATGCTTTCAATTTCTTTTTCTTTTTGGAGTGGAACACATGTTATTATATAGGCTTACATATGAAAAGTTAAAATAAGGTAATTTATCAAGAAGTTTTTTAAAAAATATGTGACCACATTTAGAGATGCAGTGTTTGTTTTTTAACAGGATGCAAATCAACTTTCTATAATATTTCATCTCCATGAAAATGTTTAAGAATCCCAATCCTACTATATTTGTTACCTAACCTCCCTTTTCATTCATTACTCATCCTCAGCAATCAATAACAGCCTCTCTGCAGCCTCTTAAAATGCAGTGAACCTATTGATTTCACTTGTTATTTCATCTCCCTCCCTTGCCTCTGGCACAAATTACTCTGAGTCAGAAAAGGTGGTGAGATAATAAGACTATATATAGACTGTCCTTTTCTGTTCTCTCCGAAAAGCTTTTGTGTGTGTGTGTGTGTGTGTATTTAACTAGGAAGTGATAAAAAGCAAAGCTCAGAACCAGCTGTAAGCTATATGTCCTACAGTTGAAATCTTCTGTACTTTAAAACCACATATTTTGACTTGCTCTATACTATTAATTAAGCACAAGAAGCAGTGCTTACTGTGATTTATCTTTTCCTAAAGATGCATTACAGAAGATATTCAAATACAATATGTCATTTAATGGAAGTAGTTGTTTCAACTCTAAATTGTAAAATATCCATGTTAGTTGTTTTTATGTTTCTATTCTCTAATTTAGGGAATAGATTGACACTGTCAGCTCACAAAGCCAAATATCCCTTTTTTTTAAGTCAGAATATATATATATGTATATATATTAAACGGAGTCTTGCTCTGTCGCCAAGGCTGGAGTGTAGTGGCACGATCTCGGCTCACTGCAACTTCTGCCTCCCGGGTTCAAGCAATTCTCCTGCCTCAGCCCCCTGAGGAGCTAGGATTACAGGCGCATGTCACCACACCCAGCTAATTTTTGTATTTTTAGTAGAGATGGGGTTTCACCATGTTGGTGAGCCTTGTCTCGAACTCTTGACCTCATGATCCGCCTGTCTTGGCCTCCCAAAGTGCTGGGATTACAGGCGTGAGCCACTGCGCCCGGCCAGGATTTTTAATAGTAGTAGAAACTAGTATAAGCATTAATGCTTCAGATTTCTCAGACTTGCTTTCTTGTTTTGGTTTGGGATATTTGGGGATGGGGGAGTCATATTGTAACACCTCCGAGCAACTGAAATCCACCACTTATGGTGCAAAATCAGTATGCCTGAGTTTCCTTGGTGCTGTATGCAGGCAACCACTTCCATACATTGGAGCTGGCCAACAAGAGAGCTATTACATGGGAAAAGGTCACAGTTGTAAATCAAGGAGCAATAAGTCTTCTAGGTGCATGTAGGGCAGTTGGTAGGGGGAGTAGCAAAAGGGGGTGAATGGGAGAAATTTTTAATGAATTCTCTTAACACCATTCACACACATCAAAAGCATCATAATACACATTTGTATTTGGACATATTCTATTTTAAAATTAATAATCATGCACTATCCTTCCTTCCCCTAAGCCAGCTGGAAAGCTTAGCAGTTATTTACAGGGCACCTCAGTGAAATTAGCAGTAGACTGAAACATGACTGTGTCACTGATACGTGCAAGTTCTTCATAAAACCTCATTACCAGGGCCTGGAGATAATGTAGTTGCAGTAAAAAAAACATTTGTCAAATGTGATCTGAAATCCTAAAGGGGATTTTCCAGCAGCTATATTTTGTTAATCTGGTGGTGATTGAGTTGATCAGAATATGCAAACTACATCTCTAAACTGGTCATTATTTACATGCTTCAGCTGCACTCACTAATTGAATCCCTGGAGTTATTTCTGACACCTACCACCTGGGACCTGTTTCCAGACAAAGGCTTTCCTGTGGCACACAGCAGAGATAGGTCTGGGCCCTTCTGTTTCATGTCAGAATAAATATTTTAGCTCTGAGGCTTTTTGTTTAACTGAATTCAGTGGTTCTCATGATTTGCATTAGTTCTTTCACCAGGAATCAGTTTACCAAGCTAACTATTGTTTGGATGGCTAATTAAAACCTGCTCAGTGTGTGTGCAGGCAGCCTCTAAGCCAAATATTGCCCTGCACAGAACTTAGATAAAAACGTGGCATTTGTATTTATTAGAACAGATGAACCTTGTGACTTACACCTAGCTAATCTGACTCTAGTGTTTGCTTTTTTCATTGTATGCCCTTCTGAAGGTACATCCCACCTTAAAAAGTGAGGAGTGCCCACAATTCCTAGTCCTTGAGAAATCCCATGGGAAGGAGGGATGTGGCCTGAGTGTTCCTGAGAACAGTCCTGCTGTCAACTTCACGGGTGGCAGGTCACCAAAAGGTGTGTCTATATAACATATGATATTTGGTCTCATGAGACACTTGGGAATTAGTTGTTTATACTGTTTTTATCAAGATTTCATGCAAAGTGGATAACCAGTTATAGAAGCTTTGCTGATACTGCCATTCTTTTGAATGGGGGCATTCTATCTAGGCGACTGGTAAAAAAGAAATCCAAATATTGTTTCAGATAGTTAAATGCATTAGAGTATGATCTCCATCTACATCAAACATTTATTCATTTCTGTCATATTGCATGGTCCTATGTTCTAGGAGAGGCCTATCATATTCCCCTAAGGAGCTTGTAGTCTTGTGAGTGAAACAGATATGCAAACAAATATTTCCAGTACAATGTGAATTGTCTCTCAGATTTTTAAATTGGGTAACTATGTGTATGATGATGCCCTAACCAAGATATGGAATGCTGAAGAAGGAACAGGTTGAAGGAGGAGGAGAGATGGAGGGAGATGTTAAATTGGGTTTCACATACTCACAGGACATTCAGGCTGAAGTTTCTAGGAGGCAGTTCTAAAGAGGGCTTATAAGATGGATGAGGAACTTGTTCTTGCAAGAAAATATTATTTCATCATGTTCCTATTAGAGGGTGAGGCATAGTACAAATAGATTTTGATAGGAGAGGTGACTAAACAAAGGATTGAGAGTGGAGGCTATCATGGTAGGACATCAGGTTGGGGAAAAGTAAGCTTTTCAAGAGCAACTTTCCTAATTCTCAATTTTATTTAGAGTGTGGTCTGATTATAACAATATGTGGATGGTGTGGAGACTTTCTGAGAGATTAACCAGTGAATGAGTCTTTAAGAGAAGAATGTTTGCTCATGGATTGGGTATTCATTTGGAGAAGATTGTATTTTCCAGTTTTTTAGAAGATAATATTTGGAGTATTATCTGAACAAAACATAATGCACTTCTTTTTTTTCTTCTTGTTTATGCTTATCTTGCCAAGTCATGAAAGAGCCAATTTGAAATACTTCTGCTGATATTTCTAGTTGGAAATGAATGGATTTTTGAAATATTTCATTAGTGTACTTATAAAGTGTAACTGTGGATAGAGATGATTCATAGTCTTCTTTTTTGGAGGTGGATCTTTAGAAAAAGGAGGGGGTGTGTCTCCAGTTATCTTAAGGGTGAAATTCTCCCAAATGATCTCAAATTAAAGAACATTTTAAAATCAGTACCATGGTGAAATTTGAAGAGGGAAGAAAATGTCACAGAATGCAATAAATAGCAAATTATCAGAACTCCAAGGAATTTGAGGGAGATTGGATATAGAGAAGTGTCATATTTTTGTTTAGACTAATTATGGGGTCTGAGCATCTTGATGCAATTGATTATGCTGATTGGCTCTTCAGTAGCCTTTTCATTTCTTCACCAAAGTTATCCAAAAACCTTCAAGTTTCGAGTACCTAGCTGAATAAACTACCTACTTTTTGGTGCCTTACCAAGGATCCACAGTGTTCTATTTTCTGAAGTAAATGCCAGCCTCAGAAGTAAGTGCCCATTATGCCTATTGTATTACAATTTTCCTAAGCTCAGAATTGTCGTGGGAAGTTGAAAACATTCCAGTGGTCAAAGAAAGAGAGCAGTTAGCTCATTTAAACCCTCTTCGATGTCCCATTCTGTCCTTGGTGCAAAGGTGCCAGCCGGTCTTTATAAGAATAAATCTATTTGATAAACCTGGAGCAGTTATTGTCTGCTGCTGAGGTTTCCACTACAGATACAAGGAAAAAGTGTTGCCAAGGTCGAGTAGGAAAATACAGGGGAAAAACAGAGAGGTTTCGCATCCTGAAATAACCTTGGATCAGTAAAGCACGTGCTTTACTCCAATGAAGTACCTAAAATTTGATTTTACACTAGAGGTTCTAGAAAATTTCCCCTATTACCCTAACCTGATTGAATATACCTTTAAAAGCTTCACGAGGTCG
Source organism: Piliocolobus tephrosceles (assembly GCF_002776525.5). Classification (NCBI taxonomy): domain Eukaryota; kingdom Metazoa; phylum Chordata; class Mammalia; order Primates; family Cercopithecidae; genus Piliocolobus; species Piliocolobus tephrosceles. The sequence goes on along the minus strand of NC_045435.1, from coordinate 173,407,252 downwards.
GGAGATAAGAGACCATCCTGGCTAACACGGTGAAACCCCGTCTCTACTAAAAATACAAAAAATTAGCCAGGCGCGGTGGCAGGCGCCTGTAGTCTCAGCTACTCAGGAGGCTGAGGCAATAGAATTGCGTGAACCCGGGAGGCGGAGCTTGCAGTGAGCAGAGATCGCGCCACTGCACTCCAGCATGGGCGACAGAGCGAGACTCCTTCTCAAAAGAAAAAAGGAAAAAGGAAAAAAAAGCTTAAAATTAATAGGAGCAAGCCAGTTACTCTTAAAAAAAAAAAAAAAAAAAGAATAGGGTAAATGGGGTATACATCTTGACATTATTTAATTCAACTGTCAATCTTAAAAGATAAATTTGCATTCAGACTGTGTGTGCATGTGTTAGCCTCCTCACACATTACGTGCTGGCAACCCCATTCTGTGCAAGGACTCCTCAGGAAGGGCCATCTTTATAGAATTCTCCATGGTGGTCACAAAGAGAGGATTTGCATTTACACATAAAAGACCATCACATATCAATTTTAGAAAGAGCTTCTTTCATTTTACAAATACATTGGCCCTAAATAAGAATATTTCAGGTAGAAATCTTGAAATGTATTTTGTTTATTCAATAGTAATGATATCAAATGGTTTTCATATCTTCTCTCATCTTTCTATGAGCATGAAAGGTAGCGTAGATATTTTTACAAATGGAATTCCAATATTATTGCTTTGGAATTTTTTTAAATTTGTCTTTAAGATACTATAAACTACAATTGATGATAAAGAACATTTAATTAGTTTAGGAGTAGAGTTAATTAGCATTTTAATAAAATTGAATCATATCTCTTTAAATAGAAATTTTGTAGCATTTCAGTATTATGGATATTTTTTCTTGTATAAATATTTATTATACACTTTCCAGTTATTATGAAGCTGATATAAAATTTAAATCTAAAAATAATGTTTCTCACAATATCACTTAATAGTCAGAAAAAAAAATGAGAAAACAAATTAACCATGTTACCTGCAGGAAGCTGATGACAAGAATCGAAGCAGAACTTCACATTTTCCAAGGTATGTTCCTTGGCATCTAGGCATTCCAGGCATTCTGGAGGGAAAGACATTTGGGATATGTTGCATACCATGACCTTCTTTGGAATCCACCATTTGACAGTATATTAAAGGCTTCATAAGACTGATAGTTTCCCTGCCTTTAACTTTGAGAACTTGGTATTTCCCCAACTTAGTGAGGCATGAACCCTTTTACTGAATAATTTCTGTCTATATTCAGCTGAATTGGCTAGCCACAGAAACCACTTTGGGAAACATTGAAGTAGAGGATAAGATTATTTGATTAACTTGGTTAATTAATTATTTTAGATAATACTATAGATGATTCTCAATATTGCAACCCAAATTAAGATACTTGTGGTCATTCTGGGATTGTTGTTGTTGTTGTTATTGTTTCTTTTTAGGAACAAGGTCTTATTCTGTCACCCAGGCTGGGGTGCAATGGCATAATCATAGCTCATTGCAGTCTCAGACTCCAGGGTTCAAGTAATTCTCCTGCCTTAGCTCCCCAATTAGCTGGGACTATAGGCATGTGCCACCATGCCTGGCTGATTTTTCAAAACTTTTTTGTAAAGACGAGAGTCTCACTATGTTGCGCAGGTTGGTCTCAAACTCCAGATCTTAAGTGATCCTCCTATCTCGGCTTCCAAAAGTGCTGAAATTACAGACATGAGTCACCATGTCTGGCCACCAATTCTTTTTTAACTACTAAGATAAATTCTAGACACTTTTTGGTGAGGTCAACAGCTGGTTTTTAGCTACTTACAAAGATGGAAATTTATTCCGAGGTAAAATAGAATCAAAGTACCATTTAGCAGTAAGAGTTTTGTATATAGAAAAATTTTCAAATAAATAAATTTGAGTGAGTTTGTGTTACCTGTCACTGCTACAACATCAGTCAGTTAGCTCAGGGCATTTACTGCATGATATATGTCCACTAGAGCCACTGTAATGCATGAACAAGATGATATGTCATGTAACAAGTTAGCCTTTCTCTCTAATATCATAAACGAAGCTAACTGTAAAATGTTGTGCTGCCGGGCATGTTGACTCTCGCCTGTAATACCAACACTTTAGGAAGCCGACGTGATGAATCACCATGTCAGGAGATTGAGACCATCCTGACCAACATGGTGAAACCCCGTCTCTACTAAAAATACAAAAAAGTACCTGAGTGTGGTGGCCTGTGCCTGTAATCCTAGCTACTCAGGAGGCTGAGGCACGAGAATCACTTGAACTCAGGAGGTGAAGGTTGCAGTGAGCCAAGATTGTGCCACTGCACTCCAGCCTGGCAACAGAGCAAGAGTCCGTCTCAAAAAAAAAAAAATTGTTGCTCCTAAGTCAATTTTATACTGTAATGCATTCTGGCATTTCAAAATATTTGAACATATATTTAAGTCTTGAACCCTAGTGTAGGCAAATTGGTTATTTATTCTTCACCTGGACATTTAAAATAATACCGTGTTTCCTCCCTTTAAACTTATAAATAATTAAGAAATAAGACATAGGAGACAGTCAAGTAGCAAGCAAAATAACAGCTTTACTTCTGATAAAGCTCATTGAGGAAACTGACCTTAACATAAGCAAACATTTCAGAGAAGAGGAAATAGGAATGTCCCTTAAAAAGATGCTAAACCTTATCAACTAACTAGGGAAATGCAAATGAAATCACCATAAGATACTATTTTGACCATACCATAGAATTAATTGGAAGTGCTCCTTCCTCTTCTATTTTTTGGAAAAGTTTGTAAAGAATTGGTTGGCCTTAATTCTTCATTGCATGTTTCATAGAATTCACTGATGAATCCATCTGGGTCACAGTTTTTCTTTATGGGAAGCTTTTGATTACTGATTCAATCTCTATACTTGTTATAGGTCTGTTGGGATCTTCTGTTTCTTCTTGAGTCAGTTTTATTAGTTTGTGTCTTTTTAGGAACTTCTAAGTTTCATCTACATTATCTAATTTATCTAATTTATTGGTATACATTATATTATTCATAGTATTTTCTTATTATGCTTATTTTTTATTTACGTAAAATTGGTAATGATGTCCCTTCCTGTATTCACAATCTTGGTAATTTGAGTCTTCTCCCCTTTTTCTCTTCATCAATCTAGCTAAAGTTTGGTCAACTTTGGTGATCTTTCTTAAGAACCTACTTTTGTTTTTGTTGGTATCTCTATTTTTTATACCATTTATTTATGCTCTAATCTTTATTTTCTTTCTTCTTTGGAGTTTAGTTTACCCTTATTTTCTAGTTTCTTAGGGTGGGAGCTTAGGTTTTTTATTTGAGAGCTTTCTTCTTTAATATAGGTGTTTATAGCTGTAAAAACTTCAGTTGTATCCCATCAATTTTAGGTGTGTATATTCATTTCCACTCATCTCAAAGTATTTTCTAATTTCCCTTGTGGTTTCTTTCTTTCTTTTTTTTTTTTTTTTTTTTTTTGATACGTTGGTTATTTAGGATTGTGTTCATGACTTCCTTATATATTGTTACATTTTCCAAATTTTTTCCTGTTACTGATTTCTAATTTCATTCATTTGTGGTCAGGGAGCATATTTAGTATGTTTCTAACCCTTTTAAATTTATTAAGTTTTGTTTTATAGTCTAACCTGGAGAATGTCCTGTATATACTTGATAAGAGTGTATATTCTGTGTTTGTTGGGTGGAGTGTTCTATAGATGTTTGTTAGGTCTAGTGGTTTTCTAGTATTGTTCAAGTCTTTTATTTCCTTTTTAATCTTGTGCTTAGTTGTTCTAATACTGGAAGTGAGATTTTGAAGTTATCTATTATTGTTGAACTTTCTATTTTGTTCTTTAATTCTGTTTTTGCCTCATGTATTTTAGAGCTCTGTTGTTACATGCATATATATTTTTCTCTCTGATGTATTCACCCTTTTATTGTTTTAAAATATCCTTTTTTTGTCTCTAGGAATAATTTGTTTGAAGTATATTTTATCTGATACTTGTAAAACTACTGCAGTTCTCTTCTTTTTTTTTTTTCATAGCATACTTTACTCTTTACTCTTAACATATTTGTGCCATTGGAGCTAAAGTATTTTCTAGAAAGCACATGATTGTATCAGATTTAAAAATCTGTTTTGCTAATCTCTGCCTTTTTATTAGTTTTTAATTCATTTATGTTTAAGGTAATTACCTACAAGTTAAAATTTATGTTTACTGTTTTACTATTTATTTTTTATATATCTTATGTATTTTGTTTTTATCACTCCATTATTGCATTATTGCATACTTTTGCATAACTAGATGTTTTCTGTTTTAATTCCATTGTTTTTTTGTTTGTTTGTTTGTTTGTTTTTTTTTTTTTTTTTTTTTTACCCTTGGTTACTTTTTGAATGGCTGCTTAGAGACTGCAAGTAACACCTTAGCTTCAAAATATCTAGTTCATATTAATTCTAAACTAATTTCAATTTTATACAAAGACTTTGCTGTAATATAGCACTGTTCCCTCCTGTTGGGGTCCGCGTGTTTCCTGAACAAAGGAATGAACACACAAGACAACACAAGACGAGACAAACGTGGCGGCCGCCCCGAACGACACGCTCTGCTTTATTTTATACCATCCTTTGTGGAATGTTAGCAAGTCGCCAGACACATTGTTGTTTCTCTGATCTTTCCCTGACTTTCTGAATTTCCAAGATGTTTACATATAAACAAGCCCCCAGGGTCTGCTATTTGCAACTGAGGCCAGTCTTGTAGGCTCCTTTGTCCTCCCTGTTTGCAGAGGAGGCATGCCCAGCTTCGTTTGCAAGAGCGGGACTATAATGTTAATGGGGGAATGGCCTGCTCAGTTGTAAAAGCAGATAGTCCTCTACACCCTCCCCCATTCTCTCTGCTGTTGTCAACCAAATTATATGCTTATACATTATAATGTCATCAATAGTTTCATAATTATTTCTTTATGCAGAAATAATTTCTCCTAATTTATCTTTTAAATTAGGAGAAAAAAATAGTTACAAAGAAGATCAAATTAGAGCAAAATATTTTTTTAAATTAAAATCCTGCTTCTGTTAAAAAAATACATTTCTATTGCCTATTATATTTACTTATTTACTTTTATTGATTACTTTTGTTTATATATTCATGTGGATTCAACTCACTGTTTAGTGTCCTTTTATTTCACTTTGAAGCATTCTATTATGAAATCCTTTTTTTTGTTCAGGGCTTCAAGTGACAACTTTTCTCAGTTTTTATCTGAGAATAACTTAATTTCTCCTTCATTTTTGAAGCACAATTTTGATGGATGGAGAATTCTTTGTTGACACTCTTCTCATGAGCACTTTGATATGTCCCACTGCCTTCTGATGTCCATGGTTTCTGATGTGAAATCAGCTGTTAGTCTCACAGAGACTTTCTTGTACATTATGAGGGTTTTTGTTTGTTTGTTTTATTTGTTTGTTTCTCTTGCTGCTCTCAAGATTCCCTTTCCATTGTTGACTTTTAACAGTTTGATTATATGTCTTGGTGTGAATCTCTCAGAGTTTATTCTACTTGGAATTTTTTGAGGTTCTAGGATGTATAGATGAATGTATTTCATCACATTTTATAGGTTTTGGCCATTATTTCTTCAAATATTCTTTTGTTCCTTTCTCTCTCTCATCTCCTTTAGGGAATCCTGTATATGTTGTTGCAATTCATGATGTTCCCCAGATTGTTAAGGCTCTGGCTCTATTTTTTTTTTTTTTTTTTTTTTTTTTGAGATGGAGTCTTGTTCTGTGGCCCAGGCTGGAGTGCAGTGGTGCCATCTCTGCTCACTGCAAGCTCCGCTTCCCAGGTTCACACCATTCTTCTGCCTCCGCCTCCTGAGTAGCTGGGACTATAGGCACCTGCCACCACGCCTGGCTAATTTCTTTTTGTATTTTTAGTAGAGACAGGGTTTCAGCATGTTAGCCAGGATGGTCTCGATCTCCTGACCTCGTGATCCACCTGCCTCGGCCTTCCAAAATGCTGGGATTACAGGTGTGAGCCACAGTGCCCAACAAGGCTCTGGCTCTATTAAAATTTTTTTAAATTCTTTTTTTCTATCTATTCCTCAAATTAGATAATGTCAACTGATCTATCTTCAAGTTTGCTGACACTTTATTATGCCTCCTCATATCTGCTATAAAATCCTTCTATTGAAGTTTTCATTTCATTTACTACACAAATATAAACTAGAATTTCTATCTGGTAATTTGGTAATTTTTTAATAATTTTTCTCTCTTTATTGATACTCTCCATTCAGTGAGATATCATCCTTATATTTTCCTTTGGTTCTTCAGACACAGTTTTCTTTAGTTCTCTAAACATACTATGATAGTAGATTAAAAATTTTTTGCTTGAAAGTCTAACATCCGGGCTTACTTGGGGGTAGTTTCTACTGATAGTTTTTTATCCCCATGTATGGGCCATACTTTACTGTTTCTTTGCATTTCTTACCATTTTTTTCACTTCTTGCTTGTGTAGGGCCATAAAGTCATCTAGAGGTAATAAATTAGGGCATTTTAAGGTCTTTTCTGCACATGCACACAGTCTTACACATGTATCCCAGGAATATGTTGTAGCTTTTCAAATTCCACTGTGGACATACACTTCCCAAATCTTCCTCTTCAGATTTTTGGGCCTGGGCGTGGTGGCTCATGCCTGTAATCCCAACACCTTGGGAGGCCAAGATGGGTAGATCACTTGAGGTCAGGAGTTCAAGGCTAGCCTGGCCACTATGGTGAAATTAGCTGGGCAAAATTAGCTGAGCATGGTGACACACACCTGTAGTCCCAGCTACTCGGGAGGCTGAGGCAGGAGAATCTCTTGAACCCAGGAGGCGGAGGTTGCAGTGAGCCAAGATTGTGCCACCACACTCCTGCCTGGGCGACAGAGCAAGACTCCATCTCAAAATAAAAAAAAAGATTTTTGGATAGTCTTTGTTTGACTTTCACATGATTGCAATGTTAAATAATTGCCACTGATTGCTTTTAACCAATACCCTGGGGAAGCTCTGAATCAGATCAAATAAGAAGCTCTGGCCAGGTGCAGTGGCTCACGCCTGTAATCCCAGCACTTTGGGAGGCTGAGATTGGTGGATCACCAGAGGTCAGGAATTCAAGACCAGCCTGACCAACATGAAGAAACCCCATCTCTACTAAAAATACAAAATTAGCCGGGCATGGTGGCACACGCCTATAATCCCTGCTACTCGGGAGGCTGAGGCAGGAGAATCACTTGAATCCAGGAGGCGAAGGTTGCAGTCAGCCGAGATTATGCCATTGCATTCTAGCCTGGGCAACAGGAGGGAAACTGTCTCAAAAAAAAAAGGCTCTGTGAATGGGGTTTCTCCAGTGAGTACCACAGATGGTGACAGTTTTCTGGGGATGGAGCTCTTTTTCAGAGTTCCAAACCTCCTCATCCCCTTTTCATGACTGTTAGGCTGCTAATTTTCACAACCACTTTGAATACAAGGCTGCTGGTTTTTAAGGCTGCCACAGAGTTGGCTAGAGAGGAATGAGAATAGGGTGAGTTAAAACAACACAAAGCTCACTCTTCTTACCAATATTCAGCCATTTGCTTCTTAAATAAGCACTCCCTAGGTTGTTGAAAGCTTCAGGCTAATTTCTAGAATTCTGAAAAAGTTGATTTTAACAATTTTTTTCCAGTGTTCTCATAGTTTTGTGGAAGAGCAGACTTTTGGAAGTGCTTACTCTGCCATTCCAGAAGTCTCTCATGTATAGGTGCTATGGTTTGAATGTGTTCTCACCAAAACTGAGGTGTTCCCTGTGTCATAGTATCAAGAGGTGGGGCCTTTAAGAGGTGATTAGGCCATGAGAGCTTCTCCTTCATAAATAGGTATAAGGCCTTTATAAAAGATCCCTCATGCCAGGTACAGCAGCTTGCACTTATAATCCCGGCTATTCAGGGAGCTGAGGCAGGAGAATCACTTGAGGTCAGGAGTTTGAGACCAGCCTGGACAACATAGTGAGAATCCACTTCTAAAAACCTTAAAAAAAAAAAAAAAAATTAACCAGGCATGGTGGCATGTGCCTGTAGTCCCAGCTACTCAGGAGGCTGAGGCAGGATGGTCTTTGAGTTAAGGAAAGGCTTAACTCAAAGGAGGCTTCATTGAGCTATGATCACATCACTGCACCCTAGCATGGATGACACAGCAAGACCTCATCTTTGAATGAAAAAAAAAAAAAAAAAAAAAAGAGTCTTCATGCAGCATTCGGTTAGCTTGCCCTTCTATCTTCTACCATGTGAGGACTCAGCAAGAAGGCCCTCACCAGATGCTGGTGCCTTGATCTTGGATTTCCAAACCTCCAGAACTGTGAGAAAATAAATTTCTGTTCTTTATAAATTACCCAGTCATTGGTATTTTGTTATAGCAGCACAAATAAACTAAGACAATAGGTTAATTAAAATGGAAACTAAATATAAACAAAAACTCTTTGAGATTAAGTCTATTTTGATTAACTAGGAAATTGATAATTCCATGTATTTTCTTATAATAATATTTTAAAGATCTAAAGCAAATAAAGTAAAATCTTAAAAGTTATTAAAACTGAGTGGTAGGTATGTGAATATTTGTTATATTTTACATTTTCTAGTTAGGGAAATAACAAACATAAATAAAATATTTTTAAAAGAATTAAGACCAGTTTTGCAATATAGTCATAAGGGGAAGTCCAAAGAAGAAACCCAGAAAGGAGGTAGGAGATGAGGGCTTAAAAGTGCCATTGGCTGTAGTTTACATTCAAACATTAACAGAGTTATTAACTACTTCCCAGATATAATGGTAAGAGTTTGTACTGCCCTTAAGGGGGTGCTCACTGTTTGGTGAAGGGTTAGACAAGCAAGCACATGTACATGGTATAGTTTCAAAAGATAGCTAAGTGCTCGGTACTAGGGGAATTTCCACAAAAGGAGGGTCTTTAATCTGCAGCTGCTGAGGAAGAGCTGGGAAGATCTCTCAGAAGACGTTCTTAGCCAAGCTTTACAAAGGATGAATAAAAGTTGGGGGCCAGGCATGGTGGCTCACGCCTGTAATCCCAGCACTTTGGGAGGCTGAGGCAGGTGGATCACCCGAGGTCAAGAGCTCAAGACCAGCCTGGCCAGCATGGTAAAACCCTTTCTCTACCAAAAATACAAAAATTAGCTAGGTGGTGATGGTGGGCGCCTATAATCCCAGCTGCTCAGGAGGCTGAGGCAGGAGTCCCTCGCTTGAACCCGGGAGGCAGAAGTTACAGTGAGCAGAGACCACGCCACTACACTCCTGCCTGGGAAACAGAGTGAGACTCTGTCTCAAAAAAAAAAAGAAAGAAAAAATTTGACAAGGAGATGGAAGTGTCTTGGTGTCTTGTGCAGGGGAAAATGTACTTGCCAAACCGGTTTGTAATGGCCAGACTCAAGGAACAAGGTAATGGGTGGTGAATGAATAACAATTCACATAGGCCGTGCCAATTGTTGAGTTTAAATCCTGGAGGGCATTGCTCTTTGGAAGATTTTAAGGTGGAGAAATAGCAGGGGAAGAAGGGCAGTGAGTACATTGGCTCCAGAGATGAGGGCTGGAATCTGGTCTAAAATTCTGGCTCTGAAACTTACTACCTTGGATCTTGGACAAGTTACACAAGGTCTCTATGCATTGGTTTTCTCATCTGTAAAATGGAGATAATATTGTCTACCTCACAGAGCTTTTCTCAGCTTTAAATAAGTTAACTGATGTTAGTCACTCAGAGCTATATCTAACCACATTGTAAATGCTTAGCAGCTACTAGGAAATTCAACCAATTTTATGTAAAGATTGGATCATGCTTTAGAAAGATGGCTTTGACAGCACTGTGGAGCAGCTATGATGCGGGTGGGGAGATTGCAGTCCAAGAGACCTTTAGACCATTGGTGCAATCCAGGTGTAGGCCTAGGAGCAGCAGTCAGCATCACCTGGTATATTAGTCCATTTTCACGCTGCTGATAAAGACATACCTGACACTGGGTAATTTATACAAGACAAAGGGTTTAATGTATGTACAGTTAGTTCCCTGTGGCTGGGGAAGCCTCACAATCGTGGCAGAAGGCAAGGAGGAGCAAGTCTTATCTTACATGGATGGCAACAGGTGAAAAGAGAGATCTTGTGTAGGGAAACTCCTCCTTATAGGACCATCAGATCTTGTGAGACTTATTCAATGTCACAAGAACAGCACGGGAAAGACCTGCCCCCATGATCCAATTACCTCCCACAGGGTTTTTCCCACAACGCATGGGAATTCAAGATGAGATTTGGGTGGCGACACAGCAAAAGCATATCACCTGGGAATGTGTTAGAAATGCATACTTTCTGGAATGGGGCCCAGCAATCTAAGGAGCAACAAAAGTCCCTCCAGGTGAATCTTAGGTACATGTAAGTTTGCAAAAAGATAACTGAGTAAGTTTGCAAAAAGTTTGCAAAAAGAGAACTCAGCTGGTCAAGCTGAGAAGAAATGAGAAACTGAATAAAACCTAACCATACGTACGGCTCCTCATGGCCGAGGTACTGAACATTAACTGGTTTAAAGAGCAAATCAAAGGTTATCCTCATTTTACAGATAAAGAAACCAAGGATGAATTGATGGGTGCTGCCGAGTTGATGGGTGCAGCACACCAACATGGCACAAGTATACATATGTAACAAACCTGCACGTTATGCACATGTACCCTAGAACTTAAAGTATAATTAAAAAAAAAAAGAAAGAAAGAAAATGTGGCATATATACACCATGGAATACTATGCAGCCAAAAAAAAAAGGATGATTTTGCGTCCTTTGTAGGGACATGGATGCAGCTGGAAACCATCATTCTCAGCAAACTATCACAAGAACAGAAAACCAAACACCGCATGTTCTCACTCATAGGTGGGAACTGAACAATGAGATCACTTGGACTCGGAAAGGGGAACATCACACACCGGGGCCTATCATGGGGAGGGGGGAGGGATTGCATTGGGAGTTATACCTGATATAAATGACGAATTGATGGGTGCTGACGAGTTGATGGGTGCAGCACACCAACAAGGCACAAGTATACATATGTAACAAACCTGCACATTACGCACATGTACCCTAGAACTTAAAGTATAATAATAATAAAAAAAAAAAAAAAGAAAAGAAAAGAAAACCGTGGCTGAAGTCCTTGTTCGGCCTCATGGCTGGCAAGTGGTGACACTAGGAATCAGACCCAAAGCCTGTGCTTTTAACCACTAGGCTCTTCTCATAATCAGAAAGTGATTGAGAAGAAGGGAAATTTCAGAAATCATAAAGTAATAGAATTAGCAAGCCTTACCGGGTGATTTGCTATGGTCATGGAGTCATTGTGGACTCCCAAGTCCCTGGATTTGGATTAATATTGATGACACTCTGTGATTCAGGCTGCATGAATGAAACACCACATGTAAATCTAAGAAACTTTTTTTTAACATAATGAGTTTGAGGTACCTACAGGAAAATAGAATGCAGAGTCCCTGTAGTTTGGACACTCAGGCTAGGAATAAAAATTTGGCAGGCATAAGTATACAGGTGGATGCGGCTGAAGATGTGGGTGTGGGTAAGACAATCCTAGGCAAGTATGGCAGGAGAAAAAAAAGGGGGCCAAGGGCAGAACCCTGGGGAACAGGTAGAAGAAGAAGCTTCTGCAAAGTAGACAGTATAAAGAACCAAACAGAGATAAAGAAGAAAAGGGAAAGGACCCAGAAATCCAGGAGAAAATCAGCTCAATGTCAGCTCAATGAGAGGCTGGGCCAGCATGGTTGTTGCTGAGAATCTTAGCCTTACTGCAAGGCAGAATCAAATTACTCTCCCTCTCCTACCGCCCCTCCCCTATGAATAAAATGGGATACATGACACCAACAAAGACCAAAAAGACTCCCCCAGGTGCTAGAATGTTAGGGGAGGGTACCCTAGGCCTAAGGCAGTCATTAATAAAAGCTTATCAGGATGCTGACAGAATGCCAGTGTACATGCCCTATAAAATTTTAATTAGTGAGATTGTACTCCTCAACATGCAGCTTGGTGTAATAGCAGTAATCTTGATGAACTGTGGTCAATATGGATTCAGGGAGGTCATCCGTACTAGTAAAAGTCTAATTCATCACAGTTAATACACTTGGGGGTTTATATTACACTCCCAGTGCCTTTAAGCACTTATGGTGAGCATAATACCTATTATTTTCCACCTCAATTCCAGTGTCAGAGCCAGCACATATAAAAAAAAAAAAAACCTAACTATATATAGTCTAATGACAGCTCAAATATCTGAAAGGGCAGATATGGATTTGAAGTCTCACACGTAAGAAAACATTTACTGAGTGCTTGTGGCGGCCAACATTTTACATAGGTTATTTCATTTTATCCTCATAAGCACCCACTGAGATAGTTACAGAAAGGGCCAGACTTAATGAACAAATGAAGTTGAGTTTTACAGTGCTATTAACTAGCCAAGGTCATACAAATGGTAACTATGGAGCTAAGATTTGAAACCCCTGTCCATCTCATTGCAAGTTCATATTATTTTCATTAATGATGCCAGAATGGAATTGGTATTAGATCATCCTGCACACTTTACAAGAATGTCATAAAATTCCAATAAATAAGCTGAATGAAACCACTTTTAAACTTCGAGAAGAAAGCAGTATGTAGGCAGGATATTTTTTGTTTCCACCATTAATATCGAAAGTAGCATCTGAAAATATAAAAGAGACTTCAAAATAATGTCTAAAAGCACATTCTTAATAATAGTTTCCAAAAAGAAAATCTTAATATATTTCCATTTGTTTTTTCTTGACTTTGCTGTTTATCACTACCCCCAGGAGCTCATTTTTGTACACACCACTTTATGGAAACCACCTACCCCTCTACTATCACCCTTAATATGCACACCCCCATAGAATTTCTCCTTTCCTTGCTATTCTACTGAGACATAGAGCAGAACTGGCAAGAGAAAACAAAAGAGAGCAAGCCTTTAACCTCTCTGCCTCGGTGGCTGTTTTATAAAATGACATGACTTCATTATATTCCTGATATCAGAACAACTCCCTGCCACCACCACCACCCTACAGCCTCCCTGAGGTTTTCGGCAACCATGAAGAAAAGACTGAGCACAAGCTGGCCCATGGAAACTTGGGAAACTTTTTGACCTCATGCCTGCAAATACCGTGGGAGTAGACTTTGAGCTGCTTCATGCCTGTCTCAGACAAAATCTTACAGACTGTCTCCTATTTTCCATTTTACAGTTTCCCAATCAGCAACTGCTGTGGTCTAAACGTACCTCCCCACCTGAATTCATATGCTGAAACTTAATCACAAAAGTTAGTACTAAAAGGTAGGGCCTTTAGGAGATAATTAAAAATTAGTGACCTTATGAAAGAGGTTGAAAGGAGTGCCCTCGTGCCTTTTGCTCTTTTATCTCTTTGCCATGTAAGGACACAGCCTTCATCCCTCCTCCCTTTTTGTTTGTTTGTTTCTTTATTAATTTGCCCTTCTGCCTTTTCCACCATGAGAGGATGCCATAAGAAAGTGGCATTTATGGATTAGGCCCTCACCAGATACTGAACTTGCCAGGACCTAGATCTTGGACTTCTCAGCCTCTAGAACTGTAAAAAATAATTTTCTGCTATTTATAAATCACCTAGTCTCAGGTATTTTGTTATAGCCGCCCAAATGGACTATGACAACAACCTCCTCCTGTCACTATTATAATAAAATCAGTTACCAAGAGGTGCCAAAATGGGAATTTGGGTATTTTGTCATTTAGAGGACCACCAATTAGAGTCAGACTTCTAGATGGGCCCAGGCTCCCAATATTTTTGCTTCCAAGTATGTTTTTCAAAGCCATATATCTCCTTCCCCATGGATAGCATCCATATGTCAAAATCCTCAGTTATATGAAATAAGAGAAAGAAGGCCTCTAGTACCTACTACATTCTACTCACAACACAGGATATAGAAACAATCTCTGTTGAGAAAAAAAAGGAAAGCTTCCAGAAGTTCTTCTTTTGGTATACTCCACCAGACCTTAGGAAAGGAATGGGATGTCAGCGAAGACGAAGAAATTTTAGACAAGTTGGCTTGATCTTAAAAACCACACCTACCCTCCTTCTTGAAAAGGAGCCCCAAATAGTTCACCTCCACTTTCTTTTATTACTTTCCTTTATAAGCTGCTGTCACAGGCTCCAGAGGACTGGTAAGTTCTCTTCCAGTAGAAATTCAGACAGGTCAGAAGATTGTATTTCTGAGAAGTATGGTGGGCTGAAATAATCAGATGTCCTTGTCTGTTTGACAAAACAAGAGTTCAGGTGCAATTATGGAAGAAAATTCATGAAGATACCACAGGCGCAAGCTGGAAAGCAGTGATTGTGGTGGCTTTGTAGATTCCAGTGACCTGGAAAGAAAATGATGGGAACAAACAATTACTGAGCAACAACTGTGTACCTTGATGTATATTGCTGAAACCAAAAGAGGTTAGGTCATTTGCCTGAGATAGACTGTGAAGCTAGGTTGTCTGACTCCAAAGCTCAAGTTCTTCTCATCGCACTCTGTGGCAGAACAGCTCTTCCCTGACTTGTGAATGGCAGCTATGCATTCTGTACTTTCTGTTTGTTTGCTTGTTTTGAGACAGAGTCTCACTCTGTCACCCATGCTGGAGTGCAGTGGTGTGATCATAGCTTACTGCAGCCTGAAACTCCTGGGCTCAAAGGGTCCTCCCACCTCAGCCTCCCGAGTAGTAGGACTACAGGTGCATACCACCATGCCTAGCCTAACATGCATACCAACTAACACCTAGGATAATTTTTAAAAATTTATATTTTTGTGGAGACAGGTCTCGCTGTGTTGCCCAGGCTGGTCTCAAACTCCTGGGCTCAAGTGATTCACCTCAGCCTCCCAAAGTGCTGAAATTACAGGCATGAGCCACCACACCAGACGATACTCTATATCTTGAAGCAGCAACACCAGCAGTTCATGAGGAGGTTTTAGCCAATTTAACTTACCTGCTAATGATGCTGTTTCCAGACAGCTTTCTATAAGGCCCACTGAGTGGAAAATAGGGCAACAAGGGTGCATAGTAGCATCTTCCTCTGCCTAGGGGGAAAAAATGAGAAAGAAAGAGTCAAGTCTAACAGGGCTGACCTATCACCTTCTTGTCTCCTTACCACATCCCATACCCCCCCCAGCCCATTTTATTTTAGCACTTGAATACAAGAGACCATTTTAAAATTACTCCTTTGTAATAGTAGCAGTAGAGATAACCAAAGGGCTAAAGAGATTTCACCAAATGGTTAAAGTGGAGCCACTTTATTTTTCTATAAGTGGCAGCAATGAAATTACCTTCATTCTGTTCTGTGTGGGTGAGGTATTCCAGTATTTCAAAGAGCAATCCTACCCTTACCTTTGTCCATTTCTCTGTCACTCAATAGGTCACCCCAGAATAATTTGTGAACACTCAAAGTGACACAAAATGTATTACAAGGGCTATCTTTACACATAAATGGAGTTGGTCATCACCTACCTGATGTACTTTGAAACGCACATGGAAGGCTTTCTTTCTTACATATATATCTCCTACTAGCATATGACATTTCTTGAAATCCCACCATTGCAGATTCTTGCCCTTGTGTTAGTAGATCAATTGCTATTATAGAAACTTGCTATTCTCAGGTGTCCACGTAACACCTAGGATCCTCAAACCAAGGCACTAGGAATCCTAATGAGGGGATGGGGGTGAAGAGGGAGGAGGAAGAGGTGGCAGATTTTGAAGGCTTGGAGCATTGCTTATGAAGAACAACTATGAGTAGAGTACCTCAGTACAGAGAAGTTTCTTTCTTTTTCTTTCTTTTTTTTTTTTTTTTTTTTTTTTTTTTTTTTTTTTTTTTTTTTTGAGATAGAGTCTTACTATGTAGCCCAAGCTGGAGTGCAATGGAGCAATCTCAGCGCACTGCAACCTCCACCTCCCAGGTTCAAGTGATTCTCCTGCCTCAGCCTCCTGAGTAGCTGGGATTACAGATGTGCATCACCACACCCAGCTAATTTTGTTTTTTGTTTTTTTATTTTTAGTAGAGATGGGGTTTCACCATGTTGGTCAGGCTGGTCTTGAAATCCTGACCTCAGGTGATCCACTCACCTTGGGATTACAGGCATGAGCCAGCATGACTGGCCCACAGGAAAGTTTTAAAGTATTAGGTGTTAAGGGATGGGTCACATTCAGGGAGGAGATAGAGTATCCTTTGAGATAAGAGTCAATTCCCATTCACAGTTGCTACAAAGAGAATAAAATACCTAGGAATACAACTTACAAGGGATCTGAAGGACCTGTCAAGGAGAACTACAAACCACTGCTCAAGGAAATACAAGAGGACATAAACAAATGGAAAAACATTTCATGCTCATTGATAGGAAGAATCAATATCATGAAAATGGCCATGCTGCCCAAAGTAATTTATAGATTCAATGCTGTCCCCATCAAGCTACCATTGGTTTTCTTCACAGAATTAGACAAAACTACTTTAAATTTCATATGGAAACAAAAAAGAACCCATAGAGCCAAGACAATTCTAAGCAAAAAGAATAAAGCTGGAGGCATCATGCTACCTGACTTCAAACTATACTACAAGGCTACAGTAACCAAAACAGCATGGTACTGGTACCAAAACAGAGATATAGGCCAATGGAACAGAACAGAGGCCTCAGAAATAATGCAACACATCTACAACTATCTGATCTTTGACAACCTGACAAAAACAAGCAATGGGGAAAGGATTCCCTATTTAATACATGGGGTTGGGAAAACTGGCTAGTCATATGTAGAAAACCGAAACTGGACCCCTTCCTTACACCTTATACAAAAATTAACTCAAGATGGGTTAAAAACTTCAATGTAAGACCGAAAACCATAAAAACCCTAGAAGAAAACCTCGGCAATACCATTCAGGACATAGGCATGGGCGAGGATTTCATGACTAAAATACCAAAAGCAATAGCAACAAAAGCCCAAAGTGACAAATGGGGTCTAATTCAACTAAAGAGCTTCTGCACAGCAAAAGAAACTATCATCAGAGTGAACAGGCAACCTACAGAATGGGAGAAAATTTTTGCAATCTATCCATCTGACAAAGGGATAATATCCAGAATCTACAAGGAACTTAATCACATTTACAAGAAAAAAGCAAACAACCCCATCAAAAAGTGGGCAAAGAATATGAACAGACACTTCTCAAAAGAAGACATTTATGCAGCCAACAAACTTATGAAAAAAAGCTCATCATCACTGGT
This sequence comes from Piliocolobus tephrosceles, assembly GCF_002776525.5. Lineage (NCBI taxonomy): Eukaryota > Metazoa > Chordata > Mammalia > Primates > Cercopithecidae > Piliocolobus > Piliocolobus tephrosceles. The sequence goes on along the minus strand of NC_045435.1, from coordinate 173,389,918 downwards.
CATTAGAGAAATGCAAATCAAAACCACAATGAGATACCATCTCATGCCAGTTAGAATGGTGATCATTAAAAAATCAGGAAACAACAGATGCTGGAGAGGGTGTGGAGAAATAGGAACGCTTTTACACTGTTGGTGGGACGGTAAATTAGTTCAACCATTGTAGAAGATAGTGTGGTGATTCCTCAAGGATCTAGAACTAGAAATACCATTTGACCCAGCAGTTCCATTTCTGGGTATATACTCAAGGGATTATAAATCATGCTACTATAAAGACACATGCACACTGTTCACAGTAGCAAACACTTGGGACCAACCCAAACGCCCATCAATGATAGACTGGATGAAGAAAATGTGGCACATATATACCATGGAATACTATGCAGCCATAAAAAAGGATGAGTTCATGTCCTTTGCAGGGATGTGGATGAAGGTGGAAACCATCATTCTCAGCAAAGTAACACAGGAACAGAAAACTGCATGTTTTCACTTATAAGTGGGAATCAAACAATGAGAACACATGGACACAAGGAGGGGAACAACATACACTGGGGCCTGTCGGGGGGTGGAGGACTAGGGGAGGGATAGCATTAGGAGAAATAGCTAATGTAGATGACAGGTTGATGGGTGCAGCAAACCACCATGGCACGTGTATACCTATGTAACAAACCTGCACATTCTGCAGACGTATCCCAGAACTTAAAGTGTAATAAAAAATAAAAGAAAATGTGGCACATATACACCATGGACTACTATGCAGACATAAAAAAGAATGAGTTCATGTCCTTTGCAGGTACATGGGTGAAGCTGGAAGCCATCATTCTTAGCAGACTAACACAGGAGTAGAAAACCAAACACCGCATGTTCTCACTCATAAGTGGGAGTTGAACAATGAGAACATGTGGGCACAGGGAGGGGAACGACACACACTGAGACCTGTCAGGGGGTGGGGGGCTAGGGGAAGGATAGATGACTGGTTGATGAGTGCAGCAAACCACCACAGCCCATGTATACCTGTGTAACAAACCTACACATTCTCCACATGTATCCCAGAACTTAAAGTATAATTTAAAAAAAAAAAAAAGAAAAGAAAATTGAAAAAAAAAAAAAAAGCGAGCCATCTTGCAGTTTTGCCTGAGCTTTATTCTGCTTATTGAATAGGTAAGTAACCCAAACGGAAAGAAGTGGTGAGCAATGCAGGAAGCGCTCAAGCCTGATGTAAAACAGGAAAACTTTTATTTCATGGTTTGTGTGGCACAGGGCCCCTCTGCCAAAGAGGAAGAGCTAATTTTGAGAGAAGTAACCATTGCTTTTCATTCTTTTTTTTTTTTTTTTGAGACGGAGTCTCGCTTTGTCGCCCAGGCTGGAGTGCAGTGGCCAGATCTCTGCTCACTGCAAGCTCTGCCTCCCGGGTTCACGCCATTCTCCTGCCTCAGCCTCCCGACTTTTCATTCTTTAGAAAGTGCTTTTGACTGTAGACAGAGATGCTAAAGGCTGTGCCTCATTGTTTGAAGTCAAGATATGTACAACTACTCCTTGTTGTTATTATAAAAATAGTTGCTGAAAGAATGATTAAAAAGAATAGGAGATGCAAGATTAAAATAACATGAATGGGAGAGGAAGTATGAGACTAAAACTTACGTCATGTCAGAGATAAGATTGCTTTATTTCCCAACTAAATAAAATCAGGTCATGTATGATTGTTAATGGCAATTCTTGCCAGGAACTTAACCAACGTTAAAGTAATTTTACAGGTTGCTCTAATTTTCCCAGTTTCTGGACATTCCTAAAAGATGACTTTGCTATTTTCAAGGACATTCTTGGGGTTTGAACACATTCTTTCTTTTTTGCAGTGCTTTTCAGCGTGTGATTGAACATACTCAGGAAGGGTCATTGTTAGTTCAGCCAGCTGATTTCAACATTTGGTGATTGTCTCCGGTTAATGAGCTATACATATGATGTCTGCTTTTGTTTTCATCATCATAAACCACAGAAAAAAGGGGAAACAGTATACCAGCAAGTCAGCAAGTCCAAATCAAGCCATGACTGAGATTTTCTAAGAAAGAAAAGATCAGACTCTGCTTTAACCTATTCTATCTTAAATTTTGAAATCACTTTGGGGACAACATTAATTATCGAGGTCAGTGTGGGGGGTTAGCAGTTCTTCCTTGACCATCCTCTTCATATGGTATACTCACAGACTTCACAGATCTTTACTGAAAAGTTGTTTACCTTTGGGGAAATTGCTCATTATAAGTATGTATATAGGGAGTAGTAATATAAGAAAAAATCAGAAAGATTTGAGGGTAAGTGGAGAAGATCAGGCCCTGTGGAAGTTAATAGCATGGGCCTTGGAACCAGATTACCTAGATTCAAATCCCATCTTCTCTTCTTAATACCTCTGTGACTTTGGGCAAATTACTTACCCTTTTTGTGTCTTCGTTCAACCATCTGCAAGACGGGCATATGAGAGTATTATTAGTAGATTGATGTGAGGATTATGTGAACGAGTGTGTGTAAAGCACTTAGAACAATGCTTGTTACAGAGTAGGTGCTCAATAAATGTGACCTGTAATTGTTATCCTTCAGTAATTGGTAAATTTTACATCTATAGTCAAAGAGTTTGGTTCTTAACCCAGGCGAGGTGCCATTCAAGACATTACAGAGCATAGTACATATTCCTTCATGTTTCTCTAGGTGTTTTTCTTCATTTTAATGTTACCTTTAGTCCCATACTAGTCATTGTAAACCTGTGGTCACCAGTCAGGGAAGTACATTCACACTGATTGCTGCAAATTCAAAGGTGCTTTCAGAGCGGAGATACATGATTTTAAGGGACTCCCATTAAGGTTAAAAAGATGGGACAAGTCCATTTTTCCTGCCAAGAAAGACGTGGCTTCCATGAAATCTCATTTACTGTATTTTTTTATCTAACAAGTTCTCTAGGAAGCCTCTCATTTTGGAATCCCAAAAAAGGTCTGTATTCAAAGCAAAAATCCTTTAAAAAAAAATTTGATAATTCTGATCTGTGTGCTTTGCTAGCCCAGATTTTTATTATCTGACTCTATGGTATCCATAAGCATGGTTTTAAAGGTATGTCCACAAGTTATTTGATACTCCTCTCATTGCGGTGGAACTTAATTCTTCTCCCTTTGAATGCAGGCAAGACTTTATAATTCCTTTATAGTGAATGAATACAGCAGAAGTGATGGGATGATACTTCTGAGACTGGGTTATATAAAGACTGTGGCTTCTGACTTTGGTTTGCTCCTTTGCTGTGTGTCTCTGGAATCACTTGCTCTGGGGGAAGTTCATGTCATGATGAGATGACACTTGGGCAGCCAGTGGAGAGACCTATATGGTGAAGAACTGAGGCTTGCCAGGATCCATGTGAATGTGTTTGGAAATGTACCCTTATTGAGCTTTTTTTTTTTTTTTTTTTTTTTGAGATGGAATTTTGCTCTTGTTGCCCAGGCTAGAGTGCAATGGTGCAGTCTCAGCTCACCGCAACCTCCGCCTCCCAGGTTCAAGTGATTCTCCTGCCTCAGCCTCCCGAGTAGCTGGGTTACAGGTATGTGCCACCATGCCCGGCTAATTTTTTTTTTCTTTTCTTTTCTTTTTTTTTTGTATTTTTAGTAGAAACGGGGTTTCTCCATGTTGGTCAGGCTGGTCTTGAACTCCCTACCTCAGGTGATCCACTTGCCTCAGCCTCCCAAAGTGCTGGGATTACAGGCATGAGCCACTGCACCCGGCCCCTACTTGAGCTTTTGAGATGACTGATAGCTTGACCACAAGCTCATGAGAGATCCTAAGGCACAACCACCCTACTAAGCCCCTCAGGATTTTTGATCCTCAGAAACTGTGAGATGATAAATATTTGTTGTTTTAAGCTGCAATTATGTTGAATGAATCTATTTTGTTTTCATTTCTTCAGCAAGACTGAGTCACATTGCCTCATAAAAATGTATGACAGAGGGTTAGTTGTAGGTTGCAAATATCAATAAACATCGTTATGAGTTTTATTTTTCTTGTATTTTTTTTAGAGACAGGGTCTCTGTCTGTCACCCAGGCTGGAGTACAGTGGCACAATCATAGCCCACTGCAGCCTCGAACTTCTGGACTCAACCAATTCTCTGACCTCCGCCTCCTGAGCAGCTAGAACTACAAGCATGTGCCATCATGCCTGGCAAATTTGTATTTATTTATTTGTAGAAACGTGGTCTCACTATGTTGCCCAGGCTGGTCTCAAACTTCTGGTCTCAAGAGATCCTCTTGGCTTGGCCTCCCAAAATGCTGGGATTTTTTTTTTTTTTTTTAAAGCAAAATTGACTCCATCCTGACATCTTTTTCATTCTTTATTGTCAGCATATCTCCTTGGTAAATATTATAGTCTAGTCTCCCCTCTTAAGTGATTAATCTGAAAATCATGTGAATATTCTTCCATTTGCTTTAGTGTTTCTGTCAGAGGCATGTGAACCAGAGCAACCCTATCTTAAATGGGAGCTGGGTAATACGAGCTGGAATCTACTGGGCTGCGTTCCCAGGCGGTTAAGGCAATCTAAGTCACAGGATGAGATAGGAAGTCAGCACAAAATACAGGTCATAAAAACCTTGCTGATAAAACAGGTTGCAGTAAAGGAGCTGGCCAAAACCAGAACCAAAATGGTGACGAGAATGACCTCCAGTCCTCCTCACTGCTACCCTCCCACCAAGCGCCGTGACAGTTTACAGATGCCATGGCAATGTCAGGAAGTTACCCTATATGGTTAGAAAGGGGCAGCATGAATAATCCACCCTTTATTTAGCGTAACATCAACAAATAACCGTAAAAATGGACAACCAGCAGCCCTAGGGGCTGCTCCATCTATGGAGTAGCCATTCTTTTATTTCTTTACTTTCTTAATAAACTTGCTTTCACTTTGCACTGTGGGCTCACCCTGAATTCTTTCTTGAGCGAGAGCCAAGAACCCTCTTTTGGGGTCTGGAGTAGGACCCCTTTCCTGTAACAATTCTGCCTCTCACCAATTAAGAATGAGACAATTCTGAGGACTCTCCTTTGGAAAAATGATCAAGATTCTTGGAACTCTGCCATGTTAGGAAGTAAGGTGACTGGGGAAGCAGTAAGGAGGGGGCATGTATTTTTTCATCTGAAGCTGTTCTAGTGTTGGAACCTTCAAGGTTCCAACCTCACTTGGAATTTTATGAAACTCATACCTCATATTTTATTTTATTTTATTTTTTGAGACGGAGTCTCGCTCTCTTGCCCAGGCTGGAGTGCAGTGGCACAGTCTCGGCTCACTGCAAGCTCTGCCTCCCAGGTTCACGCCATTCTCCTGCCTTAGCCTCCCAAGTAGCTGGGACTACAGGTGCCCACCACCACGCCCGGCTAATTTTTTGTATTTTTAGTAGAGAGGGGTGTTTCACCGTGTTAGCCAGGATGGTCTCGATCTCCTGACCTCGTGATTCGCCCCCCTCGGCCCCCCAAGTGCTGGGATTACAGGCGTGAGCCACCACGCCCGGCCATACTTCATATTTTAAATGATAACAAATAGCTTCTTCCATGTGGCAAATTTAGATAGAAAACATTGAATGAACCTGCTTCCCATCTGCTGATCAAACTGGAGCGTGAATCAAATAAACTTCTCCAAATAAATGCTACAATCCTGATTTCTGCAAGCCTTTGGACTTTTAAAACTTGGTGGTCCTATCTCAGGCAACATATACCCTCTTTGCAAACTGGGTATAAATCTACCGGGTTTGGATCTGGAATGGGTTGGTCATTCCATTTGTGTGCTCTCTCTAAGGCCATGATAATTTGCCATGGTTCATGATCATAGTTTGAACAGTACTAGCTGGCCAAGTGCTGGTGCTTAGTGAAACACATTCTTATATCTTTAGACACCCCTTTCCTTTCTTCTTTGCCATGAAGCCATTCTCTTTCAAGGAGATTTTCAAGGAGATTTCTTCAGCATTTTTTTGCAATACATAGTTTGATCATTCTAGCCTCAGAGATTTAATTCTTAAGTAGTGCTAAGACCTCTCCCACCTTTTAAAAAACTCACCAGGATGTCATTCAACCATTGTATCAAGGGACTGATATAACATGTGTACTTAATTAAAGATTCTTAAGGGTGGGTATTTTCCATTGCCTTTAGTTAAAAATTTGCAAGCAAGAGCATCGTGTTCCCTGACTCTCCATAAAGTTAAACATGCGAACTGAAAACAGAATGAGAGAAAATCAAGCATGGTTATTTACTTTCTACAGTGCTGTAATTGGGCACTATAGCATATGGCCAAAACCTTTACTATAATATAATTAATCACAAAATAATCCATATATTTTTTTGGAACATTCTAAAGTCAGAGTGGGAATTTGCTTCTTTTTTATGTTGAGGACTAAGCTCTCTCTCTTTTTTTTTTATCTTGCCCAAATTCCTATCTAAGGGGTCTGGGGAATCATACCCTAAAACCATAAATTCTCATCAGATGGGTTTTATTTAACCCTATATGTTGTGACTTATTTTCCAACCTGACTCTGGCATAACATTATAAGACAATTAAGAAAATCCAATTATTTTATCCCCAAAACATGTTTATTTGCCATATCTTGAAATGGCCCTGCAAAACTGTCCTTTGTGGGGGACAATTTGCATCTGTAAAGGATCTCTGTTAACATACCTAGATCTGTTTCTTCCAGGCCCTTCCAATCCTAAAGAGATTACCCAAGAGTCTAGCACCTTTTAAAGATCTGAACAGGAAACATTTGTCATCTACTGTCTCTAAGGGCAGCCACTATAGCACTTCAAAGGAACCTTGGCCTCCACAATCTTTTATCTTAACCTGGACATTTTCTTTCTGTCAACTCCAGGTCTTTAGACAAACTCAACCAATGACAAACTCAACCAGTTGTCAACCAGAAAATGTTTAAATTTACCTATAGCCTGGAAGTGCCTCCCTCTACCGGCCGCGCCCTGGCTTTGAGTTGTCTTGCCTTTCTGAACCAAACCAATGTATTTCTTAAATGTATTTGATTGATGTGTCATGCCTCCCTAAAAGATATAAAACCAAGATGCACCCTGACCACCTTTGGCACATGTTCTCAGGACCTCCTGAGTGCTGTGTCATGGGCCATGGTCACTCATATTTGACTCAGAAAAATATTTTAGAGTTTGACTCTTTTTATTGACAATGTTTTCTTTCTAAACACAATTTTCTTAAATGGTGCCTGGATCTCTATTAATATTTGCAATTTGGTAATGTTTAAAAGCTTTGACATTTCCTAATGTCAGAAATTTCCATATTGAGATTTGACATATATTTGGACTCACATAAAATTAGATATCCTAGTCATTGTTAAAAAATATTTTTGAATCTTTAAGGAAGATAAAATCCCTTCTTATTCATTTACTTATTCAACTCCCCACCACCACCACACATACATATACATACTCATACACCACACATACGTATACATACTCATACACGCACACATACACATACATACTCATACACCACACATACACATACATACTCATACACCACACATACACATACATACTCATACACACCACACATACACATACATCCTCATACACGCACACATACATATACATACTCATACATGCACACATACACATACATACTCATATACGCACACATACATACACATACTCATACACCACACATACATACACATACTCATACACCACACATACATATACATACTCATACACGCACACGATTCAAACTTTCCTCCCCACCACCCTTGGCTAACTCCCCATTCATCGGTCAAAACTCAACTCAAATAGCTCCTCCTTGTATCACAGCAGGCTGGTTTCTGTGCTTGGTTCTGTCGACTTCAACTATAATAGAAGTGTTGTTGTTCTATTCTTCCCTCTTTGGCCTCCCATTAAGCTGTCACTTCTTTACCTAGGGAATGCCTCTTTTGTTTCTGAGTTCACAACACTACCAAAATTCCTGGCATAGCAGAAAGTGCTTGTTAAATGCCTGCTGAATGAGTGAATAACTTCAGCCACCAGGCTAGTGAGCGGATGAGTTCAGAGGCTATATAAACAACATTCATAGGCTCAGCCAGAATCTTGTTCGAGCCAGAGCAGCAGAAGCCCAGAAAGTCAGGGACAATGCCACCCAGGGGCTTATAAGTCCTTCAGGGGCTACACAAGGCCAGACCAACTCAGGAAACCACCTGCGAAGGTGCCCTCCCTCCCTGGTTCCATGCTGTCCGGCAGTTTTGTGCGGTCTGTGGGCCTAGACCAATTCAAAGTGAAGGAGTTCTCTGAAAACCTAAAAACATTGTGTTTTTTTTCAAGTCAGAGGTTGACTTCATTACATTTGCCTGGAAAATAGACTGGTAACAAGTGAAAAACTACCTGAAGAAGCCAGTTCAACTTGGGGTGGATCCAAAAGGGCAGTGGGGCTGTGAGAAGCTTCATTTCTTAGCAGTCAACCGGAGGCAGTTTCCAGGGGTCCTGGGAGGAGGGTTTCGATAAGTGGAAGTTGTGCCCCTTGAAGTGCTCTTATTTTTCAGTTTAAAAGATGCCTCCTGCCATCCACATATTATGCACTTGGGGATTTCAACCTACTTAGAGCATAGTCTTCCCTATTTAATCATAGACTCTCCTCATTCTTAACTGACGTGGCCAGCTTCTTTATCAGTTTTGTTTACATGATGTTCATTTAAACCTCAAATGTTCATTTAAACCTTTGGGACCGTAACTGCTAAAGCTCTTTTCACATATGGAAATATATGAGCCTTCAAGTTTCGGTTAGCAGATGCTTGAGCCAGCAGCCTGGAATATGCCCCAGTTCTAGAATGGTACCCAGAGTACTGGGCTGAGCAGCTGAAATGCAGCTTAAGTTCTGGTTTCATTGCAATGTTGAATTGGTTTCTTAGTCCCTGAGCCTGTTGCCTTATTTGATGAATAAAAATTAGTAATGTAATTCAAGACCCTTGGAAGAAGTGTTTGATATCACTTTGCTAACTCTGAAGACTCTCCAGTTCTGTCTCTGATGCACTGGAAACATTGCTTTCTAAATACCCTAAGAGCCCCTTCAGCAGAAGATTGGCCTCAGGGTGCTGAGAGACATGTATCTGGTGGTGTTTCTAAAGTGATCAGCTCCCCCTCCTCACTTTATCCCTTGGGCCTGTAACTTTCTTGTTTCTGGCCTCCAAGGAAATCACATCTTCCAGCTCAGCCATGAATTCAAAAAACAGTTAAAAATATTTTATACCTCATTTGTATGCTGTACCAGAAAGATTTCTTTGAATATCTCATTTGTATATTGCTCTGTATATATTTTTTGAGACCGAGTCTTGCTCTGTCGCCTAGGCTGGAATGCAGTGGTGCGATCTTGGCTCACAGCAACCTCCGCCTCCCAGGTTCAAGCAATTCTCCTGCCTCAGCCTCCTAAGTAGCTGGGATTACAGGCGTGTATCACCACGCCCAGCTAATTTTTGTATTTTTAGTAGAGATGAGGTTACACCATGTTGGCCAAGCTGGTCTCAAACTCCTGACCTCAAATGATTCACCCACCTCAGCCTCCCAAAGTGCTGGGATTATATGCGTGAGCCACTGTACCTGGTCTGCCCTGTATTTTTTTTTCCCCCCAGTGGAAGCAAATACAGGTTAAGCATTGCAAATTCAAAATCTGAAATGTTCCAAAATTCAAAATTTTCTGAGAACCAGCAGGGTGCAGTAGCTCATGCCTGTAATCCCACCACTTTGGGAGGCTGAGGCAGGCAGATCACTTGAGCCCAGGAGTTCGAGAACAGTCTGGGCAACATAGTGAGATCTCATCTCTCCAAAAAATACAAAAATTAGATGGACATGGTGACACACACCTCTAGTCCCACCTACCTGGGAAGCTGGGGTGGGAGGATCACTTGAGCCCAGGAGATCGAGGCTGCAGTGAGCCAGGATTTTGCCACTGCACTCTGGGCAGCAAAGTGAGATCCTGTCTCAGAAAAAAAAAAACAGAAACAAAATCTTTCTGAGTACCAACATGATACTCAAAGGAAATGCTCACTGGAGCATTTTGGATTTTGGATTTTTGAATCTGGGATGCCCAACCTGCATAAACTTTAAAGAATCCTTAAATAAAGCTATTTGCTGCCAAAGCTAACTGTCTCCTTGCCGTACTCCTAATAAGTTTCTACATCTTGCAGAAATTTTTAAAGCCTGATTTAGGGTGTCAGACCTGGGTTCAAAATCTTGGTCTTCTACTCAAAAGCAATGTGATATTGGTGAGCTTCTTAGTCCATATCTGTGGAATGGGGTAGAGGGTAGTAATAATAATCCCGTGTACCTTGCAGGATTTTTGTGAAACTGGATGAGGTCAGGTTTGCGTGAACAGCGAAGGGAGTGTCTGGTCCATTGTAGCTGTTTAGTTAATAACATTTCCTATTGTGACTTGACATCTGGTTTGAGATTCTGGCATCCTGTAACTCCTCCTTCTCACCAGCCCTGCCCTCCATCAGCCTGGTCCCCTGTATCATGTGATACCCACTCAGTAATTGCCCACAGCAGAAACACACCTACCACCTGTTCTAGAGCTGGCTCTCCCTGGTCAAGGTTTCCCATGCAGCAGGTGTTTCATAATCAGCCTGTTCCTGCTGCCCTCTACCGCTTTTCCCCTGACCTCCCTGGCTATCCCTTGTCCCTTCGTGGGCAAAAGCATCTAACCACGTGGTATGGTGGTGTTACCTGAGTGTGGTGTCAGCGAACCCAGAGCTTTCCAAGCCTACCGATGATGAGTCTACGACCCGGCATTCCCTGTTCCTTCTGATAGTGTTTTTTTCTTTCTCTGGAACTACATTGGCCAAAACGGAAAACAGCGAGGCAGTAAGGTTTATCAGTATTTCACTTGCATAGCCACAGTCTTCAGTGACTGAAATGACAGGTTGATGCAGTGAGGAAAATCAAACAACTATCAAAAAGTCCAGTCAAGTCATTGTGGACCATGACAAAAGACCCTCAGTAGGAAAGGAAAAAATGGCCGGGCGCGGTGGCTCAAGCCTGTAATCCCAGCACTTTGGGAGGCCGAGACGGGCGGATCACGAGGTCAGGAGATCGAGACCATCCTGGCTAACACGGTGAAACCCCGTCTCTACTAAAAAAATACAAAAATCTAGCCGGGCGCGGTGGCTGGCGCCTGTAGTCCCAGCTACCCGGAGGCTGAGGCAGGAGAATGGCGTAAACCCGGGAGGCGGAGCTTGCAGTGAGCTGAGATCCGGCCACTGCACTCCAGCCTGGGTGACAGAGCGAGACTCCGTCTCAAAAAAAAAATAAAATAAAATAAAAAAAAAAAAAAAGGAAAGGAAAAAATGCCTAACACCAACAAACATGAAGGTAAAAAGCACTGAATTTGGTAAAAGTGAAGTAATTTCTATAAATGAGTCATATTATATCTAGAAAATCAGGAAAATTTCAGAAAAGTTTTTTTAAAAATTCAAATCAACTTTCAAAACTGATATCCTTTTTTCTTCTAATATCTTTTGCATATATTTGTATACACATTTCAAGTATTTAGATGAATGAAATTGGAATATTTTATATCTAGTTCTTTTCAAGTAAAAACGCTAATGTAATATTTATTTTTAAATTTCATAAACAGTGTTTTATTTTTTCCTTAAAATATGAGACTTTCTCATGACAATATATATTCTTCAGAAACACTATAATTAATGTCCTTATAACGCTTTCTTGTTTGGATAGTTAATAATGCATTTTGTCCTACTATAGCTACTCATTTTGGCTGTCTTCATTGTTTTGCTACTTTAAGTAATTCTGTGAGGTCAATCCTTGTACATAAAGCTCTGTTCAAATCTCTGATTATTTCCTTAGGACAAAATCCAAGAATTGGCATTATTATGTCAAAGAGCATAAACAAGTATTTTTTTTCTATTCTTTGTTTTGAAAGTGAATTACAAAGAAATCTTCTTTTGAAAGTTGCTTCTTTCATTTGGTTTTATTCTACAGATTGCTTCTTTACCTCCTTCTTTGTGTCAAGAACCTTATTAAACTATATGAATTCCTCTCTCTGCTGCATCTTTAAGAGAGGTTGAGAGGTCTCACTTCCCCCCAGCTCTCCTCTCCACCACCTGCCATCTCCTCAGACTGAGACATGTTCCCTTCTCTGCTATCACCCACACCCATACATCCAGGCTCTCTCTCTCATAGCACTGTCATAGCATTTATCATGCTGAATTCTAAGTGTCTGTTTGGTTTTATTTTGGCATTCGACACTAAGTGCCTTGGGGGTAAGGACTATATTTTATTCGTCTTTATTTCCCCAGAACACACCTAGTACTTTGTACATAGCAGGCACTGAATGAGGGAACAAGGAGCACAGAACCATTTAGTCACCACACACACACACACACACACACACACACACACACACACACACACACGATCCTGTCCTATATTATTAAGTACAGGAGATAGAAGTGTGAGGGAGAAAGAGGGTCATCTTCATGAAGTAATATGCTTGTATTTTCTCAGATATAGATGTATAGATGAGATATCACTTTTTGATATGTGTCCAGATAGGCCAGATAGAATCAATAGCAGGATTTTTTCAGGTCATTGGGACCACAGCCTTCCTGGAAACAGCTTTAGAGTCAGTTTTATAGTCTGCTGAGCCCAAAACAAGCTAGAGAATTAATAATATTATTGGATCAAATTGGCCCAAAATCTGATTTATCCTACATACACTTGATAGCCCAGTCTTTATTTTGTCCCTTTGAGTGAGGTTATAAGTGCCTGTGTTCTGTTTGGATGGAAAATACCATCTGGAAATAATTTATGAGTAACTGCAGAACCTGCCAATGGCATGCTTTATAAGGGCTTATTTCATTCACTTCCAGGTATATTCCATAATTTCCTGATTTTCTCAGGTTCTTTTTTGTAAATACCAAATTGAGCTTATGTTTTTGTCCCCCTTTTCCCCAGGGGCGATCTAAGTGTCAGGATGGTGTTACTGTCCTGGCATCTGCGGGGTTGACCCAGAGTCTCCATGACCTGTGGTTGGAAGGCCCACTCACTGGGGCGCTGAAGCTCCTGAGAGTTACTGTTCTCACTTAGTGGGAGGCCAGCGGTTCTCAGCAGTTTTCTCTGCTTCACACTATACTGTCCAGTTAGCTTCTCATTCAGCCATTGCCTCTCCATACTGGAGCAAAGGTTCATGATTTATTAGGCTATTCCCAGGAAAGCAAGTTCTAAGTCTTCTGTGCTTTAAGCTCCACATAATTCTTGGAGATCCTCACATCAATGACTCCCTCTTGTTTTCCTCTTTGTCTTCCTTGCATCTTACTCTACTCACACCCCTGCTGACTGGCCACCCTTACTCATCAGGGAGAGCAGGAAGAGAGTACTCATGGGCAGGAAAACTCACTGTTTGCTCCATCTTCATAGGCCTGGGATGTGGTCCAAAACCTTGGCTGATAGACCTGTAAAAAGATTTTTATCTTGAGAATATTGTCGCTTTGTGACTTTCCACAGTCTCCTTGAAATTCAAAAGCTAAGCATAACTATTTCTTTTTCTTTGCATTTCAGCCATAGCAATCCTAATGGTCCCTAGGACAATGAGTGTCTCAAGCTGAATGGAAGAGGGTCATATACATGCAAGGGAATGGGAACTTAATATCTCTAAATATCATCCTACCAACACATGTGTGTGTAAATAGATTTATAACTCTATGGTCATTTATATAAGGATAACCTAATAATATCAAAGTACAGGTTTGTTTTTCATTAAAACTATAGGAAAGAGGGTTGATTCTATACCATGAGCAAAAATGTTAAAGAAAGTGTACCAGATGCTTCAGGCTGTGCTTCTCATGTTCAACCTTCTTCTCCCCTTTTTCTCTCTCTGCCTTTCTCCTCTCTGCCTTTTATTGAAAGACAAATGCCCCTTGTAATAAGGCTATATTTCAGAAGTTCCTGTTATACCCCACACCCATAGCATTCATAAAAACAGCAGAGATCATGCTTGTAATTTACGGGGAACCCTAAAAGAGAAGTGAGACCACTCACTGAAGAATCGTCAAATAACACGAAGACATGAAAAAATATAGCTGGTGCTTCTCTGGCTTATGTAGGAAGAATCAAAGCAACCATGAAATTAATTTTATTTACCATTAAAAGATACTGGATTTAGAATTCATGTTGTGATTATGTAATTATAAATTAATTTCAGTAGCATTGTACAGTCTGAACGAAATGCCAGCAATAACTGTGAGAAGTATGCTAATGAGTATCACAAAAGCTTGTCTGCTTGTATGTACCTCAAAATAGTCATGCCCAGAGAGTATATGTGAAGGCTCCTGCAGCAAGTGGACCTGCTGTGGTTTCCTAAGACTCTCCAATGCCTGTGATCAGTTTACTAGGAAGCAGCTCCCTTTAATATGTTCACACTTAACAGAAGAGGAAGGACCAGAAGGGTGCTCATAGGCCACACCCAAGTGTGAAATAAATATTATTATAGCAGTTGAAATGTGAAATTGAAGAACATTTCGATTTCAAAATAATATTCGTGAGAATCAGATGACACATCTATACTTTAACTCTGGTGAAGTGTGAAAATTAGATGAATACTGCATCAGATTCTGAAAGCTTGAATTATGACGCCCACCTCCCTCACTAAAGAGATTGTTTTTCATATTTAGGGTGGCATACCTCATTTGTGGCAAAGATCTTTCTGGCACTCATACCCTGTTTCTCAATTTATTGTAGCCATCTTATTAATCATTGTGTCTGCTGGGGGAGGAGCCCAAGTATACCTAAATCTAGAATTAAACTATATAGCACTAGGGTTTAAAATAATAGAATTCGTCATCAAGATGACTGCCGCACATTCAGCCAGTGTCCAACTCAATAGTTGATATGTTTGCTTATGCAAAAATATCAGAGAGAAAAGGAAAATTTTAATTTGTAATGGATCTATTTCTCATAAAATGTCATTCCTGCCACTCTGCTCTTTAGCGTGTGATGAGGGGAAGCTAAGGCAACTTCTATTATAAAGGAAGACCCAAGGAGGTGCCATTTTAGAGGACCTTGGGTTTCCACCCAGTCCAGGGTATTCACATGAGCCTCCCTGCATATATGGGCATGCCCCATCACTGCTGTTTCTGCTTGGAAGCCCACAAAGATGGTTTGCTATCCTAGCACCTCAGGTCTTGATGGAAGGTGGCCTTGGTGTGTTCTTAACTATATCCTTTGCCTCAGATATTTTGTTGTCAGTGTTTCATTCTTCCCAGTCAGGTTTTAGGGCTGCTCCAAGTCTCTCCATGAAATAGAAACCCCCTAATGTGCTGTTCTGCTGAACTTCCTCATTGACTGACCTTGTTCTATGATGTCTTTCTTCCTGGGGCCAGTGGGTGTGGGATGAAGCCTCCAAGCAGGGTTGCCCATATGGTTGTGTATGTTTGGATTACCCCACCACTCTGGGAGGCACCATTCACACTGTGGTCACTGTTGATTTAAATATATATTACAGCCATTTTATGGGGCTGGTAGTAAAGGGTCTTGATGAAGACATACGTTTTTCTGGTTTGCACAAAAAAATTAAACACAAGGTAGCAATCGCCTGCCTTGATGTTGAAAGCAACACTCTGGCAACAGACTAGGTGGGTTCTGCCCCTTACCAGCTGTATGACCTTGGGCTAGTCACATAATCTCAGTTTTATCATCTGTAAGATGGAAATAATAATAGTACCTCATAGGCTGTTAGGATTAAAGAAATTACATATGCCAAGGACTAAGTACACAGCCTGATGCATGGTGAATGCTCAGTATATGGCAGCTGTCACAGTGTGGCCCATTTGTGTCCTTCCATATAGATAGATCGTTTTCCAATTTCCAATTACTTTCTACCAGTCCTCTCTTAACATAAAATAACTTTCAAGCCCATTACTACAGGACTCATTACAGTGGACCTATGGATTTGTGATTTGAATCATAATTAGTATTAATTTAATAGCCTCTTGCACAGAGTTAGACTAATGTGTCAAGTGACACAGTCTTAGCCCAGCCACACACATTAATATGACTCTGATGAGGGCCTGCCTCTCAGCAAAGTCAGAGCAGGGGGTACAAGGACTCAGGCAATAGACAAGAGAGAAAAGAAAGAAAGAAAGATTAAAGCTTACTGTTGATAGTGTTTTCCACACAAAGTATCATCCCTGACAAGTCTGTCTATGCCATGGCATTGATTATTAGAAGAAAGACTCGTAAAAAGCTCTAGGCAGGTCAGATTTTGGCGGACTTAAAGATTATGCAGACAAGAGTAGGGGTCAGGGAGTCTTATCTGAGAGCTGCCGGGTACTTTATCTGTGTTTCAGGACAGGGCTGATCACAGTGTTGGCTGTGGAAGATGGAGGCTGGAAACCTCTGCTGACAGTGATCTTATCTTTCCCATGTGATACTTTCATTAATGACTGCATTCACCTGCTCTTTCACCAATATGTTGCACTCCAATATAATTTCTGTCCGTTATCAGGCCTTGATGTCATCTAGGCCCTGAAATTGTGTTATCGAACTAACGTTCATTGTCAAACCTTTGTGAGATAAACCTATTTTATTTATCCTCATCCTATAAATGTATTGATTCTCCCGTGCTGTGTATAATGAATGGCCCTTTGGCTGTTGCAATACCCTCACTGAAATCTTTGAAGTGTGTGTGTGCCTATCTCTCTCTGTCTAACCCCCTTTCTCCTCCTCCCCTTCCTTACCCCTTGCCACCCCTTCCTTACCCTCCCCAATCTGTCTCTGTCTTTCCTAAAGAACAAAAATGGCAATTTCCCTTATTCTCATAGAAAAGATTTTATGTCACAGGAGGGAGCTGCTATTAGCATAAGCAGCCTGGCATTGTGTGGGTGAGTGTCCACGTGCATTATCAAGCAAGGCTTATAAACCATGTTAATTCCACACAGCTTTCTCTACTCCATCCAGCTTCCTATCCCTACCCCAACAACATAAAAAGTGACATCACTCACTTAAGAAAATGTTGCACTAAGGTGGATTTTCATAAAAAGGATTCTCAGGACTCCAATTT
The DNA here is from genome assembly GCF_002776525.5 of Piliocolobus tephrosceles. Lineage (NCBI taxonomy): Eukaryota > Metazoa > Chordata > Mammalia > Primates > Cercopithecidae > Piliocolobus > Piliocolobus tephrosceles. The sequence goes on along the minus strand of NC_045435.1, from coordinate 173,372,845 downwards.
TAAAACCATACCTGTGTGCCTACAGAAAGGTTGGAGGGGGGCAAGGGAATGAGGATCTTGATTGGCACCTAAGGCAGAATGTTTCCACTCAGGAGAAGGATTGGGTGGTACTACTTAGAGATGCAGCAAGGCAGTGCAGGGAGAGCCTAAAAGCAGCTGAGGCTCTCATGTCACCCAGACACTGATGAATAGTCATTGACATTTGAATCTGAATCTGAATGTGTACTATCAAAATGGCTGCTATCATCATTGTCACCACTATTCCTCTGAGTCCTTTTCCATCTCTTCCATCTAACTCTTTGTAACAGGATTGTTAGTTCTATATTTTGTTTTATATCTTCTATACTTCGCTTAATGCAGTAAATATGCTCCTGAAACATTGTGAATAAGTAAAACTTCACCTTACTGCAACATTTAAATAACATTAAATTCATCTGAATACAGAAAAATATAAAGAAGAAAACAAAAAGATCAAAAATCCCATCACCTAGATAGCCCTGTTAATATTTTTAAAAATAAGAATATGTGTGTGGACATGGTTAGAGTGTCTATATTTGCATAGTATAAGGGGTAAATTATACAAGTAGTACAATGAATAGGTATAAATTGAAAAGCACCCACATTTCTTTCACTCCCACTCCAATCCTTAGCCCCTCCCTCAGCATTATGAGTCTGTGCAGTGTACAAAGCACTCTTATAAGAATACGGCAATGGGCTGGGCACGGTGGCTCACGCTTGTAATCCCAGCACTTTGGGAGGCCGAGGTGGGCAGATCACCTGAGGTCAGGAGTTTGAGACCAACCTGGACAATATGGTGAAACCCCGTCTCTACTAAAAATATAAAAATTAGCGGGCATGGTGGTGCACGACTGTAATCCCAGATACTCTGGAGGCTGAGGCAGGAGAATCATTTGAACCCAGGAGGCAGGGGTTGCAGTGAGCCAAGATCGCGCCACTGCACTACAGCCCAGGCAACAAGAGCGAACCTCCGTCTCAAAAAAAAAATAAAAAAGAATACAGCAATGAATAAGACATCTCCCTGGCCCTAAAAGGGACTTTCAGCCTAATGGGTCAAAGAATCATAAATAAGGCATATAAATAGCATGATATGTGATGTACAGTAAGTTGGCAGCTGGGCAGCCATGAGATGTGATGCAAATGTTACCCTCTGCTGCTACAGGTCTCTATTGTGATTTCTTCCCTTCTTTGCCTCACCTAACTAGCCAGGTGACCTTAAACAAATACCTGAGCTGTCTGTACCCAATTTATGCATTTATAAGGTCGATGTGATCATTCCTCCCTGTCTGATGAGCTTTGAGAATTGAGTGCCAGAATGGGTAAGAAAACACTTCACAACTCATAAAACAGACCAGAAGTGTAAGATTTCATTGTCATCTTTATTGTTATACAAAGGGGTACTATGAAGAATCATAGTAATCTTCGGCTTTAATTTAATAGAAAGCCTAGGAGCACAGGGTCACCAACAACCCGGCTTTGACCAACAGCTGCCTTTCGCTTGGCTTGTACTGCTGTTTAAGATAAAAGTTGCCAACATTTAAAAATCAGGAGAGTTCATACAAAAACGACTTCCCTTGAAAAATCGGAGGAAACATTCCCAGTGCACCTGCACTCCTATGCGGCAACCATTTTCATTGCTGAGGAACTGCTTTCCCCTGAGCACGTGTTCTCCCATTTGTCACAAGTCCCCCGCTCCCTTTTGTAGCCCCAACACTGAAACCTGAAGTCAGTTTCACTCGTCATCATGCTTGCCCTTCCTTAGAGCCGAAAAATGTTTTAGAACCCAAGTTCCCATCAAAAGTAGCAGGGTAAAGCTACGCCAAGAAGGCCAAGATTTTTCTTACACCTGACCTGAAAGGATTGGAGTTTGCAATTTCAATTTAAGATCTGCAGAATATTCAAGCTGAAAGGGGCCTGGAGGTTAACTAATCCAAGCCTCTTGTTTTTGAGTTCCAGAGAGGTTAAGTATATAATATCAATAAAATATTTAGCATTATAATAAAATACTTAGGTAGTAGGGACCATCATTTTGGTTTTTTTTTTTTTTTTTTTTTTTTTTGAGACAGAGTCTCACTCTTTCAGCCAGGCTGGAGTGCAGTGGTACGATCTTACTCACTGCAACCTTTGTCTCCCAGGCTCAAGCAATTCTCCTGCCTCAGCCTCCTGAGTAGCTGGGATTACAGGCATGTGCCACCACCCCCGGCTAATTTTTGTATTTTTAGTAGAGACGAGATTTCACCATGTTGTCCAGGCTGGTCTCGAACTCCTATCCTCAGGTAATCCGCCTGCTTCGGCCTCCCAAAATGCTGGGATTACAGGCGTGAGCCACCACACCCTGCCCATCATTTTCATTATGACTAAAGTGACAATTTGGGATTCCCAGATTTTTTGGTCATTTAGTCATTCAGTACATATGCATTGAGCAATGTGATCATGGATGAGACACTTGAGGTTTCATGGAAAAGAAACTGTTTTTATCATAGTGCTTTGTACACTACACAGACTCATAATGCTGGGGGAGGGGCTAAGGATTGGGGTGGGCATGAAGGATAAGACATTTGAGGTTTCTGAGTCCCATTTTCCTCATCTGCTTAGAGGGAGAATACTGGCCCTCCCTACCCTGAATGTTTGAAAATCAATTGCAAGTGTTTGTGAGCCACTTAGTAGAGTTTATAGTACTGAATGAATCATTATTACAACTTTGTTATGAATTTAACTGAGAAAGTTTTAAAACTATTTATAACGAGTTTAAAAGATGTCTGAGATACCCCAAGTTACATAATCCTCATTAGGATTTACAGTTTTCTCAAGCTCTACTTGTCAAATGAATTAATTGTCTAATATTATCCAACCAAAATATTTAGTTAAGTTTAGAATAACTTTTTTGTGTATTGTTACTTTGTCTGCATTCCAGAAATTAAATCAGAGGGGAGAATGTTGGTTTACAGGAATAGACTGATACATAATTTGCATTTGTGTGTCTTCCCTATTAGGCCAACACAAAAACATGCCCATTTTGCTGAAGTACATATTGAGTTCAGAAGCAGACACAGATGGTCCTCATAATGACCACTGTGATGTACCTTTATTGCTTCACAAGGTGCCATGGCTTTGGACGGTGTGGTGAGGATGGAAGCCCTACCCATATGTTGTTTGCACTGGACCAGAATCCTGGATGGAGGAAAGAACTTTGGACATACCTGGGCCAGAAGTTCTCTCCACCTACCAGGAGTGAGCATGTGAGCATGAGCTATACATGTACAGGAGGGTCATTGTGTTTTCATCAGTGTGTAAAGTGTATTTTGCTACATCTGATAGCTCCTTGTACGGCAGTAGCTGGACGATAGTGTTGTCCATTGTGGTACTGAACTGGGCTCACCTGTCAGAGGAAGACTTTAGGAGCTTAGCATTATGTCAGGTCAGGACATTATGTGTGAATGCTTATTCGCTCATCTATTAATTTGTTTATTTAGCAAATGTTGGGTGCTTTTGATATTTTAGACATCAGCATTATCGTGGGAAAATCCAAAACTTCTGATACGGTTAGGATCTGTGTCCCTGCCCAAATCTCATGTCAAATTATAATCCCCATTGTTGGAGGTGGGGCCTGGTGGGAGGAGATTGGATCATGGGGGCGGTTTCTCATGAATGATTTATCACCGTCCTTCTTGGTACTGTTCTTGTGAGATCTGGTTGTTTAAAAGTGTACTGCACCTCCCCCCACCCCCTTCCTCCTGCTCCAGCTATGCGAAGGGCCTCATGCCTCCTTTGCCTCCTGCCATGATTAGAAGCTTCTTGAGGCTTCCCCAGAAGCAGAAGCCACTATGCTTCCAGTACAGCCTTCAGAATCATAAGCCAATTAAACCTCTTTTCTTTGTAAATTACCCAGTCTCAGGTATTTCTTTATAGCCCTGTGAGAATGGACTAATGTATCTTGTGAAGTTTATATTCTAAAGGGGAAGACTGACACTAAATAAATAAATCGTCTAAATAAATAAGCAAGATATCTACATAATTGTGTGTTGTAAGGGCAGTAAGCAAAATAATGAGGAAATACAATCCCTGTCAGAATAGGCCTCTCTGAAGATGTCACACTTGAGCTACAACATCTTCATATGGGTCAGTTAGCCAATGTCAAGGACAGGAGAACATGTCAGGCAGAGAGAACAGCGAGTACAAAAGCCCAAAGATGACAAAAAGGCTGGCATGTATGGGCAACAGGAGGGAGGCCTTGAGCAAGGAAGGGAGTGGTGTGACATGATATTAGACAAATTAGCTAGGGACCAGGTCATGCAGGACTTGCCACCATTGTTTCTCACCTGGACTACTGAAATAGCCCGGGGCTAAAATGACAGTGGTTGGGACTGGAGTCAATGCAGTGAGAACAAGAGAACTGGAAGGGTTTAAAAGATATTTTAGAGGTAAGAGTAACAGAACTTAATGATGGACTGAATGTCAGGAAAGAGGAAAAGAGAAAAATTAAGGGTGATTCTTAGGTTCTGGCTTGAGCAATGGAGTGGATTATGGTGCCATTTTCTGAGGCTTAAAAGTCAAATAACTTGCCAAACCTCACTTAGCTAGGACATTGAGGTCTAGTCCATGTGAATTCAATTTTTTTTTTTTTTTTTTTTTTTTTTTTTAGCTTTTTGGTTTTTTTAAAACCTGTGAGATAAGGTTATTAGGTGAAATTTTCAAGATCTCTTTCAGATTTGCAGTTAATCTCATCTAGATTAAATCGTTAATATAGAAATATCCTAAGGTTCAGAATTAAGTAACATTGTCAGGCCCTGGTATTTTTGATAAATACAGTGCTATGATGGAATAAATATTTTATCTCAGAACTAATAGCCAGAATCTTGCAAGTGTTTTGTCTCAAGCATAAAAAAGAAAATGATTTTTTCATTTTCTCTTGGGCATAATATCTTTTCTGGAGTTTCCCAGTACCAAGCAATTTGTTCTGTCAAGCAAGATTAGATTGTAAGCTATCTGTTACAATCCTGAGCTAACACTGCAAAGCCCAAACAATAAGCTGTTTTTGGTGTCCTGGTTTGTTTCAGATCATTCTTAAGCCTCCCACCCCGGTGTTCAGCCTTGCTTTGCACATATTATTTCTCCAGAACCACACACATCTCACCCAGTATGGGGGCAGGTTTCCTCTGTAGAGAGAGGAATGGAGACATTTCAGTAATTCAGAATATACCTATAACTCAAAACCCTGCCATCTGGGGCTCACCCATTTTGGCCAGGTCTAAGATTCTGTTGCTAACATAGGCAGTATAGTGCTGAAAACTTCACCATGAGGTAGATCTTAATTTACCCATAGAAACAGTGGGATTTGTTTGTGACAAAGGTGGGTCATAAATCTTAAGTATGTTCAATAGCATGTGAGTACAGCTGGCCCTTCATGTCCATGGGTTCTGCATTCGTGGATTCAGCCAACCAAAATCAAAAATATTTTTAAAGCAATAAAAAACAATATAACAATAATACAAATTAAAAAATAATATAACAACTATTTAAATAGCATTTACATTGTAGATTATAAGTAATCTAGAGATGATTTAAAGTATACAAGAGGATGTGCATAGGTTATATGCAAATACTAAGCCATTTTATATAGGGGACTTGGCCACCCATGGACTTTGCTATCTGTAGGGAGTGCTAGAACCAATCCCCAGCAGATACCAAGGGACAACTGTGTAGCTGAACAGCCACACACTAAATCTCTCACCAAATTCAGATATTACAGGGAACAACAAAAAAATTCAACTCAAAAAGTCTCAAACAAGAAAGGCATTTATTGTCTCATAGAACAAGGACAGGGCAGTTCTAGGGTGGCTCAGCAGTTCCCTGATATTCTCTGGGACTCAGGCTCTTTACTGTTTACCTCTGTGCTCTACAATCCTGCACTTGTTGCCATGACCCTAAGGGATATCCCTTCATAGCTGCACAATGGCTGCCACACTTCTGGGAAACACATAGGCTAGCACTGGGCCAAATAAACAGTCATTGTCTGCTCTGTGTCTCTTTTAGTGGGGAGTGGGGGAAGCCTTTCTCAGAAGCACCCAGCAGACTTTTTTGAGTCCTTGTCCATGGAATGCCCAGTTTCTCCCATCTAGATATGAGGGTATTATCCTAAACTTCTCCCCTTGTCCTTTATTCTCCTCAATTTCTATGACTGATCCATTCTGGTTTTTAGAAACCTGTCACAGGAGCTGGGCGCAGTGGCTCACACCTGTAATCCCAGCACTTTAGAAGGCCAGCAGGAGGATCACTTGAAGCCAGGAGTTCAAAACTAGTCTAGGCAATATAGTGAGAACCCATCTCTAAAAATAAAAAATAAGAACCTATCACGTATCCTCTGTCCCTATATTTACTACATTAATTCAGATCCTCATTAACTCCACCTGTTCTCACTGCTCCCAATTTATCTATCTTCTGCATTGCCCCTGGAATCATCTTTTAAAACATGAATCTCATTGTGTCACTATCCTGCTTAAAACCCTTCAGTGATTCTTAATCAAATATGGGACTAAATTTTATTTTATTTTTCTAGCTGCAAGAGTGACTCCTTCTCCCTTTTTTAAAAAGAAATCTTGCATGGCAGCTCACTTGTTAGCTGTTAACAGGTGGAAGTAGAGCTGTCCTAGTTGAAATGTGGCTGGGGAAGGGGCCTTTAACTCAGCCAGTTGGATTCCTCCCCTTCCCTCTCATGGAGGCCCTAAAGCCTTTCCTTGGATCCCCTGGAGTGCAAGCAAATGGAAATGCCTACTAGGCAGTTGGTGTACACCTCAGGAGTGTCAACCAGGCTAACTGCATAGACTTAGAAAGTGTGGAAGCCAAGGTCGGTGACACGCTCACCCAGAAAGTGCAGAGTGAGAAGAAAGTCCTATAGAGAGAGCACTCCAAGAGTGATGCTGAAGTAATGCCTACAAACCATGTAATATCCCATGATTGCTTCCCATGATTGCAAAGACTGCAATCTTTCTGTTTTACCTTTCAAGACTATGCCTTATTGGAGAATTTATGCTATGATTGTGTAGGACAATTTAACTCAATCAGATGCTTGAGGACAAAGTGAGGATATGTTGAATACCAAAATTTCAGTTTCCAGTATCAAAAAAACACTATCAAAAACTGAGAACAACAATTTCTAATTGTCTGGATTGTGCTTTTGCTTAATTTTCATTCTTATAGCTTTTTAAAAATTGTTTTGATAATCCATGAGATTAGTCTTTTTTTTTTCCCAAGGCCTTTTGTATTAGAAATCCTGCAGTAACCAACATTTCACGTGTTTCCGTATCTGATCAAGGCATTTTTAGTTAAATAAGTGTAAGAATGGAATTTCAAGCAGAACTATAATAACTGATTACATTATGATAGTTATTTTAATTATTCTCTCGGCTCTTGATATCAACTTGTATTTATTCTTTATGTCTATTTAAGAATTCAGTGTTGCCTTTTTTTTTTTTTTTTTTTTTTTTCTGTTGGTGGGAGTCTAAATTAGTTCAACCATTGTGGAAGACAGTGTGGCAATTCCTCAAGGATCTAGAACCAGAAATACCATTTGACCCAGCAATCTCATTACTGGGTATATACTCAGAGGATTATAAACCATTTTATTATAAAGACACATACATACATAAGTTTATTGCAGCACTATTCACAATAGCAAAGACTTGGAACCAATCCAAATATCCATTAATTATAGACTGGATAAACAAAATTTGGCACATTTACACCACGGAATACTATGCAACCATAAAAAAGGATGAATTCATGTCCTTTGCAGGAACATGGATGAAGCCGGAAGCCATCATTCCTACACAGGAACAGAAAACCAAACACTGCATGTTCTCACTCATAAGTGGGAGTTGAACAATGAGAACATATGGGCACAGGGAGGGGAACATCACACACCAGGGTCTGTCAGGGGCTGTGGGGCAAGGGGAAGGAGAGCACTGGGACAAATACCTAATGCATGCGGGGCTTAAAACCTAGATGACAAGTTGATGGGTAGAGCAAACCACCATGGCACATGTATACCTATGTAACAAACCTGCACATTCTGCACACGTATCCCAGAACTTAGAGTAACATTTAAAAAAAAAGAATTCAGTTTTGTTTTTTTTTTTCAAGCCAGCACCATGGTGTGCACCTGTAGTCCCAGCTACTCCAGAGGCTGAGGTGGGGGAATTGCTTGAGCCAAGGAATTTGAGGTTTCAGTGAGCTATGATCACACCACTGCTCCCTAGCCTAGATAACAGAGCAAGATCCCCTCTCTTAAAAAAAGACAAAAAAAATTCAGTCTTTTTTGTTGTTCCATGAAAACTAAAGAGCCATTTAGATACAGTTGACATTCTTGTTATGGAATATGACCTTAATGAGGAAGGAAACATTAATGAAGACTAATTAATGCATAATTTTAACAAGTAAGGGTGATATGTTTGAAGCTAGAGCTGAATGGGTTGTGCATTTCAGCAGATATTTGCATATTGAGTGACACTGTCAAAAAAGAAGAGGTGAACAGAAAGGAACTGGACAAGGCAGGCTCCAACTAGACCAGACTGTTCAACTCTATTTGCTTTTATCCATTCCCATTTCAAAAAGAATTTCAGGAGAGCTTGTCCTTTGTGTCTTGTGTGGGCTTCAGGCAAGCACATCTTCAATCTTGCTTCCTTCTGACTCGGACCACCCTCTCCCTAGGCCTCAGTTCTGTCATCACCAGAGCTTTTTCTGCTTCTGTCTTTATGGTCTGCCTCCATCACACCCTGGAGCTGACCTGTTTCTGGCCACCAGTCTTTGCTGTCAGACTTTGAATAGGCAAGCTCATCCTGCCCCGACATCACAACTTCCTCATGCTCCACAGGATTCAGCTGTTGGCATTTCTAGGCCCTCCTAGAAATGAGGAGCCCACCACACCGCCCCCATCCTTCCCACTTCCAACTGGGACTTCACAGAAACTCAGCACCAAGCAGAAGCCTAAAGTGTGTATCAGTTGACTGAAACTTCAAACTGATTTTGTTTCTCTCCTAATCCTTTTAAATGTGATATGTGTTTAAGAGTAGCAGAGACAAAGTGATTAGGAAAATTATAATGTTATCCTAGCCTATTTTAGTGACACTCTAATATGGTTAAGAAAATTGACTGTCAGATTTGATCATTGTTGTCGAAGCGAACAGCAGTCATTTTCAGAGTGGCTGGAGTCCAATTCTCACCCAGCAGAAGCAATTTTAATGACTGAAGAATCCAGTTACCACAAGAAGCAACAGAACCTGAATGCATTGCTGACCTCCCGCATTATCTCTCTGTTGTTTTTAAGGCACAACGTGTTTGATTGCTCTGCTATCAGATAAAGACCTCACTGTGGCCAACGTGGGTGATTCACGCGGGGTCCTGTGTGACAAAGATGGGAACGCTATTCCTTTGTCTCATGATCACAAGCCTTACCAGTTGAAGGAAAGAAAGAGGATAAAGAGAGCAGGTAAGCTTGCGAACACCTCCAAGAAATGTCTACTGTCTTGCTGGTGAGCAAAGCGGCTTGTTTGGGGAGCTCCTGGATAAAATGTTCAGTTACCCGGTATTAGAGAGGCTGCTACTGTGGTAACTGAGATTATACAGAGGCTGCTACTGAGGTAACTGAGATTAACTTTGTATCGTTGCCTATCAAATAAATGGCCACTAAATCTGTCCTTCATAACCAAAGATTCCAAAAGAACTAAAAAGCCCATTTCCAGTTTAAAGGCTAATAAGATCTTTGGGTCTCTGGTCCTCACTTTTCTCTAGCCTATTGCTATATGCTGCTTCCCTCGGAGCCACACCAAACTACTAATCATTCCTCAAAAGGCCTTGTTGCCAATACCTCTGTGCCTTTGCAAGTGCTGTTCTGGGTGACAATTACTTGTCCCGTAAGATTCAGTTTAAGGTGTTCTTTTGGAAGCTTTCCATGTCACACTGTGGCAAGGGCCTTCCAAGTCTGGGATGGATGCCCCTCTGCCTTTCCCCAGCATCCTATGTGGACGTCTTGGGTCACCTTTTACAATACGTGGACATACCTGGCTCTCCTATCTGCCTTGCCTTCCTGACTGTCACCTCTTTGAAGACAGGAACTTGGTTTTGTTCATCTCTATACCTTGAGCATCTGGCTTAGTGCCTGGTATAAGTAAATATTTCAGAGCAAGGTTAGGGGTAGAGGGGCCCCTTATTCATTCATTCATTCGTTTATTCAATATTCTAGGAGCTAGGGATAAAACAAAGCCCCATTCCCAAGCTTTCACGAAACTTATATTCTGAAATTGTCATGGGGGCGGGGAATGGAGTAAGTAGACATTAACAACAACAAAAAAAAAATAGTAAAAATAAGTCATTCATATAGTGTATTACAAGGTGGTAACTGCTATGGAAAGACAAGAAGCAGGTAAGGGGAGTGTCAGAGAGTTGCAGTTTTAAGTAGTGTGGCCTGTGTGGGCCTTGCTAGAATGACATTTGGATGATGACAAGGAGGATCATTATCAGCTGATTATTACATTTTCATAATTAGATTTCAGAGGATACCTTTATACCTATGGAAGGGAAGCATTCTTTCGCTTTTCAGACTGAGAGCTGCAGGATGTATGCTGTTCACGATGTGCCAGGCAGCAGGCCAGCTGTCAAAGGGGAGCAAGCGAGGTGCTCACAGACACTAGTCTCTGACCAGGATGGGCCCCTGCTCTCTGGGTTAATCTGCACATTGATCTCTACAGGTCAGCTTCTGCCCAGTTAATGAATTCAATGAACCTAATCAACATTTTAGTTTTCACAGAAGGGAACCATACTGTTAAGTCAAAATGTGTTGAATTTTATTACAACCTCCTGCTTCAGTGACTGCTTGAGTTGCAAAATAGTTTTTAATGAAAGCATTGGTCAGGTTTTCTGTTGATGGGATGGAACAAATGATATTTTAGGAGCATCCATCAAACTTTGATGACCTCTAGGCAGTAAGAGCAAAGTTCGCTGGCTTCCCACTTACAAAACACCATCTCCCTGTAAGAGTCTGCTGTGAAATTAAGGTACAGTTAGCCCACTCTTGCATCAGCACAGGCAAGGATGTGTATACAATACACCTGAAAATGTCATCTTACCATTCAGTACTCTCTTTTGAAATGTCATGGCCATTTTATCCTTCCTCTTCTTCCCTGCCGTACCCACTACCCACGCCTGCACTCTACATTGATTCTTTGTGGAAGCAAATTTGGACACTGTCTCCAAGGTGGTTAATCTAACCTCTCTGTTCTTTTACATAATTTGATCAAGGGCATATTTTATACAGGGCTTAAGAAACAGTGATTGGTTTTACCATCTTCATGTGTGTTTTCTCTGGCCTCAGCCTCTTTTCAGGACATCTTTCCCCCTCCTGCTTAGCATGACAGTAAGGTCCAGCCAGTCTGGGCCATATACATGTTGGACTTTCTGTCACCACTCCTTATACTGTTTCCAACAACATTAGCTGTCATTTATTGTGTGCTCACCCTGTTCTGGGAGCAAAGCCTAGCACTTTATGCATACACTTTCTCTTTGCCTGTCTTAAGAGGTTGATAATATTATTCTCATTTTGTAACCAACAAACTGGAACTTCACAGAGGCTTACATGGCCAAGCACACACAGCTAGTGAATGGTGAGACTACAGTTGAATCCCAGGACTGGGTTTTATGCTCTTGCCTATTAGACCACACTTCTTGGAATGTCCTCCTATGTATCCTGCCCATAGATGTTTCACCCATCACTCAAAGCCCACCTTTAATGTTCATTACTCCCTCATGATCAGAACTGGGAATCATCCCTCCCTTCTCCATCTGCCTACAGCATTTAGCAGACACTGGTCTCACCGTGAAGAATACCACTTTGTGCTTATTGTATTTATTACTTTTTGTGACTTAATTCTCCCGCCAGGCTGTCTGCTTTTTTAAAGAAAGGTCTGGATCTTGTATAACTTCATATCCTGCACATTGCCTTCCATGGAGTAGGTATTTAGTAAATATCTGACAAATATGTGAATGGAGAAAAAAATAATAGATACAGTTATTAAGTATATATTATGTTCAGGGCCAATGCCAAATGACTTATGTGGAATAAGACCTTCATTTCTCAACAACCCAATAAAATAGATACTGTCTCTATTTTGCAGGCAGGGAGACTAAGGATCAGGAAACAGTTTCTCATCCAAAGTGAGACATGGCTAGAAGAGACAGAGCCAGGAATCACATTCAAGTAGTCTTACCTGAGCCTTTAGTGACTACACTAATATGTGCTTTTTCTTAATCTTGATCCTATTTGGGGGGACAGAGCTGTTTTGAGATCTATATAGGCACACTTAAGGGTGGCCTCAGGCCAAATGATGTATATGCCTGTCACCTGCCTTTCAGCATTCCTTTGCCACTCTCCTCGAATCCCTACCCTCACGCTCTCTACTATCAATCACTGAGCCACCATGGTGTTAAGTTAAAACCAATGCCCTCCCCCATATGTATCCCCTACCTTCAGTACTCTTATTGATATATTCTTGAAATCCTTCAAGATGCCAGGATGAGGGTATGAGGATCAACTGGTAGAGTATGAAACCCCAGGCCATGCAGTGGGTCCCCGGAGTGATGGGGTTAAGGGGCGTGTCCACGGGCCAGTTCACACGAAGTAGGTCACCCTGTTGCGCACACACCTAGACTATCTCGGGTATGTGAGATATCAGCTGGTCAAACTAATGCGCTCATCCTGTCTTTCTAGGTGGTTTCATCAGTTTCAATGGCTCTTGGAGGGTCCAGGGAATCCTGGCCATGTCTCGGTCCCTGGGAGATTATCCGCTGAAAAATCTCAATGTGGTCATCCCAGACCCAGACATCCTGACCTTTGACCTGGACAAGCTTCAGCCTGAGTTCATGATCTTGGCATCAGATGGCCTCTGGGATGCCTTCAGCAATGAAGAAGCAGTTCGATTCATCAAGGAGCGCTTGGATGAACCTCACTTTGGGGCCAAGAGCATAGTTTTACAGTCATTTTACAGAGGCTGCCCTGACAATATAACAGTCATGGTGGTGAAGTTCAGGAATAGCAGCAAAACAGAAGAGCAGTGAACCCTTCAGGGGTCTCAGCTGCCTTAGACTAAAGGACTTGCAACACACTGGTCTCTTTTAATTTAGTGAAAAGTGTGGGAATTGTAATTAGGATCATCCATCCCAGACATGGAATCCCCTCTTCCTGGTGGTCTTAGGTCTATAAGCAGCGATGAACAGAGGGTGCCCTTGGCCAATGTAGTTAAGAAGCTGGAAAATGGTTTCTTCATGTTTTCCCAACTCTTTCATCCCGTGTCCAAAATATATAAATAAATAGCTGTAGAGTTATGTATATGAAGTGAATAGCATATGTGCCATTTAGTCTCCCTCAAGATTCTTTTCAAGATGCTGTTCAGGGTCCTCCAGGCATCAGCTGTTGTGTCCTCTCTTTGGAACAGTAGACAGGACACGCACCCAGTGCTGCAGGAGACAGGCCACTGCGTCATCTGTGAGTGGTCAGGGGCTGACGTGGCAACACCCTCTGCCAAGAGACAGAGCTGTCCTAAGAATGCTTTGTCCTTCTAAGCCCATGTTTTCTGCTCAGTAGCAGCTTGGAAGCAGATTTGGAATGGTTTATTATTTTGGCTGCTCTTGGGGACTGCGAGAAGCAGAGGATGGGAGACCAGTGGCAACTGCCTGCACAGCAGAAATAATCCTTTTCCCTTGCTTCCTTTATTAGTTAAATAGACTTTGTATACCACCTGACCAGCCTTTGTGCATTTATCCAAATCATGCATGACCGTTAACCTTTTGCTTAGTCCTTACCATATGTAATAGGCAGCTGTTAAATTCACAAACAGACACCATGATTTTTCATCTTACGTGACCAAGAAACCACGTTAGGGAAAATGAAAAAACCAAATCACAATACCATGATTCCTTCCATTTTCAGCAGTAGATGAAGGAAATGATACTGAATGAGTCACAGTGTTCCCTGGCAAGTAAGCTGTTTGCATCGACAAAGGAGTGAGCTGGTGAGGTTACCACCCTGAATTGAGCTCCAGCTGCCAGTTCTTGTGTTTTTCCTTGCCCCTTTCCTAGTGGTTTTCAAGTGTCTTTCAGGCAGTGTTCTGAGAAGCAGCAGCCTATAACTGTATGTGTGCTCCTTGAAGCCAGCTACAGAGTTCCCAGCTACTGCAGCTTGGGATTTGGTGGGAAACTACTGGGATGAGCTTCTCCTTGACAATGGAAAGGCAGCAGCCTTTAACATTTGGTTGCAAATCTCCATCCACATCAGGTAGCTTTCTCCAGGCAAACACAAACTGCCCCCTGTGGCCTGCAGCCCTGCAGGGGAGGCAGCAAAGGGACCCGGCAGTGGCAACACAGCAAGTCGGGAATTCCAGCGTGAACCCATATTGAGAAGTGGGCCAGAATTATTTAGGGGCCTGGCTTGCTGCTCTTCATTTCCTGTATCACTAATGTATCATTTTTCCAAGCTTGGTATTTTATAAGTTCATTTAGAGAAAATGCCGGGTCACTCTCTTTGCCTAAGGTGACTCAAACAGCCAAACGGAACTTTTGTTGCCTCCCACCCCTCTGTATCCACCTGGTGTTGTTTTTTTCCCTGTGGGCATTTCTGGTTATAGCTTCCCATAGGCCACATTCACCGGACACCTCCTCCCCGTGGAGCCCTGCCCTCTCCCCTCCTGCTGCTGTAGAGCTTTCCCAAAGCCGTGTCCAGGAGAGAGCTCGAGAGAGTGAAGAAATTGCCTTGTGGATTTGGAGGGCTGCAACCTATCTTGATTTCTCCAAGCCCTTATCTTTCTTTGACTGCACTGAGAATTGCTAATGACTTCCCATGAGATTTGCTTACTTTTGTATACTGTATTTTCCAGCATTACAGTTAGAACCTTGGTTATTATTTTTTAGCCATAGAATCTTCTAGTACAAAATATCTGCCACCATTTCAGATTTAAGCATTTGCTTCTGGAGAGACACTGAATATGTGGATGTGTGTATTAATATTTGGGGTGGGGGGACAGGAAAGGGAATGTGGAAAACAAATGCTGGCTGTGAGCAGTGCTGATACGGCCAGGCCAGGTGACTGAGTTTTCTTGGGGATTCAGGACGTTCTGACTCCTGAGAGTTGCCCCCACCCACCATCGAACTGAAATCAGCACCAATGGTGTCAGCACTTTACAGCCCATAGCCAACTTTCTTTCTTTATTTTTAACATAGCACAAAAATATATAATAGCAAGGGAAAGACATTTTTAAATTCCACAGTTATTTTTATTGTCTAAAATGAAAGCAGCAGTGTTTCGATAAAGATGAAAAAGAAAAGCTACTAAATTAGTAAATCAGTGGTTACGTGCCCTGCAGAATTTCTTAATAGATGGTGCTGAGTGCACGAGTTACATAACTTTCTCTCTAATTGAGGTTCACAAGGCGTCTTCTAAATTTTGCTTTGTGCAATTAATTCATTTCTAATGTTAACTGAATAGAGTGTATATATCCTACTCCCATTACTGCCTTTCCCCCCTACTATGGCTTGTAGATTTTTAAAAGATAGAAGTTCTAGGCAAAACTGTAGCAGTTTCATTAATCATTAGGATAGTTATATCTAAAATCAGAGTATTTTGTTCTCTTCCTTCTGGAGCTCTCTCGAGAGGGCTAGCTCTCTCTCTCTAGCCCTTTTCCAGCTGTTGGGGATTTGCAGACATCACTCCCGGGGTGCCCTGTAGCACACTGGCTGCTCCCCAGGGACCCGGGAATGCTGAATCTAGCCATTAGGGAAATTGATTTGAGATGTCTGCATGTGAAGCTTCCCTAAGCAGCACTGCCAAAGCTTTGGAATTATCACCCAAGGCTTCCTAGACTCCCTTGCTAGCTCGTGTTCGAATTGCCAATAGTCCCCATGGTGCCAAATTTTGGGATGGTTTTACAGTCTTTTAGAAATGAAGATGGGAATGGCCATGTGCTTATGAGACCCCAGCAGAGTGCCAGGCCCAGGTCTCCATTAATGCAGTGCTCTGCTGCTGCTCCACTGGCAATTTGTACTCTTAACATAGGTTGGGGGAGGGACAGCTAGGGAAATTTTTAAAAAAATTAATTGTATTTACAATTCTTTCATCATAGGAATAAACAATACTTATATAGAAAGCTCCAAAGCTGTTCCCAAGACCTGCATTTATTTTATATGACCAACTTGCCGCAAGGCAATTAACTCTGAATTGCAGTTCTAATGTGACATATCTGTGTACATATGTACATATTAGTGGTAACCAGTGGCTGCATTTTATTCCTTGCTGTGGATTGAGGTATTGGCTTCTTGAATCTTGTATATGTCATAAGAGTATTACACAGAGAGTGTTATAGTGAAGGATGCAAGCTGGATAATTTAAAACAGGCCTTATTTCATACAAGTGTAATTATTACATCATTTTGGGTAAATGGCAAAGAGGATTGCATGAGAGTCATAGCATCATCATTTCAATTTAATCTGAAGTGATTCTAGGAAACTGATTCCACTGTTGGATTCTAGGAAATTGACTCCATTGTTTCCTTTGAGTTTAATTTCCTTTGTGTTTAATTTGACCACAGAAACTTTTTTGAGTAGCACCTAGTAACACTGCAAGGAACTTGTGTATCAAGGAGTACTTTGATTTTCCTGATTTTTTTTGTACTCTAAGTTGTTGCCAGATCTCTCTTGCAACTGTGTCAATGAAAGGTCTGTGTTTAGAAAAGGCAGCATATCATTGTATATCAGAAAGTATAGGAATAGATACTTTGTATAAAACTTTTCCAATCATTTCAGAAATTTTTTCCTCCTTTTGACCCACCACTAGACTGTTCATCCCCTAACAGTCCCCCAAAATTGCCTTAGCATGTCACACCAGCATTCGTCATCCAGCTCTGGAGAAATGACATGACTGTTAGATACCATGGCTGTTTAATTGCCTCTGGATTAAGTCATTGATATCTAGACTTTTGAGATAGTTAGCTGTAGAAATAATAGAATCCAGTGTTTCCCAAAGGACACAAGTTCCAAAGATGCTCTTCTAAATATAGGGTTCCAGGATCAAATAAGTTTGGAAAACACATACCATCTTAGAAAGTTATAACATGAACATATCTAAGGCTCTAATTTAAATGTCCTGCAGGGGAGAGAAAAACACAACAAATATCTACTGTCAGTTAGCCCAGTGTTTTCCAGATTAATTTGACCACAGAAACTTTTTTGAGTAGCACCTAGTAACATTGCAAGGAACTGGTGTTCTAAAGAACGCTCTTTGGGAAATTCTGGTATATTGAAATATTGCTGTGGTTTCATTCATGCTGACTCTTAGTAGTAGCAGTACAATTTGCAACTTAGACGCATGAGCCTTTCATATACGAAGCTGACTTGTTAATAAAAGCAGTGTTAAGAAGTAGTATGACTTAATATGACCAACAGCAGCCTCATATTGATAGCAGAACAATCCTACTGAAAGCTCTAAACATCATCCTTTTTTTTTGAGACAGAGTCTCGCTCTGTCGCCCAGGCTAGAGTGCAGTGGTGCAATCTCTGCTCACTGCAAGCTCTGCCTCCCAGGTACACGCCATTCTCCTGCCTCAGCCTCAGCCTCCCGAGCAGCAGGCGCCCACCACTATGACTGGCTAATTTTTTGTATTTTTAGTAGAGACGGGGTTTCACCGTGTTAACCAGGATGATCTCAATCTCCTGACCTCGTGATCTGCCCGCCTCAGCCTCCCAAAGTGCTGGGATTACAGGTGTGAGCCACCACGCCCAGCCATCCCTTTCTTTTATATGAATAATGAGCAAGAGCCCTGCCATAGCTAGATATGTCTCAAATTCATTCCAAGATCTTTCCATTGCTTTTTTGCAGTTACCTTTGCTTTTCAGGTTGAATCAAAATGAATATTTTTATATTTCATTACTATGTGATATTTAAAAATATATAGAAAATCACAGAAAAGGAAAAACCATGAGGCTTCCATTAGATGCATTTCTAAACATTTTTTCTAACATGTAAATTTGTTTGCTGATCCTTAGTAATGTTAATGCTTTGTCTATTTGTTATTTTTATCACGGTTGAACAGCAAACTATTGAGGGTGGGGTTGATTATTGATAATTTTTATGTGTTTAGTAATAACCACAGCATCATATGTACAATTGCTTTAATAAATCCAAGTTAAGGACTTTGAGGACAGCATGTAGTAACTATTCATTTTAACAAATCATCACACATAGTTTCACTGTTCAAAGCTCCACTAAAAAGCAAGCATGCAGAAAAGGTATAGATTGTATTTAGAGATATGGTTTCATTTATTCTTGAAGTCCTATAATCTTGCATTATTTAAACACAAAATCCCACCTAACATTTGCCAAATCCAAGTTAATCTCAAAAACCTCCAAGGACATTGAGCACAAGCAGATTACTGTGAAGGCACTGGTGGCAGATTGTGGTGGAGAGAGGGTTGAGTGACCCAGAGCAAAACCTGCCTGGGTTACTCACTGCCACTTCAGGAGAAGGATTGTATCAGCTCTCATTACCTTTTGCCATGAGGCAGTTCATAAGTTAAATAAGAAATCATGCATTATCTCAAAATATTTCTATATTAATTAGATAATTCATGCTGTAAAATGTGTTCATGCAGAAGCAAAGATGGACGTAATAGTCAGGTATCAGGGGAAAACCCCTTTAGGATACCCAGACATTAAAAATGTAAAAAGTAGCTTATAAGAAATGTGGATTATCAGATTTTTACTATGTACAGGTTGGGTTTAATAGTAATTTCTGACACCTGCACATAGATCAAGAAAAGGCAGTTACCACTTTTCACCATTCATAAAATGGGCTTCTCTCTTAAGAGTATTGGTTAATGCTTTGCTTATTTGTTAATGAAGACAGCATTTTAATTTTAAAGCTTCCTTTTGTAGGACTGATGGCACCAGCAGAATCACATTTAAGAAAAACAGTTTGGAACACTTTTTAATAAAAAAAAATTGTAAAATCAGTTTCCAGTGTGGTCAAAATTAGAATGTAAAGGAAAGCATTTTTAAGAAAATACAGAAGCCCAAATCAAGGGAAATATAAAAGGAAATATTTTAAATTAAGAAAAGAAGGTGTTATAGTTTATTACATCACAAATTATGCTTTCTGTACTTATGCTCTTAGTGAAGGAGATAATATTGAAGTGATAACAAATAACATTCTCGGTTATTTGTGAAGTTAGTAAAATTGCAATCCCTATTCCATTTTTTTCTGATGAAAATGGATACATGAGGTCTCATTTATTGCTGTCCTCAACACCTTAACTGTCCTAGGTTCCGTTCACGTTCCAAATCATGGACGATAAAACTGAAGTCAGATAAACAGTCACAGCTACAACTGCGAGCGAGTTTTAACATACTGGTAATTTTGCAACTGCCACCATGAATACTAGTGAGTACTCAATTTACAACAATTTCACAGAAACAAACCACAGAGTGATCTGATATTCCTGCTTCTTAGTTTTCTAATCAATATAATTAAAAAAATTAATGCTGTAGAAATGATGTACTAGACATCTCTAACCCAAGAAAAAGATGTCTTTTGTATAAGTTTTAAATTCCCATTTGTCTTAGTATATCTTAGGACAAATGGTGACTTCTTCGTTTAGTAATGAAAATGTCTAAATCCTGCTGTGTGGAGAAAAGCTAGAACCATGGGACATTAAGCCACAATACTACTCTTATTTGGGCCCCCAGACTACAACTAACGGTCTTTATGTATTTATCATCTTGATTATTGTTTTACCTCAAGCATATACAGTGTGCAGAAAGTAGAATAATGAATAAAATATGACCATGGAGAAACCCATAACTTTTGCTTCCATTCTAGAAAGCAGTGTTTGTTCTTTTTAATTTATTACATGTTCACATTGAAATATTAACATCTACAATACTGTCTTTAAGTTTACTCTTCAATTACTAAAGCAAATGATTTTTATTTAGAGCACTTACACAACTGCAATTCAGGTCACAGAACTGAAGTCTATTTGATAACGTCTCAGAATTCTCATGGGCAGCCAGGAAAAAGAAAAAAAAGAGAGAGACACAAATAGAAATTTTAGTGGGTTCAGATAAATGATTATTCTGACAAACCTGGAAAATAGTAATTAAACAGTTCATTCCAAAAGACCCCAATGTAAACTCTGCTCACATAATTTGTATAAGGAAAATGCATGAGTTTTTTTCTTAAAAATAGAAGCATTTATAACAGATTGATCAATCTTATGAACATATTACATTGGGGAAGTCACTATTATTGCTATAAGTGTGCTTGTATATTTTATTCTTTCCTTTTTTAATTTCTTTGTGTGTGTGAGCATCTACTACTTGCCAGGCAGTGACTGTGTCTGAGTGAATGTATCCATTGGTGAGCACTCAGGCGCCATCACTGCCCTCTTGGGGCTTACATCCTAGTGGGGGCCTCAGAGAGATTGTAACACTCAATATTGACCCAATGGGATGAAAACTGTTATCTTCATGATTTCTTCCAATGGGCATAGATTTGTTTGGACAGGGCAGAATTAGAATAATTATTTCTCACATATAAAAGTAAATGATACGAGATTGGGAATTTCTTGCCCACACTAAAGCAAACTGCAGAAGACAATTACTCCATTTTACTAACTCACCTAGTTTCCCAAGGATGGGGTGGGAAGTGAGACATGGAGCCTCTGGGGACCAGGATCGGGGGTAGGAGTGTCCCAGTGGAGGGTGCCACTGGAAGCCTCCACCCAAGTAGGCCAGCAGCGGTGCAAGGGCACAGCAGTAGGCTGGTGAAAGCCAGGTTGTCTCTCTCTCAGGATCATTCTGGGGGAATAAACGGGTTATAGAAAGGAGAAAAAGGAGGAGCAAGAACATCTCTCCATGGCCTATGTTTATTTTTGTTCCCAAGAGACTATATAGTGTAATAACCTTATGCCCCCAAAGAGAGCCCTGAACTGAGAGTATCTTCAGTATTCCTGAAGATTCTATACGGTGTTTTAGAAGATTTATACAGTGTTCCTGTATAAATCAGTGAATCTGTTATATAGAAAGTTAACATTTCAGGAGCACAATTATTTCCCGATTTCAAATATGAACAGATTAAATGTCAGTTTTTTTAAATCATAAATTTGGTATCCATAGTTACTTTACACATTCCAGAGTCTAAGCATGGAATTTAAGTTTTGTATTTTGAACAAAAATAGCAACATCTGTTTTCTGTATGGCAAAGAAAAACTAAATCCCAGACTTTTATTTTTAACCACAGAAACCATCACTTCTTTCTAAATTATTTGCTTGCCTGCTCATTTCTCCTAAACATCTCTTTCTGTTTATGCCGATGGCTTTTTAAATCCAAACACTAGTTATTGCCAAATTGCATTAGAATTCTATTGAATTGGAATAATTCATATACTTCATATACTAGAGAAGGAATGGTTAGAGATGGTAAAGATCTTGTTGTGATCAAAAGCAGGGTTTTTGTTGTTTTTAATCATGAGCACATATAAAAGGAAATTCAAATGAAACCAAGCCAATTTCTGATTTAGTAAGATTAAAACCATAGGTGGAACTCAGTTATTAGGGATGGAAAGGAGGAAAGCACAGGGTGGGGAGAGAAAAAGGGGAAGGAAAAAAAACTGAGTAGTGTTTTTTTTTGGGAAACAGTATAATGTCTCAGAAGTTCTTATCTCTTATCCTGGTGATGTTGAGACAGTGGCTTTGTATAAGCTTCTATTTATACCTATTTCAACATCATGAAAATTTTTCCATCAGCATTTTCTTGCAACTTTAAAAATCACAAGGGGTTATTTGCTTATAAAAAGATACAGGATCTACAATCTATTAGGAATACTTTATTTTAGGAATCTTGAAACTGTATTTAATAAATAAATCACAGGTCAAAATGACTGTCAAATCAATCAGGCTTTCTGGTAAGTTATTTCCTGAAAACTGTCCACGATAAACACAACAAGCCTTGGTGAAACCTCATTACTCTTGGAAGTCTTCAGGGTTATTTTACCTACTGTTCTGTATTTGTCTCTAAGAGACATTTGAAACACAGTTACACCGTCAATTTGGTGTAACATTACCTGTAGTAGAGCTCAGAGTATATGGCAGTGCACGTCACTCAAGATGCATGGCGTGTTATTTAGGTCGCTTTGATGGATGCTGGGGTAGAATTAGCCTTGTAGAGACTAATGTGTTCATGCTATCTCTGATCCTGTGTTGTTGTATAAAAATGAACAGCTAAAAATTTACCCATGATGACAAGATTAAAGCAAAAATAAACACAGAAAGTTGTTAGACTTTAAACCTGAGACTGTTGGTATTCTTTTAAGTTAAACTCATTTTCCATTCTAATATCTGTTCTTGAATTTTATAATTTCTCTATGCTTCTGAGTTGGAATAGCTTGAGTTGGGGTTCTATGTGGAAAGCAAAGAAACAATTCATGGGTGGAGGATAAGACCAAAGCATAACGGAAGCAAGAGGCAGGTTTTGAGACTTTGGTGCTTTCATTTGGAATGGGAATAAGCCTGGCTCTGGTTCAAAACAAGGCAATTTATAAACATGTATACAATGTATGCAACAAAAAATGTTTATTGTAAACCTAACACAATTTTTACCCCTCTTCATAGTAATGCATCGACAAAGTTTATAGTAATTACTATCAGGTAACACGGGTTACATTATACATAGATGATAGACTCCAGCAACACAGCATGATGCAGCTCCGAGAAAAGTGTTCAGAAAATAATATCCATCTGCAAAGGTTTTCACAAGATGCAGGAAGAAACACTGTAAAATTTGGAGACAGAATGAAATAGAGATAAACTCTCTCCAGGATTCTAGGCTCTGAAGAGTCAGTAGTACTCATGGCTTGGGCCATATAGTAGTAACATGGTGACTTGCATTAATCATGCAGATGGAGTTCGTGGATTAGACAATTTCAGAATTTTCTAGAAAAGGTTGGGGCCAGACATAGTGGGTCTCACCTGTAATAACTATACTTTGGGAGGCCAAGGCAGGAGGATCACTTGAGCTCAGGAGTTTGAGACCAGCCTGGTCAACACAGTGAGACCCCAATCTCTTAAAAAGAATAAAATATTTTTTTTAAAAAAAAAGGGAAAGAAAAGGAGTTAAGCATGCAAAACAACTGCCTACTCTACCTGCTTTCAAATTTAAGTCTGAGAAATATAAAAGTTCATGTCTACATATAAAATACTTTTTAAAAAAATTATCTTATTTATATGCTAAGGTTCACTGAAGGAGGAAAAAAAAAGGAAGTGCAAAAGTTGTTAAAGGTACAATAAAAAGGGATTCAATACAAAAGTGAAGTTACTCTCCTAATCCTACTATTGAGCTATGAGAGAGTGGACTATCACTTGATTTGTGAACACCAA
Organism: Piliocolobus tephrosceles; assembly: GCF_002776525.5. NCBI lineage: Eukaryota > Metazoa > Chordata > Mammalia > Primates > Cercopithecidae > Piliocolobus > Piliocolobus tephrosceles. Next base: position 173,349,363 of record NC_045435.1, on the reverse strand, counting down.
ATTAACCTCTACCTAGAGCTTTTCAACTGTTCTTCTCCTGAAACTGTGAAAGACTTTTTAAAATAAATTAATCACAGCAGCCTTGAGGGATGGGAGAACTGCAAGATCTGTGTCCAGAGAAAGTCATTGCAATGTGAATTTACTAGAAGTCAGAAATGTTCCACCTTTTCATTTGTGAAGAGGGCAGAGTGAATGTTGTTAACATCAGGCCCAGAACCTACTTTGTGCCAGGTTCATAAAGTAAACCTTCCCTGATGTTATTCAGTCAGTAAGCAGTAAAAGGCAAGCAAATGTGACTCTGTTCTCTCTCCTCATTCAAATGGGAAGATCTGGCTCCAGACTGTGATGGCTTCATTAGTGAGAGATGTGTAGACTCTTCAAGTTTGTAAACAGGATGCTGTGCCCCTTTCTGTGCTCCCAGCAGATGGGAATTCAGACTCTACTGCCTGAAATGGAAGGCAATCACTTATTGAGGAGCAAGGAAGAGAAGGCATTTTTTATTTCTGGTATCTCCAGTCCATCAGTGTGGGCTGCTCATCCAGGCTGGGCTCCATTCTCCACCAAGATGCATCCCAGAGCATAGAGCTCCCACGACATGGACAAGCTGCTTTCTGTCTGCCTCACAGGAAATTGGATTTACCTCTTCACATCAGCCCCGCTCATCATTGGCCCAGATCCTTAGGAAGGGGAAAACTGTTTATGTTCCTACAGTTGGATGTCCTCAGCTGTAACAGACTATGGCACCCACCCTGGTGGTTAACTCACATATGCAAGGGCAAGAAGTCTGTGGTCACAGGGTTGGTTCAGTGGCCCAACGATGTCATCAAGAGCCAGGCTCTCCATCTCAGCCACTGCCCTGGCCTTTAGGCTGTTCTCATGGGATCCACATGGTTGCTTCAGATACCATCATTGCAGACATAACATCTGGCCAAAGAAAAGGATACTTTATCTTTATTAGAAAGCCCAGAAGCCCACCAGCACACATTGCCTGGAGTCCCACTGGCTGGGATTGGTTCACATGTCAAAACATGAGAAGCAAGAAAGGCTGGTAAAGAGCGGTGGCAGCCTGAGCAACATAGTAAGCCCTATCTCTACAGTTTTTGAAAAATTGGCCAGGTGTGGTGGCACACGCCTATAATCTCAGCTACTTGGGGGGTGCTGAGGTGGGAGGATCACTTGGACCCAAAAGCCTGAGGCTGTAGTAAGCTATGATCATGCCACTGTATTCCAGCCTGAGTGACACAGTGAGACCCTGGCTTAAACACCACAAGAGACTGAGGTGGGAGGCAGCCCCTGCCTGCACAGAAGCGGGATGGTGGGCACGCGAGGCGGGGGGCTCAGCGGCAAACACAGCATTTGGCCTGCACCCCAGCAGTCTTTGCTTGTGACATTTTGATGTCACTTTTTATCTTTACCTAAATTTGTTAATATATTTAAAACATCTGTGTTATAAAAATGATTTATCCTCATTGAGAATGAAATAATAAAAGGTACTTTTAAAGTAGGAAGAAATCTTTGAGGCATTTTCTGTTCAAATTTTGTTCTATTTTCATCCTGTTTCTGTACAGTTTGTACATATGTTGCAAGAGAGGGAAGAGTGGCATTTAGAACTGTCACTGCAGCTGCTGCAACCTTTTAAGAGAATGGCACAACTTATTTTTAGAGAAGTTGACTTCCTTTTATCTGGGAAATGCCTTGATTTTTTTGGGGGGGGGGTGGTCAGGGGAGAAATATTAGCAGCATTCACTTCTGCCTTGCTTCCCACATGGTCTGAAAGGAGAAAGTGGAAACAGAAAGAGGGCTAAGTGGAAAGGAGTTTTGGAAATTACTCGTCGATAATCTCAAGCTGGGATAAGGCCTGGCATGTATGGAGGAGGGGCCAGATGTGAGGAAAGAAGGCTTGGCCCCAGGGCCACAGACAATGGGAAATTTCCCTGGTGAGAAATGTTTTAATTATCATCATTAGAAACCACCCTCAAAGTTGGTAGCATTAGGCAAAAATTTTTATTTCTGTTTCTGCAGGTTTACAGGGCCTAAATCGGGGTCTGTTGCAGAGTTGTCTGGCATTGTCTGAAGGCTCCCTCTCCCTTTCAGACACTGAGTGTGGCAGCTCACAGTACGACTGCACTGGTTTTCATACCTCATCCTGCGGAAGAACACATTCCTGCATGCTGCAACACCACTTGCAGTTACTTCCTGCAAGAGAAATGTACTTCCCCACCTCAGTGACACTGGGCTTGGCAAGGGATTCATCTCAGCCAGTGGATGTATTAATATATGCTACTGTGCTTCCACCAGCTTTTTAATTTCCTTCTGTAAGAACAGCATGTTCCAAACGGGCTGCCCATCAGCCTGGATCCTGGAATGAAAGACACATGGAGCAGGGTTGCAGCCAACCACTGCCATGCAATGTGAGTGAAAACATTTGGTTGTCATCAAGTCTGAGATTTGGGTGTTACTGTAGCATTTGTGACCCTTAGCAAAGCTAACTAATGTGCTAAGTCACAAACTCAACACTTGCAGACAAGGAAAGCAAGTGAGGCAGAGGGTGTGTGAAACTATGGGGATGGCAGGGCTAAGGCAGATGGGACCAAATCACCGCAAGGAAAAGCCCCAGTATTAAACGTTGTTATATATGAGTTCAAATTTTTAAAGCTGCTGATTTGGTTAAACACCAGGTCATGATTTTAATAACACAGTTAATATTTACTTCCTGAAAGCTTATTAAGAAATATAGTTAAAAAAAAAAAAATAATGATCCAATCTCTTAATGTTTTCCTAATCATTTAACTTTGCAGGTTCTTTTAGACACCAACCTTCAGTTCAGAAGAAACAATCTTCTGAAACTTGGCAATTATTCACATTTTGGTGGTTTTTGTCTTTTCTAAAAGTGAAAGGGAATTTTTTTTGTGTGTTAAAAGTTCTCTCTAGAAATGTTTTGAGTTAGCTTCCCCAACATCGATGTACAGAAATGTGGCACTTAACAATGGAGATACATTGTAGAGAAATTTGTCAGGTGATTTTGTTGTTGTGCAAACATTACAGAGTATACTTGCACAAACCTAGATGGTATAGCCTACTATATACCTAGGCTACTACCTGGTAGAGCCTATTGCTTCTAGGCTACCAACCTGTACAGCATGTTACTGTACTGAATACTTACTGTTGGAAACCGTCACACAATGGTATTGGTGTATCTAAAATAGAAAAAGCACAGTAAAAACACCAAACAGTATAAAAGATAAAAAATAGTACACCTGCATAGGGAGGGCACTTACCACGAACAGAGCTTGCAGGGGTGGAAGTTGCTCTGTTTGAGTCACTGAGTGAGTGGTGGGTGAATGTGAAGGCCTCGAACATTACTGTGCACTACTGTAGACTTTACAAACACGGCACACTTAAAGTAGGCCACACTAAATTCATTTAAAAATTTTCTTTCTTCAGCCCCCCCCCCCCAAAAAAATTAAGGCATCACCGTAACTTTACAGACTTCTAAACTCTGACTCTTTTGTAATAACACTTAGCTTAAATTGAAAACACAAATATCTTGTAAAACTGTACAAAAATATTCTTTATATCCTTAGTCTATAAGCTTTTTCCTATTTTAAACTTTACTTTTTAAACTTTGTTAACAACTAAGACACAAGCACACACATTAGCCTAGGTCCACAGGGTCAGGATCATCAGTATCACTGTCTTCCATCACCACATCTTGTCTCACTGGAAGGTCTTCAGGGGCAATAGCATGAAAGGAGCTGTCATCTCCTATGATAACAATGCTTTCTTCTGGAATACCTCCTGAAGGACCTGCCCAAGACTGTATCAGACTTAACATTTTTTTTTTTTAAATAAGCAGGAAGAGAACACTCTAAAATAATGATAAAAAGTAAATACACAAACCAGTGTCATTTATTGTCATTATCAGTATTACATACTGTACATAACTGAATGTGCTGTACTTTTTTATACAACTGGCAGTGAAGAGGTTTGCTTACACCAGCATCACCACAGACATGTGAGTAATGCACTAGGCTATGACATTACAACGGCTATAACATCATGAGGCAATAGATTTTCTGCCCCATTATAATTTTATGGGATCACTACAGTATATGTCATTATGCAGTACATGACTATAATCTTCTGCAAAACCAGTCAAATCTAACCATGCCACAAAAATAACTACCACCATCTGTCTTAAAGAAAGTGACTCCTATATGGATGGAGATTAACAAGGGCATAGATCGATTCCATAGAATATTTCATTTAATTGATTTTAATATAACTCGATTAGGTCTGAGCCTTGGGAAACAGAAATCGTCTTGTTATAGAGAACCACACATTACAGTTTTAACTGAAGTTGTCTTTCATATAGGACAATCATAAATATGAATATTACAAGAGCTGACTACATACTTTCAAGTTTATATCTCCTGACAAAGGATATGATCTTTTTCCATCCTGTAATTCAGAAAAAAATAACCACTTGCCCTATATAAACTCTAAAAAGAAAACTGCATAATCCCAGGAATAGGGGACAAGGAGTACTCCTCTTTGACCTACTATTAGCAGGTCCAACAAAAGATATATCACCACATGAAGAAATGTCTTTCTACAAAAGCACAAAATTTAAATCAGATTTGACTTTACACATTAGGGCTTTCATCTTGATGAGAAACTCGTAAGAGCGGCAGCTTCTTTCCTATTTATTCACAAACTGATTTTTTTTCTTTTTTTTTTTTTTGAGACGGAGTCTTACTCTGTCGCCCAGGCTGGAGTGCAGTGGCCGGATCTCAGCTCACTGCAAGCTCCGCCTCCCGGGTTTACGCCATTCTCCTGCCTCAGCCTCCGGAGTAGCTGGGACTACAGGTGCCCGCCACCTCGCCCGGCTAGTTTTTTGTATTTTTTTTAGTAGAGAGGGGGTTTCACCATGTTAGCCAGGATGGTCTCGATCTCCTGACCTCGTGATCCGCCCGTTTCGGCCTCCCAAAGTGCTGGGATTACAGGCTTGAGCCACCGCGCCCGGCCCAAACTGATTGTTAAAAGGAAAAAAATAGGGCAGATTAATAATGTAACTTGGATCTTCAATCTTCTCTTTCCAACTCAAATGCTGGAATATGACACTCTTTTTATAATATTCTGCTCATGAGGTTCTCTCCCTTTTTTTTCTGCCTTTAGAGTCCTTTCCAAAAGGAAATTACTGCCTGGCATTCTACATTATTCCTAATTTCCAGGTGGAAAAATGAGACAGATTAAGTGACTTCTAAAAACACTAGGGACTATATTTTTAAAAACAAGACAATAATTCAGATTTTCTTGCTTTAATTCTTCTCTATATTACCACAGTAAAATATTTAACAAAGTCCAAGAGATTACTGATATGCAATAATGACCTATGACTTTACATTAATGGAGTGATATATCAATAATAAACTGATCAGCTGAGTAACTGGAAAATGTTCGAATGTAAAGAATGATTCACTATCCTGTTTATATTGTATTGAAATCATCAAAACATTTAAAAACACAGAAAGTTTGGAGTAATATTAAATAATAACAACTATGAAATACTGCAACATCTTGAAGTACCTACTAAAATGACCAAAAACAGGTAAAATTTTGTTCAGTATAACTTCAGTGAAGTTTTTTGACACAGAACTACATATATTTTTAAATTGGTAATCCACATAAGATACACACAAAACGTTCAAGTGACTAGATTGTTCAATAAATAAAACTCCACACAGTTTTGTTTTTATAGCCTAGTGAGCTTATAATTCAGTAACACCCTTTTAAGAAATTCTAGTCTATAGAATGACATTTCCAAATTGTTTGGTCCTATTAATTTCTTCAGCAAAAACCTCCAATTCCTTTATACTTAATTCCTTCAAATATCATCTTTGAAGGGCCTAATAAATCACAAGTGTAACCCTCCAGTCTCCAATCTGTGGATTCTTCATGAGTTTCAGTTCAGTGTAAGCCAGCACACTGACCTCCCCTGAATTTTCCACAGTACCTACTTTATTTAACACTTTGCAGAGTATCCTGTCCTTCTAGGATTTTTGTAGAATGTGAAGTTAATAATGGCAAGTGGTGTTCCTTAGCATGACCTGCCAAAAAGTGATGATCTCCTTGGAAGAAAAGCCATGGGCTGCAATCACACGTCTGAGCTGACAGACATCCAAATGGATTCTATATAGGAAGAAAAGATTTGTGTCTTCTGGAATATGAATGTTCACTTTTAATAAATTCAAACAGATCCCAACATAAACATCTTCAAACTTGATGGGTTTTACATGACCCATCATTTCATAGATCCTTGGCACCAAATCTCTGGACATTATATAACCCAACCCACTGCAGTATGGAGGGAACACCTTGAAAGGATACTCCTGGTATGAAATATGGGTTTTTTGGTAAAATCCTCTATAGGAATAATTATCAATTAGAGGATAACCTGTGAAAAACTTCTCTGAGTGGTTTACGTTTAAAAGATACTTCACTAAATTGCCAGTATTGATGAAGACATCAGTGTCTGTCTTCATGATGTACTTGGCATTGGGGCAAAACTCAGTTACCCACCTGAATGCCATAATGGTTTTCAAGGTCAGGTTGTTATATGTGTCTAAAAAATCTTGTCGGATTATGTCACCATAAAGAAGGTGTTCATCCTCTAAGGACAATGCCAACATTTTGTCTTCCTTTTCAGCCTCTTGGCCTAATAAGAAAAATGTAAGAACCTCATATCCCCACCAAGACTTTTTTTCACCCCAAGTAACTCTAATGGCCTGCCTGGCTTTCACATCTGAAGGGTGGGAGGTCACCAGGATGACCAGAAATGGATTTTGATGAGAGCAGTTTGAATGCTCTCGAAGTGTGAAGTGAAAGTCTTGTCTGTAAATTGGCTCATACTCATAGAAGTACATCCAGTTCACGCGTTCTATCACATTGTAGTGGGGAAGGCTGAGGTACCACATCACAAGGAAACTCAGGAGTGACAGTAGCAGGAGGCTCCATTTGAGGGATCTCAGTGACATCCTACTCGGAAGGACAGTCCAGAGAGCCGGGGCCATCCACAGCAGCTCCGAAGCACGCGAGCTGAAAGTTCTGGAAGAGTTATCAAAAATTGGATTAATATTCCACACGCAAAAAACATTTTCAAAAGACATCTATCTGCTCAAGGAGAAAGAGTAGAACAAAATCTCCAGAGTAAAACAAAAGGGTGTTACTGAATTATAAGCTCACTAGGCTATAAAAACAAAACAGTGTGGAGTTTTATTTATTGAACAATCTAGTCACTTGAATCTACTTCATTTAATTATAAGCAAATAGATACCAGTAACCAAAACCCATTTTAGCTTCTCACATCAAGACCAAGGTTAGACATCCTTTTATTATTTTTGGAGTAGAGTTATCCTACTCTATCTAAATTAACAGGTAACTGTTAAATATAATTCTATCCTAGGTGCAGATAGGATAGGGACAGAAAGAGATGGGTAATGGTGGGTTAAAAAATAAATCTACCATAAAAACAAATAAATAAAATGTATCTCCTCTTTATAACTATTAAAAAAGGATTTAGTTCAAGGGGATATTACTAGCCACATGCCCAAATAAACGAAGGGTCTTTCTCAGTTGTGTGTTCTGATATGGATTCCAGCAAATCCGGATAAGAAAAATCCTATAGTGATCATTATTCTATTATTAGTGACTGCTGATGTGGGATAAGGTAGAGATTCTTCACCTGAAAGGCAAGTCCTCCAGACACAAATAGGATCATCTCTCTTGAGTTTTCAAACACTGACTATGAAACAGCTTTTACTTGCCCCCAACACCATCTATCCCCTCTTTTACCTCATTGGTTAAACTAAAATGCTAGTCTGGATAGCAACTGTTTAAATCAAAGGCCCGTCCTTAGTACTAAGTTTCCACATTTCCCATTCCAACCTCTTCAGAAATCACACACCCAATCAGAATCATGGGATGGAAACTCCTAGAACACTTGCTTTTACACAGAAGTTCTAGCTGAGACAAGAGGAGGCATAGAACGTTCAGACTGTAAAGTAACAGCAAGACCTCAGCTCTGTTCCTGATCTCAAGGCAGAGGGTGGTTTATAATCTGGGATTCCATAGAGCTTTCCTTGCACCATGGGCATAGACTTCAGTCTAAGGGCATTCATGTATGTGTGTTTACTGGACATCTTCTACTTCCAAAGACCAGGCACTAAGGAGACCAAAGGAAGCAGGAGACAGGAGAAAGAAGAAATCCCGAGACAACGTGTAAACATGGCACCACAGTGCAGTACACACTGTTTATACAAATGCTAAGGAATTTTAGCATAAGGGACAGATGAACAACATGAGGAAGGGTGGGCTGAGGAGGCTGCTGGCAGGCGCCGTTTTACCCACAATTATATGGGGGAGGGTTCTTGGAAAGCTGGAATTCACTATGGAGAATGGACATTAATGTCCTTATGGGAAGGCTGGTCTACCAAGGGTTCTACCTTGGGTCAACTTTAGAGTCTCTGGACATACAGCCCCTCTATCTCTTAATACATATGAAAATAACAGGATTTCAAGGCTCCTTATTCTCTTCATCTGGTCATCTCTTACCTGCCCTGATTACGTCCCGCCACAATGATCTTTTCTATATGTAATGCTTTCCATTATTTTAACCCACACAATGCAATGTAATGTTTTAGCAAACTCTCCTCAGTTCGGTTCCATGTATATGTGTCTTGCTTCTCCACTTACATTCTATGACCTTGTTGGCAAAAACAATTTTTCTCTCAGGAGTCAAAGTGCAAGACAAAGTGAGGCCCACGGCAGGAGTGCAATGGACACTGAGGCTTGATATGCTATCTCCATTTGTAAAAGGATAAAATATAGATCTGTCCATCCACCTCCTATCCTCCCCTATCCCCTTTACTAGCCATACACTGCCAATCCCAGAAAAAAACCTGAAATGGAATAGTTTGAGAACAAGAATTATGAAATTAACACTGCCTTTCTATGTTTTCTCCTCACCTGGCTACTGAGCACTACACAACCCTTGAGGGCACCATTTACAACTCAGCCACTAACGACTTGTACATTTATTACAACAAATATCTCATTCTAACAAATCAGCAAATTTTAACAGATTTTGGAAAAACAAAGGAAAGTGTTGTAAGGGGTGCTATTTACATTTGCACATAGATGATGGAGGCCCTACTACTCTTCAACAATGGGAAGAACTTAAAATGGCAAACCTTATTATAAAAGTTACTTTTAACACATTCTATAAGCCATAGTTTCTAAATGTGAGAATGTTGACTACGGTTATGATGTCTATCATTTATGGACCCATGAATAAAATAAAGCAGCAGCAAAAAGAGGAGAAACTATCTAGTCCAAAAGCAAGGAACAGACTCTAAAGAACTGGCCAGAACAGACTAGGTCACCTACAACACATGTGGCTCCAAAGCCAGCTACTAAAGTCCACTCTCCAGCTCTGTCCTTTACCAACCAGGATGAATGGGTATGTATCTCTTGAAGCCTCAGTTTCCTGTCTCTATATTGAAGATATTAATATAGTGCAAATTAGTGATAATATATGCAAAGCTTCTGGCCTGTGTTAGGTATTCAACAAACAGAAGCTGTTATCAGCTGTGGTTCTTGGCATCATTTCCATCCTATTTGTGTTCTCTAAAATGATTCTTGCTGTCAAAATAGATTAACCTGAAAAGGAGGGAGGGGCAAAAAATTTTTTTCATGTGGTTAAAAAATGTAATTAAAATACTAGGTAAAAATGACATGATGGCTACAAAAAGATGTTTCACAGGAAAATTAAAATATGCTAACATTCTTAGTATATTTTAAGGAACAAAGAGATATGGATAAACCACATTTTGCTAAAAAATTCATTTAAGAATGTATATTAATCTTTACATTGATCACTGAAAGAACAAATATAGAATACATATCTTCCAAATTGAGAAATAGAAGTAAGTTATCTGTCTATTCAATATAAGGTAGGAAAATCGGAAAGAAAAAGAAAAAATGCATGCAAACAGAAAACGCAAAAAATGGCAGGAATAAATCTAAATGTGCTGATAATTAAGGTAAATATAAACGTAAACTTATCTACTAAAAAAAGACTCTCAGGCTGGGCATGGTGGCTCATGCCTGTAATTCCAGCATTTTGGGAGGCCAAGGCAGGCGGATCACCTGATGTCAGGAGTTCAGGACCAACCTGGCCAACATGGCAAACTCCATCTCTACTAAAAACACAAACATTAGCCAGGCACAGCGGTGAACACCTGTAGTCCCAGCTACTCGGGAGGCCGAGGCAGGAGAACTGCTTAAACCTGAGAGGCAGAGGTTGCAGTGAGCTGAGATCCTGTCACTGCACTCCAGCCTGGACAACAGAGCAGCAAAACTCTGTCTCAAAATAAATAAATAAACAAACATCATTAATAAGTGGCAAAGGAGATGTTATTACTAATAGAAGAAACCATCCAAAAAGATAATTTAACAATCATGAAACTATATCTATAACCATAAAAACATATCATCAAAATACATAAAGCAAAACCTGAAGAGTATGGGTATAAATGGGAAAATTTATAATGGGAGATTTTTAATACATCTAAGTAACTGATACATCAAGCAGATAAAAAAGGATATGAATGTTTCAAATAAGATTAATCTTGATCAAATGAAACATTTAGTAGCTTTCATTTAATAAAAAGAATAGAAACATTCATTTTTAAGACAACATAACACATTTAAAAAGAAAATTAATAATATTAGGTAACATAAGCCTTCTCAACAATTTTAAAAACAATAATAGAGGCTACATTCTCTAATCACAGGATAATTATAAATCAATTGCAAAAAATATGGAAAACACTTAAAAAATTTAAAAACCATAAAATTTCTTAAAAATTTGTTTAGAAGCCCGAGGCAGGTGGATCATGAGGTCAGGAGATCAAGACCATCCTGGCTAACACAGTGAAACTCCATCTCTACTGAAAAAAAAAAAAAAAAAAAAAAAAAAACCAACAAAAAAATGTTTAGAAGCTCAAAATCCTTATATACACAATTTGTTTCATCCACAAATTTAAAGAGAACACCATATCTGCACTGTACACGAGCAATGTAAAACGTTTCCATGCGGTAGCTACTATACCAATCTCTTACTTGAAAATGACTGGTGTGATGGAGGAAAGACAGCATTTTTTATTTCCTGCTTTAAAGAATCATCTATAGTTCAGGGGAAGCAAGTAGCTCTAATTGAAGAGAAAAAGTTCTTCTTTATAGAAAAATGCCACTTATAGGCTAGGTATCATGGCTCACACCTGTAATCCTAATGCTTTGGGAGGCTAAGGTGGGAGGATTACTTGAGACTAGGAGTTCAAGATCAGCCTGGGCAACAATAGTGAGACCCTGTCTCTACAAAAAATAATAAAATTAGCCAGGCATGGTGGCATGAGCCTGTGGTCTGGCTACTCGGGAAGCTGAGGCAGAAGGATGGTTTGAGTGTGGGAGGTCTGGGCTGCAGTGAGCTGTGATTGTGCCACTGCACTGTAGCCTGGGTGACAAAGTGTGACCCTGCTTCAAAAATAAATAAATAATTTAAAAATGTTTTAAAGAAAAATGCCAATTAGAAATGTATAGCAATCACCCCTGCAGTTTCCTGGACTATAGTTTCAGTTATCCAGTCAACTAGAGTCTGAAAATATTAAATGAAAAATTCCAGAAATAAACAATTCATAAGCTTTAAATTGCACACTGTTCTAAGTAACATGACAAAATCTCACACCATCCTTCTCTGTCCCAGGTGGAACATGAATCCTCCCTCTTCCCAGCATATCCACACTATATATGCTACCCACCTGTTAGTCACGTAGGAGCCCTCAGTTATCAGATTCATTGTCATAGTATCTCAGTACTTGCGTGCAAGTGACCCTTATTTTACCTAATAATGGCCCCAAGGCAGAAAAGTAGGGATGCTGACAATTCAGATAGGTCAAAGAGAAGCTCAAAGTGCTTCCTTTAAGTGAAAAGGTGACCTTGGCATTCCTTGGGTAGGGTGTGGTACTATAGTGGTTTCAGGCATGGTTGGGGGACACGGTGTTGAACATAGCCCCCATGGATAAGCAGGGACTACTATAGATGGAATGACAGAATAAGAAAATTGTCATTTTGCAATCTTTCATGAAATTACTGATTATTCATCAGGGTTTTGATAATAAATAAAAGGTTGATGGAGAATTGGCTATCTGTATGATGCTAAAGTAACACCATGAAGATTACTTTTTAATTGCAAGAACTGAAAAAATATAAACTTTACATTAGAGGATCAGGGTGTCACCACTCTTAACCCAATGATTAATCTTAACATCATAAATGATGGAACAAACACATATTATATATCTCCTAATGAGATATAATGTAATTTTTAACTGTAATCTAATCAAATTTTACAAGAAATACAGAGAATAGAAAGAAAAGCTAAGGAACATTACAAGAAAGCAATCAAATAAATCCATAAATATATGTCCATAAGATAATAAATAAAAGTTGGCATGTCTTCCAATGGAATCCCGTATGATAGCTAAATGAACTGGATTTGTACACAGTACATCAATTTAACTCTCAAAAATAAAACATTGAGTATAAACAAGTTATATAATAATACATGTATAAATTACCATTTATAAAAATTCTAAAACACAAGAAATGATTAACCTTTAGAAGCAACTATGTATAAATAATGATTTTTTTTTTTTTTTTTTTAATGGGACTACAGGAAAACATACCACATCCATCAGCAGGAAGAATGAAAGGAACATGTGGTTAAAGGGGAAAAAAAACACTGGTCACAAATACTATACTATAATTAACAGCTGCTAATTCAGGGCGATGGAAATATAGGTGTTCTCTAATGTTTAGTTTTCTTTGTATTTTAAGTTTATGAAAACAAACAGGAAAAAAGCATAATAAAAATGCTTTGGATATCAGAGCCAATCCACCCTAAATCTTGACTGCAACAATGACTAGTTGTATGACCTTAGGCATGTTAGTTACCTTCTCAAAAGTTTCATTTTTCAGCTATGAATCAGGCATCACAAAACCAATTCAATTATTGTGAGGTTTAATGGAAAGAACTTGGATTAACCAGTCAGCACAGAGCCTGGTCCAGGACCAAGAGCACTTAATGGTTTCTGAATATTCCCAACATAAAGCAATGCTAAATTTTTGAGGTTATAGATATCCTAAATTTCTGATTTGATCATTACACATTGTATGTATCAAAATATCACATGTACCTTATAAATATGTACAACCATCAATCAATAAATATATTTTTAAAATGATACTCAGCCATGTACACAAAGGCTCAACTGAAGTGGCCCCTGTGTTCACAGCATGTGTACGTCACAGAAAGCAAACTGGCCAGAGACCTCGGATTGGCTCATTTCCTGATAGTGAGAGCACAGGGCAGCTGGCCTGCCTCCTTAGGACAGCTGAGTAGTGGGCTACAAGGACCCTGACACTGTTCTAACTCCCACGTCCCAGGGGAGGCACGGAAAGAAGAATCAACAATAGTGATGAATAGAAAACAATATGAAAAGGCCCAACAGGGAAGTATGCTATTGTTTTATTACTGACTTCTTAAATAATGCCACACATCACTATCAAGAAAGAGATTACAACTTAAAAATAATTTCCATTTTCTAAAAGATAAACTTGACACTGTAGTTCACACCTATAATCCCAGCACTTTAGGAGGCTAAGGCGGGAGGATCGCTGGAGGCCAGGAGTTCAAGATCAACCTGGGGGAACACAGTGATACCCTGTACCTATAAAAATTTTTTTAAGATAAATTTGTGCTTATATTAACTACACATGAATTTGCCAACTATACTATAAGCAATTTCCATTAAGCAAACAGTTCTTATCTATCCCACCAACTTAGTGCAATGCTGGGTGAACAGCAGGCCACCAGTAATTACTTATTGATTTAGGGGTTGATCTTCAGCAGTTGAAAAAACATCTCAAATACTAAAAAGCTCAGAAAACCTCCAAAGATAAAAAGGTTATCAGCTTCCAGTGTATTAAGTGTACCAATGCTTCAACCATCAATGAAAGCACCACCCTCAGAGAGGGGGTAATCAGCATCTCTGTTATTAAATGCTGTAGCTTTATAGCAGCCAAAGATGGCCGTCTCCTTCCCAATGCCTCAACAATCACAGGCTGTATCTCTGTCTTATCTACAGGTGTTATAGACGCAAAAAGGCTCCGTGGGCCAAAACAACCAGAAATCATTCAAACAAACTATTATTATTATTATTATTATTATGTATTTTTTTGAGATGGAATATTGCTCTGTCACCCAGGCTGTAGTGCAGTGGCGCAATCTTGGCTCACTGCAACCTCTGCCTCCTGGGTTCAAGCGATTCTCCTGCCTCAGCCTCCCGAGTAGCTGGGACTACAGGCACATGCTACCACGCCTGGCTAATTTTTGTATTTTCAGTACAGACAGGTTTCACCATATTGGTCAGGCTGTTCTTGAACTCCTGACCTCGTGATCAACCCGCCCTGGCCTCCCAAAGTGCTGGGGTTACAGGCGTGAGCTACCACACCCAGCCTAAACTATTATTATTTTTTTTTTTTTTAGTGGAGGGCTTCTCAGAGTTTTTAGTATGTTAAGGTACATTCTCTGAGAAAAGGATATAATATGCAATGTTTCTCAAATTTCTGTGAACAAAGAACCCATTTTAATAGGTTTAATTTTCAGAGCCTCCGTCAAGACTTGTATTCCACACCTTTGGAAACCCCATCTTAGGAGATCTCTGTATTTATTGATTTAAGAGGTCAGTTTCTGTGAATTATTAAACCCATAAAAATTGTAGTTGTAGTCTGGAGTAAATACAGATTGGTTCATTTACTTCAGAAAACTTCTAGGCATTATTAAAGCTGAACATACATGTACCCCACATACAACAATCCCACTTGAGGCAGGACACTCACCATTAACATGTATGTATGTCAAGGACATCAAGAAATATACAAGTGGGGGCTCAAGTCCTTCTAATGGCAGCCCCCCCCAAAAAAATGTATAAGAAAGGTCATCACAGCACACTAGTCATGATAGCCCCAACATGCAAACAACCCAAATATCCACCCACAATAGCAGGCAGAAATCCGTATAACAGCACATTATCCAAAATGGACAAACTACCACACCACGTCACAGCATGGACAATCTGCCAACCATAATGTTGTGTGAAAAAAGCCAAGCACATAAAGAATAGACACTATGATTCCATTTACGCAAAGCTGAAAAGTAGGCAAACTAAGCTATGGTGTTAGAATTCAGGACACTGCAACCTTTGGGGAGACGGAGGAAATATAACTGGGATGGAATGAGGCGACTTTCTAGGTGGTAGCCATGTTTACTCTGACAATTCACCTTACTTACTCTGTGTTTACTCTGACAATTCACCTTACAACTTATACACTCACCTTTTTGCATGTCATACTTCATTACAAACATTTTTTAAAAGCCTGGCAGTCCAGTCAGTCATTCGGTGTATCACTGTGGGCACTCAGTGTTAACAAGTATTAACAATGGTACCAGGAGAGGGCAACAGTAGCTGCTTCCAGGCACCAGATCATGTAATCTTCATGAGAGTCCCATGAATTAAGGTGCTTTAAAAACCCCTATTATCCCCTTTTAATAGGTGAGAAAACTAAGGCTTAGGGAGAGTCAATATGCTCAAAATCATAGGCTTGTAAGTGGTGGAGACAAACTCAAACAAGACTCCAGATCTCATGTCCTTGGCTGCTAGATCCCAGGGAGTGTGCTGCCTGCTCACTATGCTTCCTATGCTAAGGAGCTCTTCTGACCAGAGCTGCTTTGAGTTTTAATTTCTTGCAACCATTGAACCTTGATATAAACAGTATAGCAGCATCACAGCCTTATCATTTTCACAAGGAAGACTCAAAATTCCTACCCTTAAAACCTAAAATACAAATTTTTAACAAGAATAGTAACTAATCCTTCATGCAGACACACACTTTTTTATTTTACTCCAAAAACATACTGGATGTCACTAGAAAATAAATGGGGGTATCGGTGTTCAAATGCAAAGACTCCAGGAAAACAGACAAACAGAGATACTACAACGGCACAATTATTTAAGCCAAAATAACCCGAAACTCTTTCCTGGAGTGCAAAAATGTTGGTTATTTCCTGCAAAAAGAAATCAAATGTAATTATTAAAAAATATATTTATTCTAATTGCAAATGTAATATCATGTTCATTACAGAAAATTTAGGGAATGCCAAAAAAGGGCAGAGACAATAAAAGCTTAAAAATAACAATATTAACATAAAAAAAAAAAAAAGATTTAGAGATGTGTCCTTGCTATGTTTCCCAGGCTGGAGAGCAGTGGCTATTCACAGGCACAATCATCCTCGAACAGGCCTGAATCAGCCTCAAGTGATCCACCCCAGTAGCTAGGACCACAGGCATGTGTCACAATGCCAGCAACAGTGTTTCACATTTTTTTATGAAGATCTGTTAAGTCTCTGGTTGCAAGGGTTTATATAAGCCTCTCTCTCTCATCTGCCACTACTACTCCCTCCCAATCCTATTTCAACCACATGGCTTCCATTATTTTTGATTTTTTAAATTTTTTCTTAGTTAAAAAATTTTTAAATATATAGAGATGGGGTCTTGCTATGTTACCCAAGCTGGTCTCGAACTCCGGGACTCAAGCAGTCCTCCCACTGCAGCCTCTTAAAGTGCTAGGATTATAGATGTGGGCCACCAAACTCGGCCTGGCTCCCATTCTTATCCCTGAATATGTCAACTATTTTCCTCCCTTGCGGAGCCTGCACCTACTCTGCCCCTCCAACCAAAAAGCTGGTTCTTGGAAAGGCAGGCTCCTTCTCATGACTCAGATCTCAGCACAGTGTCACTTAGGAGAGTCCGTCCCTGACCCCTTATCTCAAGTAGTTCTCCCAACACATCCCTCATTATTTCCTTCCGTAAAGTACATGAATCTGCTTTGATTAAGGAATAGGCCAAGGCAAATATTCGGGCCAAAGTGACTTAGCAAGTTTAGGGCACAGGTGCACACTTGTCAGATAACCTGTCTGTAAGTTTATATTTCGCTTGGAGTCGCTATTGTTTGTAAAAGGTATAACTGCCCTGCTGATGCTGTGCACAGGGCTTGGGTTGGCTTGACATGGCTTGGGGGTGCACTAATGACCAGAGAGAGTAATGCTACTGACCCCTGTAAGGGAGAGTGGGTCGTCTTGAAGGTGGGAAGGGGGACTTATGCCCAGAGGGAAAAAGTAGGCTGCTAACCCTGATGCTGGCATTGTAGGCCAGGGAGTGCAGCTGCAAGGATGGGGGCAGCAGGAGCAGGCTCATAAGAGGAGCCACAAAGCTGAAGCAAACAGCCAAGATAAAGAAACTGTGAGAAAAAGTTAGTGTAAGTAAGCTGCTGATTAAAAAGCTGCTGAATAAAACTACATTTCACCTGCCTACATCCCCCCCCCACCCTCTCCCCCCCCCCCCCCCCCCCCCCCCCCCCCCCCCCCGAGGGTTCCTTCAGCTATTCGCCCATCCACCCACTCCCCTCGGACCTCAGCTGGGACTCAAACCTAACATCTTGTCGGACATCAGCTGGGACTTAAACCTAACACCTTCTCAGCATTTAACCCTATCTAGACTTTTCAAAATCTATTTCTATTTGTTTATTGTCTGTTCCCTTCAAAAGAATGTAAGATTGAAGAGGGGAAAAACCTGACCCATCTTATTCACTGCCATATATCCAGTGTCTAACACATAGTAGGCTCACTGTAATATTTGCATACTTTGCAAATCATTTGGTAACGTACTTCTATCCACTTAGTAAATATTCCCAAGAATAAACTGAATCCAAAAGTAAACTGAATTTGTTAGATTACGCTTTTCCTCAGCTCTCCTCTAATAACAAAACCTTATTGTAATAGGCTATGCTGATTCTGATCATGTGCATTTTAAAAGGTCCAAAAAAAACAAAAAACAAAAAACAAATTTTAGTTAAATTTTAGGTCCAACAATGCTAGATTCAGAATCATCCATATGCTAACTATTACAGATAATTACCAAACTACTGTCAGTTTTGCAACATTCTAACTTTTCTTCTACATAAAATACTGCAAAGGGAGTGGAAATCTTAATTGCCTAAAAAAAGGTCCTGTGCATATTAAGTTTAATTCAAATCATCATTACATCAATCACGTATATTCCTTATTATATAACTCACATATCAATTCACATATTTGAGGGAAATTTCACCAGTACCCTTTTAAACTAAACACATTAACTCATAAAGCAATATAAAACTCTACCATTCAATTAGACTCATCAATTACACATCTAATTATTTTCACAACTCACTGCTGCTTTGCGTTTGAGGACCTCCCCTGATTATAGAGAAATAAACACAGCCAGTGCCATCTGACCACTACTTTTCCCCCCCCTTCTTTAACCCAGTGGTTCTCACTTTGCACACATTACAATCTCCTGAAGAACTCGAAAAACACTGGAAGCAAAGCTGGATGCCAGACCAACTAAATCAGAGTTTCAGAGCGTGGCAGGGCTCAGGTGGCAGTAATTTTAGTACATGTGCTGCCGAAGTGAGCACCAGGTGGCATTATTTTTTAAAGCTCCCAGGTGATTTGAATGTGATGCCTAGACCACCCCCCACCCCCAACAAAAGTGTATGGGCACCACCTGGGAGTGTATTAGGAATGCAAAGCCCCAAGCCCCACCCCAGACCTAGTGAATCAGAAACATTTTTAACAGGTGCCTTGTGGACATACTGAAGTTCAAACTTCAGTATGAAGCAATGAAATTCACTTCAGCAAATTACTCAACCTTTTTAAGGTTCAGTTACCTTATCTATAAAATGGGAGCAATAACACCTTTCTCATGGGGTTTACTGCGAGAGCTACATGAAATAAAACGTCCTAAACATCTAGGATGGGGCTGGCACACAGTAAGGGCTAAGTAGATGATATTGCTGCTATTATTAGAGTCCACACTATATGCTTCCTCTACAAATATTATTCGTCTACATCTCCTTTACAAACCTTGCTCCTAACGCCCAAATGTGTCTTACATGGCATGACGTTCTCTATAATACAATTAAACATGCAAATAAATCTTAGTGGATCCACCTTCTCCTTCCAAATCAGTAAGCCTTCTCCTACAGTCCAAGGATTCTGTTTCCCCTAGAATCTCCCAGTGCCTGATGTTCGCTATCCTGCAAATACGAGCCCCCAAGAACTACTGGTAGAGATCCACAAGGCCAAATGAGCACTTTTTGGTTCCTCCTCTGCACATGTGCTCCCCTCTCCCGGGATCTTTCTTTCTGCCCCATAGTCTTCCTACAAGCGAACATCATTTTTTTTCTGGGCACCACTCACACTGTCAAAAGTCTCGCCATAGGCACTTGTAGGAACTGGAGGAGAGCTACAAAATATAAGAACCTTTTCCAGCTGTAGTGCGTGTGATATTCAAGTGGTGTCAGGCTACTTTATTTGAGGATTGTGCATATTTGATATGATTTACATTTTCCTCCTTACTTTGGAGCATACAGCTGGACATATAACAGGAAATTTTATTTACTGAATGAATAGCAATTGGTATATTTGCTTAATTTCATAACACGTAAAAATGAAATATACTTTGTCAGGGCAAACAAAGACTTACATTAAAAAGAACCTGCTTTCTACTCTATCCAACTTCTTCATACTCCCCTCTCTCCAAAATTTTAGCAATAGTCCTTGCTTGGTCCTGGCACTGTAGTAAGCATGTTTTATATTTCCATTTGTTTGATGATTACAGCAATCTTATGAAGTAGGAACCATTATTATAACATTTATCTTTCAGCTAACCAGCCTGAGATTTGGACACCTGTTCACTAGTCAGGGTGTCAGAGCCTGCAGAGCCAAGCACTGAAAACTCGGCTATCTTCACTACCCCAAGTAGAGTCTGTAGCCACTACACTACAAAAGCTTCCCTCCTGCCTTGTTTTATCCTACTGGCCTGGTGTCTTCATACTTTCATAGTGCAGCACCTCTGTTCTTCCTCAGAGGTGAAGAGTTGTCAAAGTTAAACCACAAACTTTTGCGCAGGCATGGTGGCTCATGTCTGTAATCCCAGCACTTTGGGAGGTCAAGGTGGGCAGACTGCTTGAGGCCAGGAGTTCAAGACTAGCCTGGCAACATGGTGAAACCTTGTCTCTACTAAAAATACAACAATTAGCCAGGCACACTGGTGCATGCCTGTAATGCCAGCTATTTGAGTGGCTAAACCAGAAACTTTAAAGAAAGGGAAGTCTAGTCCAATTCCCATGCAACTCATGCTGAGCTCTTCCAAATCCTCACCCAGTTTTCAACAAGTCTTCCCCAACAAGTTCACTTTTTGGCAATGGAGAAATCCCTGAAGGGACTAATGTTAATCTGTATTCCAAATAACCCTGAATACGTTGCTGAGACTCTGTAAACATTAGTGAACACTTATGACACAAATGCAATGACCATCAGGAGGTAGAAGAGATTCACTGAGAATGCTCTGTTTGACTGACCTAAGCCCCATTTTCAATAGGGTTCTTCAACAGAAGATCAAGGTAACTCCCAGATAACACCTAAGAATCAAGCTTCTCTGTAAAGAGAGCTGGGCACTTAAAGTCCTTCTGAACAAAATGGGAAAATGTGAGTAATGACAGTGGTTAGATGGCTTAAAAATCGGCTGATTCATCATAGCCAGTGTATTTTTCATGCAGTCATTTGTTCAAGAAACATTTTTTGGGCTTGTGCTGGACTCTGGGAATAGTGTTACACAAAAGTGCCAGAGACCTGCCCGCCTGCTGATGTTCTAAGGTTGACTGGAGCATCTTTGTCAAACTGGGGGAAAAAAATCACAGGCCTATCTTTAGCCTTTTCTCATTTCATACTTCTAATTAAAGACAAAGGAATGTGGGCTTATTCAATTTTGTAGGCAAGTAAAACACAGGAAAAAAATGACAAATTCACTAAAATATGTAATTACAATCCAAAAGGTTTTAACAGGTGAGAAAAAGCTAAAGACAGCAAGACGAAATTTGATGGGAACACATTTATTGTCCCATGTCCGAGTTCGAAAAATCAGCTGCACAAGAGGAGGATGGGGGGCCACTTTAACAGCAGCCTACACAGACCTTACGGTTTAGCTGAGTATGAGTCCAATATGATAAAAGGTGGTGATGTAAAGGAATAACTGGGCAGTCAGGAAACAAGGATTTTAGTTCTGGCAGGGAGGCAAGTCACTGAATTTGAGGAGTTATTCCTCAACAGAATTTTAGGGCATTGGGCTAGGTTACCTATCAGGCTCCATCTGGCCCTACCAGCACAGAGATGATGTTCATTCTTGCACACCACTGTGTCCCCAGCCCCTAGCATAGTGCCTGGCACATAGGAAGCACTCCCAAGTACTTGTGAATGAATGGCAGTGCTGACAGAAACTCTACAAGTGAATACTAGATTGTGTCCCCCTTCTCTAACACACACACACACACACACACACACACACACCCCAATACACTCCTAGATTCAAGAAATGGAAAAAGCATCTGGGCAAAAGGGGTCATAATTCCATAGCCCCATATGAGTTCCATTTTGAAAGGGTCACTGACAAGTTAGAAGAGGGTAACTCGTTCGGTGAAGGGTTCTATCATCTGCATAAGGATTGCATGACATGTGGCTGAAGGAACTGGGATGTTCTGTTCTGGAGGCAAGAAAAGCTTAGAAAGGCCATGGTAGAGATTTTCAAATTATTTTGAATAATATGTAAGTTTCACTCCAGAAGGCAAATGAGAAACCAAACATAGTGTTATTCTAAGAAATGTTGAAGGTCCCTTCTAACTACAAGGTTCCACAACTTTGTTATTGATGTTTCAAATGTAGTTTATAGAAAAGATTTCATTTTGGCATATTTTAAATTGTTCAATTTTTAAGAATGAATTTGATTTACTGAGTTTAAGAAAAACCACACCTCGAGCACCACTCTCTGTAGCTGTCACACAGTTTTAGATAGACAGTGAGTATAAATACCTATACTCCACTACCATTTCTCAATTCTGCCCTTGAAACCCTGCTGGTTGCAGCACTACCACCCTCAGGTATCTTCTAAGATGTATGGGAGAATGTCTTTCATTAAAGCAGAAGCTTGCTGCTTCCGTGTGCTGAGGTAGAAGACACCTGAGTTTTTAAAGACACATGTAAGTAAGACATATTATATATACTGTTTGCAAACAAACTACTTTCTTGTAGGTAAAACAATCCCTGTATATGGGAATCTCTGATAGATTTCTAGGTTGTGGCATGCAGAATCTTTTACGGATTTCTGGGTTTGGGCTGAGAAAAATGAGGAGCAAACAAAAGCAGCAGGACTTCAGAAGGAAAATTTAGCTGCAATTTTCTTTTTACTTCTGCCCTACTGCATATTCCAGTAAGAACATAAAAAATCACTCTTAATAATTTGCAATACACATCAGGATTTTTAGCAGGGCTTTTTTTTTTTTTTTTTTTTTAAAGGCATAGTGAACTTCTGGACACTATACAAGTTTAGAGTGCTTCTAACTACAATTTACAAAGCACATTTCATGACACTGTAAAATTGGTGTTAACATCAATCCCATTTTTCAGGTAACAGTGCAGCCCAGGTAGAGGAAGACATGGAATCCAAACTCAAGCCCTTCAACTCCAAATGCCAAGTTCCTTCTGCCAGGGCACAGTGCCCCAGGAGAGACCACCCTCACACATAATCTCACAGCCTCCTGAGATTCCTGGGTAGGGAGCAAAGAATGCAGCAGAAGCAGACACACCTTTACACTCGGGGTGAGTAGTTGGAGAGCACCACGTGATAGAGCAGTCAGTGGGAAGAGCCAACAGGTCAACCCGGTCCAGGGAGCTAGGAAAACTGGAGCAAAGATCACACAAGTCAGGCAGAACAGCAGCAAGACTGCCCTGAAAGCTGGGCTTTCTGTGTCTGTTTTGTTACAAACAGCTTTATCCACCAGAGGAAGGGCATCGGGGAGCTGCTCTAGTTAACATTTCTTCCCATTACTACCCTAAATTGACAATATTACAGATCTTTACCATTCTTGTTAGTTAAGTCATCAATTACCTTTGCCTTAGTCATCTGAGGGTATTTCATTCATTCACTTGGTGTTCTGGACCTGTGTTAGAGGTTGGGGTAGCAGTTGGGAAGCAGACAGACAAGCCCTGTCCTCAAGCTGCAGACACTCAATGCAGGGCATGGTGGAAGACTCACAACTACACATACCAAACGTCATGAGTGAGGCCCACCTAGAGAATATGGGGGAGGCTTTCCAGCTCAAATGTTTCTAAATTAGTGACCAAAATCCACAGCAGGGAACTAAGCTTGCACTCTCAGAATGTGTTAGTGCCCAATAGAGGCATACATTTAGAGCCTGTATCAGTATAGAGAAAGGAATTATTTAATGTTAAGAGATAAAACTTGATGGTAACTTTTTACCTTAGAAAGTGCGTAACTCCATTCTCAATGACAAAGTCTGTAACCAAAATAGTAGCCAAATATAATTCCAGATATGAGATATACTTTGAGCCCTCATGTCATGCTGCAGGAATAGCTGCAGACTTGTGAAATGCTTTAAGAGGAGGACTTTGTTATTCTAACTTTTATGAGACTCTTCAAAATGCACAGCTTGAGAGTTTAGCAGAAATCCATGTTCTATCCCAGAAGTGGGCAAACTTTTTTTCCCCATAAAAGGTAGATAGTAAATATTTTCTTTGTGGGCCCTAGGGTCTGTCTCAGCTACTCCATTCTGCTTTTGCATAGAAAGTGGTAACTCCATTCTTGAAAACAAACTCTGGAAACAAAACAGCTAAATATAGTTCTAGGTAAGAGACACAGAAAGAGAAGCCACAGACAATGGGATCCTAGTTACCTACCTGTATTCAGAGTCAAAAATACATGGGGTGGGCAACTGATAACCTACTCTAGCTTTTAGTTCCTTAATATCTCAGAGATTCAAATCTCCCAACCTTCAGGCACTTGGGGCCCTACCCTACAGATGTTCTGTAGCTTCATCTTCCTTCTCCATGCTGATGTGCCCCCTACAAATTGCCGTATTTCTAGCTCATCCTCTCATCTTCCCCTAGCCTCTAATTCACAATATGCCAAAAGGCCTGGTAACAAAAGCAAATCAATATTTATAATATACAACTTTTTTATTAGTATAAAAGCATTGTCTATAGTCCCAAGAGAGATGTTTGCCTAACAGTTTGCTGTTAAATGAACTGTAACTTTTGAATGCATCTGTTGTGCAAGATCATTAAGAGTACCCTGTTCGATCCCACATGCCTGACCCCATCCATGTGGCTATCTACCACACAGTGGGAGTTTACCCCACAGTGAGCAACAACGATCCATCCCTCTAAAAGCTTATTTGGTCTGGACACAATGTAGTTGTGAAAGGGACAAAGGCATTTCCTAAAAGGGAGTTCTACCTGCATCATCCAATGGTGGATGGAACAAAGCTGGAGGCTGGGCACAAAAAGAGACATCATCCATCCAAAGGGGAAAGAGAAAAAGTACTCAATGGAGCATTTTCTTAGGGATAAAGGGAGTTGAGTCAGAACTTGAAGTTGAATATGACCCACCAAATTAACTTTTTATAGTTATCGGGTTTTCCTGAAGAACCATGGTATTTTAATAGTTCAATATTTTGGAAAATATGTATATTATTAGAGCCGGGTGAGGTGGCACACACTTTAAGTCGTGGCTACTCTGCAGGCTGAGGTCGAAGGATTATTTGAGCCCAGGGGTTCCAGTCTAGCCTGGGCAACATAAAGAGGCCTTGTCTCTGTTTTTTAAGCAAGAAAAAAAGACAGAAAACATATATTATCCGAAATGGCTTAGTAGAATTTCGCTCTTGAAGTTCTTCAAATCCTCTGATGAAAGAATCATACTAGAATATACAACAAACTTCGTGGCTGCATCAACGATCCTTAAACCTTGTAAAGGGCATTATTACGGACATTATTAATCAATTAGGATAATTTATAAGTTATAAGATGAACTCACCTGTGGAATTCCAGATGAAATTAAAGCTTAAGTTTTTTGTTGTTTTCTGTATTCCATGCTTTAATTAAAACACTCAGATCTGCTGTGAATTACTGAACAGAAGAACAGAAAAAAAAATATGGCCATTCATTTGAATGAACATTTTAGTCTATGAGGGCAAAAAATGTCAGTCTCTTATCTCCTAAAACAGTTCTCTTCTACAGACTGATACACGTTCGATAATTTGTGCTTTTATCAAGCATCGACACATACTAAGAGCACAGATTCAGCGCCCTTCTTTTGCTTAAGCCTCCTGGGAGAAGCTAAAAAACTTGTTCCCAGTTAAAACACCGCAAACCCAAATTTTCCTTACCTCTGAAAACAGAAAAAAAGACACGGTTTGGCAATTTCCTCCTTGACAGCTTTTCCGACAACACAGCCACCTCCTAAAAGCAGGCACTCTGTGCAAACTGCAGAGGAAACAAAATCATGAAAGCCCGGCAAATCTCCCTCCTAAATCCGGCAGTAAGAAGGTGAACGGGTACTGAATTCAACGACTAGCCGTGCTTGAGGATGGCATCATTCCTTCCTGCTTGGAAAAGTGACACTCCGTTGCACCTCTAGGAATCCTTTTAAAACGCCTTGTATGCTCCTTAACACCGCCTGTAGGAATCCTGTAGCCCTAGCCCCGCAGGATTTCCTTCTCTCCCCGCCCCTTCTCCTCATTCCCCATTGACTTTCACATTCCTTCCCAATCCTTCCGACAGCCCTGCGCCGGAGCCCTTCCCCAGCGCTTCAAGAAAGCCTTCGCCGCAGGCCTGTTAGGGGCTCACCAATACCGTAACACCGTTCCCGTTCTCTTCCTCCGCACCGCTGTAAACGCCCCGGGTCGCTACCCGGATCTGACGGTGGCTGGACCGCCACAGGCGACGCAAGGTAAGGTGGACAACCAGCGGCTGCCGCCGCGGCCTGGGCCCTCCGCGTAGCCCACTGCCCCGCTGGGCCCCTTCTTCCCCGCTTACCGGAGGCGGGGAGCTGCTAGTCACTGAAGCCCGAGCCCGAGCGCCAGGGCGCGGCGGCTCTACCTGGGCCACGCTCACCTCCAAAGGAGTGGGCGGTGCCTCCCGGCCTCGCTGCCGGGGTCTAGGCGTTTACAAGGATGGCGCGTTCCGCGAAAGGCGGGTCCAGTGGCCACGCCCGCCACCCAGCCGCAGGTCTCAACCTCCTCGGAGACCCTGCAGGGCCGCCCTTCTCACTCACCTCCTGTGCTCGGCGCGCACCCAGCTCGGAAGCGAGAAGGTGGACGGCGCTCCCGCCCTGCGCACACACGCAGCCTCCCCGCAGCCGCGCGCACGGCCGGGCGCGCGCAGACCACGCGCCGGGGCCGCGGCCGGAAGCCCCTGGCTGCACGCGCGGGCCCAGGTGGCCCCCAGCCCTGTGAGCTCGCATGGCGCGCCCTCTGGGTCCTCGCGGTCATCTTGCGTTCCGAGCACGACCGTGTTATGTATGCCTTTAGTTGATGCTGGCCAAGATTAGACAACTTAGTGGCAGACGTCGAGCTAGGATTTCTGTTTAAGATCCTTGGCCTGGAGGCGGCCCTGGAGGGATTTTCTTGTTAAACTTCATACGGAACTAATTAGGAAAGCAGAAACCTTAGGAGGAGTTCTTTGCTGTCTCAGAAGAAATGCCCGTTCTTCTTCTGGAATCGATGGGGAATGGAGTTGGGGGTAAGAGACACGTCAGGTTTCAATGGCCTGTGTATGGATGGGAGTCCCAGGGAGTTGCTATTGTACACCTGAGCATAGCTGACCTAAATTCTCAGATCCATCTCCTCAAACTCCTTTTACCAAGATGTGCAGTATTGATTGTACTGATCCTTTCCTCAAAATCAAGTGGGTCTGAATCATGTATTTGACCACTACCACGCCCAGCCATGAGCACCATCCCTGATTGTAACCCACACATTTGCATCAAGACTGTAAACGTGGCCACCATTTCTTTTTGTTTATTCTTTGGCCTGACTGCTTCTTCCTTATAGCCTTTTTCTGCACAATTACTTATGATAGTTTGAAGGTTCTCTGAAAATAATAGGGGTGAATATAGAGATCAAAATGGGTGTGCAACAAAAGTAAGTATAGATAGTAGCAGTGTAAGTCAAGGACTTAGTTGGCACTGCATAAATAATCAGATCTAAATTACAATAATCAAATCTAAATTATGGTTGAGATTGTTTTCCTGGTTCCAGCCTTGGCGGGTAGCTGTGTCCTTTGCAGAGGGTAAAGTGATTGCTGCCCTGCTGCACGCCTTTATCACAACCATTCTTCACCCCACCTGGGCTGACAGTTCACCTCACTAAGTCAAGGAGGTCCATTAATAACAAAACCAGACAGGTTTCACTGCAGATAGATTAATATACTGAAAAAATAGACCTCTTGTTTGGAAGAATGCTTTAGGGCATTAATATTATATTTTACAAATTCTGTTTCTTAAAATTTTAGAAAAGTTGTATTTCAATACTGATTTTAAAAATGTTTTGAATGTCCTTTGAGTAACCAGCAGGTATATGTACTCATAGCTGCCAAAACCTCCCTGGAATGCAAAGCAGAGCCAGGACAACAGATTGGGGTAAGAAATTCTCCTAAATGAAGTGAGACAAAAAGGTCCAAAACCTTTACGAGATTATTTCCTTTGAAGCTGTCTCCTTTTTCTTTGTGTAGCATTTATCAGCTTGTGATTGAGTTATCTATTGCTGCAGAGCAAACTCTCCCAAAATATAGTTGCTTGCAAAAATATCAATTTAGTATTTCGCATAATTCTGAAGGTTGGTTATGTGGTTCCTCTCTGGTTTTGATTGGACTCATTCATATAGATACATTCAGCTGTAGCAGGGGTTGGCCAAATTTTCTGTAAAACAGGATCAGATAGTAAATATTTTAGAGTTTGTCTCTGTCACTATTCTTTTTTATTTATTTTTTATAAGCTATTAAAAACCCAAAGCTCAAGGCCATACAAAAGCAGGCTATGGCCTACAGGCTGTAGTTTGCTGCTCCCTAAACTGGAGAATCAGCTGAACTGAAAGTCCAAGGTGGCCTCACTCATGCCTCTGCTGTCAGCTCCGTGTGGCCTCTCATCCTGCAGTAGGCTATGTTTTTGGGCTGTGGGCAACATCCAGAAAACAGCAGGCAGAAGCTGTAAAATTTCTTAAGGCCTAGGCTTGGGAGTCACACAAGGTCATATACGCCAAATTCTGCGGATCAAAGCAAATTGCGAGGGCCTGTCCAAATCCAAGGGACAGGCAAATAGACTCTGCCTCTTGATGGAAGGAGCTGCAGATAACGTGGCCAGAACTAGCTAAACTAAGTTGCAGGAACTTTATTCTTGAAAGTCAGTCATCAAACTTCAAATATATGATATCTGATGGCAGCTATTGTTCTTCCTCACTTCTCTCCCCAAACTACCCAAACCTGTTTATAATTCTGTGCGCACTCACTTGCCTCAGGACTTGTTTACAGGTGTCTCTGCCATGAAATTATCAGCAACCTGAGGGAAAAGACAGGCCCTACCGCACTGCCTTGCTGTAATATATCTTCAATAGATATATATGGAATTTAGTTGAATAGCCTTACTGAAGTCTAAAGTCAGGTTATTTGCTTACTTAACAAAAGCAAAATAAATGTAAGAATCCTGCACTATCTACAAATTCCAGAAGAAAAGCGTGCATCAAAGAGTTACGTTTCACACTCAGATACTGTCTGATCAATCAGATGGAAAACTTCTTAGCAATTTTCCAAACATATAATCAAGAGTTAGGAAGCCATATGCGTAATGATAAGTTTGAACTAGCAATCTCCTTTAAGAGTATATTACATTTTAACCTTAAATTTGTCTGCAGATGAAAATCGAAATGTAACAGTTCTTTCGTAATATGTGCTATATATGTTTCAAGGCAGATGTGATTCTGGACAGGGTTTCTAATATACAGGAAATGCTTCTACTAATTGTTCAGTTGAATTTTTCAATATGTGTTTTCTCCAAAGTCTTACTGTGACTGTCTTCTTCCACTTGATGGAAAGCTTTGACAATTTACTATGCTTAGAAGCAGCTGGGGTGTATTTCTAATTGATGATTTGTTATCTTATATTTCTTACTTGACTATCCACATCTTTCATTCTCTTCAGCATTTTCCTTTAGCACTTCCTGTCTTAATAAATTTGATATATGACACTGCCTTTATGCAAATACAGGCAATATCTTCAGCCTTTCTTCTGCCTCCCTCCTTCAGATTACAAATACATGGAAGACTCATGCTAGTAACACATATGTGACACTTAAACATTAATACAGTATATTCACATACACTATATCAGTTGATTATTAATACACCAATACCGTGGAGGTAGATACTGTCATTACTGTCATTTGGCAGGTAGGGAAACTGGCGAACAAATGTCTCAGAGATACTTCAAACTTAACATGTCTAGGCCAACCTCAGTACCTTCCCATAAAGTCTGCTTATTCTCCTGGATTCCTGATTTGGATAAAGCAGCTCCATTTATCACTCATCCAAGTTCAGCTCTCACTTCATCCTTCTCTCTATTCCACATGTCCAGTCAGTCACCAAGTCCTTGTGGATTCTCTCTCTTTCTCTCTCCCTCTCCTCTCTGAGATGCCGGCAGCCAAGAAAGTCTCATTCTTTATCTAGGTTTGTATCAGAGCTTTCTGTCTGCTCCCCTGACTTCCAAGTTGCCCTTCAGGTCCTTCATATTACCACTAGGCTGTCTTCCTCAAACCCAGATCTTGTCAGGCATTCCTATGTTAAATTGATCAGGGGCTTCCCACAGGGCACAATCCAAAGGGCTACAGAACCTTTTGTAATCTGCCTCAGCCTACCAGCTCCGGCCATGCATGCATTTTCATGCACTGTCATTGTACCCACTGTTACCTCAGAGTACAGTTTTATTCTGTGAGTCCCTCCATCCAAGAACCACACCCATCTGACTCATCCAAGTCCCACAACCACTACAACAATGCTTCTCAAACCTCAATGTGCATAGGAATCACTGGAGAATCTTATTAAAAGCAGATTCTGATTCATCAGGTCCTGGATAGGGCTGGAGACTCTGCCAATTTTTTTTTTTTTGTTTGTTTGTTTTTTTTTTTGTGAGACAGTGTCTCACTCTATCGCCCAGGCTGGAGTGCAGTGGTGCGATCACAGCTCACTGCAAACTCCGCCTCCCGGGTTCATGCCATTCTCCTGCCTCAGCCTCCGGAGTAGCTGGGACTACAGGTGCCCGCCACAACGCCCGGCTAATTCTTTTGTATTTTTAGTAGAGACAGGGTTTCACCGTGTTAGCCAGGATGCTCTCGATCTCCTGACCTCATGATCTGCCTGCTTTGGCCTCCCAAAGTGCTGGGATTACAGGCGTGAGCCACTATGTCTGGCCCGACTCTGCCTATTAACAAACCAACTGTGCAGGGCACGGTGACTCATGCCTGTAATCTCAGCACTTTGGGAGGCTGAGGTGGGCAGCTTGAGCTTCTGAGTTCAAGACCAGCCTGGGCAACATAGCGTAACCCTACCTCTACTAAAAATACAAAATTGGCCTGGCATGGTGGCATGCACCTGTAGTCCCAGCTATTCAGGAGGCTGAGCTGGAAGGATTGCTTGAGCTTGGGAGGTTGAGGCTGCAGTGAGCTGTGATTGCACCACTGTACTCCAGCCTGGGTGACAGAGCACCACCTTGTCTCAAGACAAAAAGAAAAAGAGACAACCCACCAATTGGTGATAGGATATTGCTGGTTATTAGACTGCAATTTGAGTAGCAAGAGTATAGAGCTGCACTGTTCAATAGAACTTTCTCCAATGATAAAAATGCTCTTAGGTGTTTTCTGATATTGTAGACACTAATGACATGTACCTATTGAATACTCGAAATGTAGCTAATGAGACTGAAGAACTGAATTTTAAATTTTACTTAGTTTAAATTTCAGTAGGTACATGTGACTAAGTGGCCACCATGTTGAACAGTGCAAATGTATAGGAATCCCTTTTCATCCTCCAAAACTCATTCAGAATTCTGGTTTTCAATCCAGCATGTAAGACTTAAAATTCACCATTCCATCCTAATAACAAGTAAAAAGCTAAACAAACTTGAAAATACTTAACTCTTCATATATTTTTTGGAAAAGTGAGGTTATGGGGCAAACCGCATCTCCCAAACTGGAGAGACAGACAGGTAGATACAAAGAATTACAGAATTAAAAGAAAGAAAAAAATGACATTTTGAGCTGGACAAATAAAACCAAACAACAAAACAAACAGAAAACACAGAGAATTATAATTTACCAGAGCAGAAAACCATGAGCTGAGACCTCTACAGGAACCAGTGCTGGGGTAGGAAAACCTAAACTGTTAAATGATGAATTGCTAAAAGTTCTGTGTGGGCAAGTCTGAGAGTTAAAAACTTCAGGGGGACCTAGTCATGGTGGGTGGAACCCATACTTTTTGTGTGTTTTAACTCCTGGAGTTCTATCAGGTTCACACGGTGAATATCAGAGAAAAATCTCCCAGTGCTTCCAGCATGGGGAGGGGAAAAGAAACTATTTTGAAATGTGCCAGAACATTCTGTTCTTCTTAACAATAGCTATCCTCAGAAGAAAGTAGCTGAGTGTAACCTAGCTTGCTGGGGTTTTATCAGAGCATAACTGACCTGGGGGAAAGGAAATACCCAACTCCATACCCTCTAGACTTCCACATATGAGAAGGGAAATACCCAAATCCAGCCCACTCTAGCTATTCTATCCTACCTAACATGTTGGGGGTGAGTATAGGGGTAAAGAACTGAGAGGCACTTGTGAAGTTCATGATCCAGAGGCACAGGCTCACTAAAAGACTGAGACCTAATCATAGGACTGCAGAAAGCTCCCCCACCTATATGTACACCTTAACATCACACTACTAAAGGAACATCATGACAGTTTCTTTAACTGAGTACATTATGTCCAGTTATCCAAAAAAAAAATTACAGGGTATACTAAAAGGAAAAACACAGTTTGAAGAGATAGTACAAGCATCAGAACCAAATTCAAGATATGGTAGAGCTGTTGGTGTTAGACCATGAATTTAAAATAACTATGATTCATTTACTAAGAGCTTTAACACATAAAGTAGATAGCATGAAAAGACCGATAGGTAACACTAGCAGAGAAATAGATAATTTAACAAGGAACCAAAAAAGATGGTAGAGATCAAAAGCACTGTAGCAGAAATGAAGAATGCCTTTGATGGTCTTATTAGTAGATGGGACACAACTGAAGAAAAAAGTCTCTGAACATGAAGCTATCTCAATAGAAACCACCCAAACTGAAAAACAGAAAAGACTGAAAAAAAACCCACCCAGAACAGAATATACAAGAGCTGTGGCTCAACTACAAAAGGTGCAACATGTGTAATGGGAATAACCAAGAGAAGAAAAAGAGAAAGAAACAAAAGAAATATTTGAAACAATAATGACAAAATTTCCCCCAAATTAATGTCAGACAGCAAACCACAAGTCCAGAAAGCTGAGAGAACACCAAGCAGAATAAATGTAAAAAACACCCACACCTAAGCACAATGTATTCAAACTACAAAAAAATCAAAGATAGAGAAAAAATTCAGAAGGAAGTCAGTGAAATAAAAACCACCTTATCTATAGAGGAGCAAGGATAAGAATTACACCTGGTTTTTCCTCAGAAACCATGTAAGCAAAAAAAGTAGAGTGAAATATTTAAAGTGTTGAGAGAAAAACCAAACAAGCTAGAATTCTGCAACATGTAAAATTATCCTTCAAAAGGAAAAAAAAATTGAGGGAGTTTGTTTCCAGTAGACTGCTTTGGAAGAAATGTGAAAAAAAAAATTCATTTAGAGAGAAGGAAAATAATATCAGTCAGAAATTTGGATCCGTGTAAAGAATAGCAATGGAGAAGGAATAAATGAAGAGAAAAATAAAAACATTCTGACATGGTTTGAATCTGTGTTCCCACCAAAATCTTATGTTGAAATGTTATCCCCAATGCTGGAGGTGAGGCCTGGTGGGAGGCAATTGGATCATGAGTAGTTTCTCATAGCTTAACATCATCGCCCCCTTGGTGCTGTCGTTGAAATAGTGAGCTCTCATGAAATCTGGTCATTTAATAGTGTGTGACACCTCACTCCCCAATGCTCCCACGCCTACAAACACTTCCTCCTGCTCGGCCATGTGAAGAATTGGCTTCCCATTCGCCTTCCACCATGATTGTAAGATTCCTGAGGCTTCCCCAGAAACTGAGCAGATGCTGCCATGCTTCCTGTACACCCTGTGGAACCGTGAGCCAGTTAAACCTCTTTGCTTTGTATATTGCCCGGTTTTAGGTATTTCTTTATGGCAGGGTGATAACCAACTGATATATATTCTTTTTTTAGTTCTTAATGGGTCTGACAGATAACAGTTTGTTCAAGATAGTAATAATATATTTGATTATGTATGTTTGTGTATGGCCATATATAACTGAAATGAATGAAAGCAATGACACAAGGATAGGATGGAGAAATGAGTATTATTTTGTTATTACAAGGTATTCACACTACCCATGAAGTGGTATAGTGTTATTTGAAAGATAACTTGAATTTGTTTTAAATGTATATTGCAAACTCTAGGACACCCACTAAAACAAGTTTTAAGAAAATATAACTGTTGGGCATGGTGGCTCACACCTATAATCCCAGCACTTTGGGAGGCTGTGGTGGGCGGATCATGAGGTCAGGAGTTTGAGACCAGCCTGACCAACATGGTGAAACCCTGTCTCTACTAAAAATATGAAAATTAGCCAGGCATGGTGGCACACGCCTGCAATCCCAGCTACTCAGGAGGCTGAGGCAGGAGAATCGCTTGAACCCAGGAGGCAGAGGTTGCAGTGAGCTGAGTTAGTGCCACCACACTCCAGCCTGGGCGACAGAGTGAGACTCCATCTCAAAAATAAATAAATAAAATAAATATAACTGATATGCTAAGAAAGGAAAGAAGATGGAGTCTTTTAAAATGCTCAGTGAAAATCACAAAGGGCAGAAAATGTGGAGGACAAAAAATAGGAACAAAGAACAAGGGTGATGATATAGTTTGGATATTCATTTCCTTCAAATGTCATGTTGCAATTTGATTCCCAATGTTGGAGGTGGGGCCTTGTGGGAGGTATTTGGGTCATGGAGGCAGATCACTCATAAATGGCTTGGTTCCATTCCTATAGTAATAAGTGAATTCTCAGATCTCTAATTCATATGAGAGCTGGTTGTTTAAGACAATGTGACATCCCTCTCTCACTTGCTCCCTCTCTTGCCATATGATGCCAGCTCCACTTCCTCTTCCACCATGATTGGAAGTTTCCTGAAGCCCTAGTCAGAACCTGATATTGGCACGATGCTTCTTGTACAACCTGCAAACTTGTAAGCCAAATAAACCTCTTTTCTTTATAAATTACCCAGCCTCAGGTATTGTTTTATAGCAATACCCATGGATTAAGAGGGGACAAGTAGAAAACAGTAACAAGTATTAACTGTGAGCAGTGGCTCACACCTGTAATCCCAGCACTTTGGAAGGCTGAAGCCGGAGGATTACGTGAGGACAGGAGTTTGAGACCAGCCTGGCCAACATGGTAAAACCCCATCTCTACTAAAAATATAAAAGTTAGGTTTGGTGGTACACTCCTGTAATCCCAGCTACTCGGGTGAGGCAGGAAAATCACTTGAACCTGGAAGGCAAAGGCTACAGTGAGCCGAGACCACACTACTGTGCTCCAGCCTGGATAACAGAGCAAAACTCCATCTCAAAAAAGTGAAAAAGCAGTAACGAATATGGAAGATATTAATCCAACTATATCAGTAATCACTTTGAAAGTCCATGGTCTAAATGCACCAATTAAAAGACAGACATTGTCCAAGTGAATCAAAAGATAAGACCCAATTATTTTTTCCAAAAAAAAAAAAAAAAAAAACATTTTAAATATAAATATATAAATTAAAAGGAGATGGATAGGGAAAGGTATACCATGGTAACACTAATTTTACAAAAGTAGGGTAGCTACAATAATTTCAGACAGAGCAGACTTCAGAGCAAGGAAAGTCACCAAGGATAAACGATGACATTACATAATGATACAGGGATAAATTCTCCAACAAGACATAATTCTTTTTTAAAGAAGGAGTCTCGCACTGTCGCCCAGACTGGAGTGCAGTGGCGCAATCTTGGCTCACTGCAAGCTCCACCTCTGGGGTTTGTGCCATTCTCCTGCCTCAGCCTCCTGAGTAGCTGGGACTACAGGTGCCCATCACCACGCTAGCCTAATTTTCATATTTTTAGTAGAGATGGGGTTTCACCATGTTAGCCAGGCTGGTCTCGAACTCCTGACCTCGTGATCCACCCACCTCAGCCTCCCAAAGTGTGGGATTACAGGCGTGAACCACGGTGTCCGGCCAAGACATAACAATTCTTAATGTGAATACACTTAAAAACAGAGCATCAAAATACGGGAGACAAAAACTGATAGGATGACAAGAAGAAATAGATGAATCCACCATGATAGTTGGAGACTTCATCATTTCTTTAGCAGATGTGGACACATTCCACAGGCAGAAAATCAGACTGTAGTGGAACTCAACAACACCGTCAATCAGCTGGATATAGTGGACATCTATAGACTGTCTCATCCAGTAACAGCAGAATACACATTTTTCTTAATCTCACATAGAACATTCTGCAAGATAGGTCACATTCTTGGCCATAAAACACACCATAACACATTTAAAAGAATAAAAATCATACAATGTCTGCCCTCAGACCACAGTGGAATTAAACTAGAAATCAATACCAGAAAGATAGCTGGAGAATCTCCAAATACTTGGAGATTAAACAACATGCTTCGAAATAAAACATGGGTCAAAAAGTAACTCTCAAGATAAATTTTAAAATATTTTCAACTAAATGAAAACAAAAACACAAGTTATCAAACTTAATGGGATGCAACGAAGGTGCTTAAAGGGAAATTTATAGCATTGAATGCATATATTAGTAAAGAAAAAAGATCCAAAAATTAATCATTTAAGATTTCATCTTAGGAAACGAGAAAAAGAAGACCAAATTAAAATCAGAGAAAGATAAAAATTATAGCAAAAATTAATTGAAAATATGAAATCAGTAGAAAAAATCAATGAAGCTAAAAGCTGGTTCTTTGAAAAGATCAATAATATTGGTAATTATCTAGCCATGCTAACTGTATTAGGCCATTCTTGCATTACTACAAATAATTACCTGCGATTAGGTAATTTATAAAGAAAAGAGGTTTAATTGGCTCATGGTTCTGCAGGCTGTACAATAATGTCACTGGCATCTGCTTGGCTTCTGCGGAGGCCTTAGTGAGCTCTTAGTCATGGCAGAAGGGGAAGGAATAGCTGGCATATCACAAGGCAAAAGCAGAAGCAAGAGAGGTGGAAGAGGTGCCACACACTTTTAAATAACCAGATATCATGAGAACTTACTCACTGTCTTGTGGGCAGCACCAAGCCATGAGGAATCCACCCTCATAACCCACACACTTCCAATCAGGCCCCACCTCCAACACTGGGGATTACATCTCAACATGAAATTTGGATGAGGACAGATATTCAAACTATATCACCAAGAAAAAAGAGAGAGGAAACAAAATGCTAATATCAAAAATGAAAAAGGGGACACCAGAGAGCCCAGAGACATCGAAAGGGTAATCAAGAAATATTCTGAACAATTCTAGGTCCACAAATTTGGTAACCTAGATGAAATGGAAGAACACTTTGAAAGACAATATTTGCCAAAACTCAAACAAGGAGAGATAGACAATCTGAACCAGCCTATATCTATCAAAAACATTGAGTCAATAATTAATGATCTTGCAAAATAGAAAGCAGCAGCCTCAGATGTGTTCACTGGTGAATTCTACCAAAAAGTAAAGGAAACTTCAGAAGACAGAAGCAAGAGCTTCTGGCTAGCTGACCACATGAGGGTTCCTGGAGAGCGGGAGCACCCAGGGAAGACATAGAAATGTCACGCACCCCTTACCCTATGCATCACTTCATCTGTATCCTTTGTAATAAACTTGCAAATTTAAAAAAAGAAGATAAAAACAGAATACTTCTTATTCTATGAGGCCAGCATTACTGTAATGCCAAAACCAGACAAAGGCATTACAGGAAAAGAAAACTACAGACAGATATCTTACATAAACATAAATGCAAATATCCTCAACAAAATATTATCAAATCAAATCCAACGATGTTAAAAAGTATTATACACCACAAGTAAGAGAGGTTTGTTGTAAGTCTGGTTCAGCATTCAAAAAACGCAGTGGATATAATCTGTCACATCAAAAGACTAAAGAGGAAAAATCACATGATCACATCAGTAGATGCAGAGAAAGCATTTGACAAAATCTAGCATCCATTAACAGATAAAATAACAATGAAGACTCAGTAAACTGAAACAGTGAAACTTCCTCAACTTGATTTTTAATAACCTATTTACGAAATCCTGTGAAAATACCCATGAAATTCTTCACAGAAATAGTGAAAACAATTCTAAAATGTATGTGAAACATAACCTAGGATAGCCAAAACTATCCTAAGTAAAAAGAACAAAACTGGAGGAATCACATTACCTGATGTCAAATTATGCTACAGTAAAACAGTATGATACTAGCATAAAAACAAACACATAGGCCAGTGGCATAAAACTGAGAACCCAGAAACAAATCCACACACCTACCATGAACTCGTTTTTAACAGTGTTGCCAAGAACACATTGGGGAAAAGACAATGTCTTCAATAAATGGTGCTGGGAAAACTGGATATCCATATGCAGAAGAATGAAACTAGACCCCTATCTCTTGCCATATATTAAAATCAAATAAAAATGGATTAAAAACTTAAATATAAGACCTCAAACTATGAAACTACTACAAGAAAACATTGGGGAAACTCTCCAGGACATTGGTCTGGGCAAAAATTTTTTGAGCAATATTCCACAAGCACAAGCAACCAAAGGAAAAATGGACAAATGGGATCACATCAAGTTAAAAAGCTTCTGCACAGCAAAGGATACAGTCAACAAAGTGAAGACATAGCCCACAGGATGGGAAAAAATATTTGCAAACTACTCATCAGGCAAGGGATTAATAACTGGAATATATAAGGAGCTCACACAACTCTATAGGAAAAGAATCTAATAATCCAGAAAAATATGGGCAGTAGATTTGAATAGACATTTTTCAAAAGAAGGCATACAAATGGAAAACAGGCATATGAAAAGGTGCTCAACATGACTGATCATCAGAGAAATGCAAATCAAAACTACAATGAGATCATCTCACCCCAGTTAAAATAGCTTATATCCAAAAGACAGGCAATAACACATGCTGACGCGGATGTGAAGAAAAGGAAACCCCCATACACTGTTGGTGGAAATGTAAATTAGTACAGCCACTATAGAGAAGAGTTGGAGATTTCTTAAAAAAAAAAATAAAAATTCAGTTACCGTATGATCCAGCAATCTCACTGCTGGGTATATACTCAAAAGAAAGGAAAGAGATACCTGCACTCCTATGTTTGTTGCAGCACCGTTTAAAATAGCTAAGATTTGGAAGCAACCTAAGTGTCCATCAACATATGAATGGATAAAGATAATGTGGTACATATACACAATGGAGTACTATTCAGTCCATGAGGGCCGGGCACAGTGGCTCACGCCTGTAATCCCAGCACTTTGGGAGGCTGAGGCGGGCGGATCACGAGGTCAAGAGATTGAGACCATCCTGCCTTACATTGTTAAACCCCATCTCTACTAAAAATACAAAATTAGCTGGGCCTGGTGCCATGTGCCTGTAGTCCCAGCTACTTGGGAGGCCAAGGCAAGAGAATCGCTTGAACCCAGGAGGTGAAAGTTGCAGTGAGCCAAGATCCCGCCACTGCACTCCAACGTGGGCTACAGAGCAAGACTCTGTAAAAATAAAATAAAATAAAATAAAAATAAATAAAATGAGGTCTTTTCATTTTGTAACAATATGAATGGAACTAGAGGTCATTATGTTAAGTGAAATAAGCCAGCCACAGAAAGACAAACATTGGGTGTTCTCACTTGTGGTATTTAAAAATGAAAACAATTGAACACATGGACATAGAGGGTAGAAGGATGGTTACTAGAAGCTGGGAAGGGTAGTGAGGGTCTTGGAGATAGGTGGGGATAGTTAATGTGCACAAAAGAAAATAGAAAGAATAAATAAGACCTACTATTTGATAACACAATGGGGTGACTATCATCAATAATACCTTAATTGTATACTTTAGAATAACTTAGAGAATGTAATTGGATTTTTTGTAACTTGAAGGATAAATGCTTGAGGGGATGGAAAATAATCTACAAAAAACAAACAAACAAAAAACCCTCCTTATCAAAATGCCAATAAAATTCTTCAACAAAATGGAAAAAACAATCCCTAAATTTATATGGAACCACAGAAGACCCTGAGTAGGGCAAAGCAACCCTGACCAAAATGGACAAAGCTGGAAGAATCACACTACCAACTTCAAAATATACTACAAAGCTATAGTAGCCAAGTCAGCATGGGACTGGCATAAAAATAGACACATAGACCAGTGTAATAGAGTAGAGAATCCAGATATAAATCCATGGATGTGCAGCTCTTAATAACATTTTTGACAGTTACCAAGAACATACAATGGGGAAAGGGCAGTCTCTTCAATAAGTGGTGCTGGGAAAACTGGGTAACCATATGCAAAAGAATAAAACTAGACCCCTATCTCTCACCATATAAAAAACAAAATCAAAATATGTTAAAGAGTTTAAGACCTGAAACTATGAAGCTACCATAAGCAGACATTGAGAAAATGTTCCAAGACATTAGCCTCGGCAAGGATTTCTTGGGTAAGACCTCAACATCGCAGGCAACCAAAGTGAAAAACAGGTAAATGGGACTACATCAACCTAAAATGTGTCTGCGCAACAAAGCAAACAACAGAGTGAGTAGACAACCCACAGAATGGGAGAAAATATTTGCAACTAGTCATCTGACAAGGGATTACTAACTAAAATATATAAAGAGCTCAAACAACTTAATAGCAAAAAAAAAAAAAAAAAAAAAATCCATCTTAAAATTAAGCAGACTGGGTGTAGTGGCTCAAGCCTGTAAACCCAACACTTTGAGAGGCCAAGGAAGGAGAATTGCTTGAGAACAGGAGTTCAAGACCAGCCTGGGCAACAGAGATGGTCTCATGTCTCCCTACCCCCTGCAAAAATAGGCAAAATAGGATTCCCAGGCAATATAGCCGAATAGGAACAGCTCCGGTCTGCAGCTCACAGCAACACCAATACAGAAAGTGGGTGATTTTTGCATTTCCAACCTAGGTACCCAGTTCATCTCACTGGGACTGGTTAGACAGTGGGTGCAGCCCACAGAGGGTAGGCAGAAGCAGGGTGGGATGTTGCCCCACCTAGGAGGTGCAAGGGGTCAGGGAACTGCCTCTCCTAGCCAGTGGAAGCCATGAGGGACTATGCCATGAGTGAGGATGCTATCTGGCCGAGATACTACGCTTTTCCTACAGTCTTTGCAACTCATAGACCAGGAGATTCCCTTGGGTGCCTACACTACCATGGCCCTGGGATTCAAGCACAAAACAGGTGGCTATTTGGGCAGACACCGAGCTAACTGCAGGAGTTTTTTTTTTCCTACCCCAGTGGCACTTGGAACTCCTGCGAGACAGAACTGTTTACTACCCTGCAAAGGGGGCTGAAGCCAGGGAGCCGAGTGGTCTTGCTCAGCAGATGCCACCCCCATGGAGCCCAACAAGCTAAGATTCACTGACTTGAAATTCTCGCTGCCATGACAGCAGTCTGGAATTGACCTGGGACACTTGAGCTTGGTGTGGGGAGGGGCATCTGCCATTACTGAGGCTTGAGTAGGCAGTTTTCCTCCCACAGTGTAAGCAGAGCAGCTGGGGAGTTCAAACTGGGTGTGGAACCCACTGCAGTGTAGCAAAACTGCTGTAGTCAGACTGCCTCTCTAGACCTCTCTGGGCAGAGCATCCCTGAAAGAAAGGCAGCAGCCCCAGTCAGGGGCTTATAGATAAAACTCCGATGTCCCTGGGACAGAGCACCTGGGGAAAGGGGCAGCTGTGGGCGCAGCTTTAGCAGACTTAAATGTTCCCGCCTGCCACTTCTGAAGAGAGCAGCAGATCTCCCAGCACAGTATTCAAGCTCTGCTAAGGGACAGACTGCCTCCACAAGTGGGTCCCTGACCCCCATGCTTTCTGACTGGGAGACACCACCCAGCACAGGTTGATAGATACCTCATACAGGAGAGCTCCGGCTGGCATCTACAGGGTACCCCTCTGGTATGAAGCTTCCAGAGGAAGAAGCAGGCATCAGTCTTTCCTGTTCTGCAGTCTCTGCTGGTAATACCCAGGCAAACAGCATCTGGAGCGGACCTCCAACAAACTCCAGCAGACCTGCAGAACAGGGGCCTGTTAGAAGGAAAACTAACAAACAGAAAACAGTAGCATCAACATCAACAAAAACGACGCCCATGCAAAAACCCCATCTGAAGGTCACCAGCATCAAAGACCAAAAGTAAATAAATCCACGAAGATGAGGAAAAATCAGTGCAAAAAGGCTGAAAATTCCAAAAACCAGAATGCCTTTTCTCCAAAAGATCACAACTCCTTGCCAGCAAGAAACAAAACTGGACAGAGAATGAGTTTGATGAATTGACAGAAGTACACTTCAGAAAGTCGGTAATAACAAGCTCCTCCAAGCTAAAGGAGCATGTTCTAACCCAGTGCAAGGAAGCTAAGAACCTTATAAAAGGTTACAGGAACTGCTAATTAGAACAACCAGTTTACAGAAGATCATAAATGACCTGATGGAGTGGAAGAGCACAGCACGAGAAGCATACACGAATATCAGTAGCCAAATTGATCAAGTGGAAGAAAGGATATCAGAGATTGTTCAACTTAATGATGTAAAGCATGAAGACAAGATTATAGAAAAAAGTCTGAAAAGCAACAAACAAAGCCTCCAAGAAATATGGGACTATGTGAAAAGACTGAACCTACGTTAGACTGTTGTATTCAGGATATTATCCAGGAGAACCTCCCCAACCTAGCAAGACAGGCCAACATTCAAATTTAGGAAATAGAACACCACAAAGATACTTTTCATCCCCAGGACACATAATTGTCAGATTCACCAAGGTTGAAATGAAGGAAAAAATGTTAAGGGCAGCCAGAGAGAAAGATCGGGTTACCCACAAAGGAAGCCTGTCAGACTAACAGCAGATCTCTCTGCAGAAACCTTACAAGCCAGAAGAGAGTGGGGGCCAATATTCAACATGCTTAAATAAAAGAATTTTCAATCCAGAATTTCATATCCAGCCAAACTAAGTTTCATAAGTGAAGGAGAAATAAAATCCTTCACAGATAAGCAAACGCTGATGGATTTTGTCATCACCAGGCATACCTTACAAGAGCTCATGAAGGAAGCACTAAATTTGGAAAGGAAAAATTGGTACCAGCCACTGCAAAAACATACCAAAATGTAAAGTCCATTGACACTATGAAGAAACTGCATCAACTAATGGGCAAAATAACCAGCTGGCATCAAAATGACAGGATCAAATTCACACATAACAATATTAACTTTAAATGTAAATGGGCTAAATGCTCCAATAAAAAGACACCAACTGGCAAGTTGGACAGCACAAAATACCAATGTGCTGTATTCAGGAGACCCATCTCGTGCAAAGACACACATAGGCTCAAAACAAAGGGATGGAGGCATATTTACCAAGCAAATGGAGAGTAAAAAAAAATATGAAGCAAGGGTTGCAATCTTAGTCTCTGATAAAGCAGACTTTAAACCAACACAGATCAAAAAAGACAAGAACATTACATAATGATAAAGAGATCAATGCAACAAGAAGAGTTAACTCTCCTAAATATATATGCTACCAATAATGCATTGGCAACCAAATTCATAAAGCAAGTTCTTAGAGACCTACAAAGAGACTTAGACTCCCACATCATAGTGGGAGACTTTAACACCCCACTGTCAATATAAGATGGATCAATGAGACAGAAAATTAATGAGGATATTCAGAACTTGAACTCAGCTCTGGACCAAGTGGACCTAATAGACATCTACAGAGCTCTCCACCCCAAATCAACAGAATATACATTTTTCTCAGCACCACATAGCACTTATTCTAAAATTGACCACATAATTGGAAGTAAAACACTCCTCAGCAAATGCAAAAGAACAGAAATCCTAACAAAGAGTCTCAGAACACAGTGCAAATAAATTAGAACTCAGGATTAAGAAACTCAAAACCACACAATGACATGGAAACTGAACAACCTGCTTCTGAATGACAGCTGGGTAAATAACAAATGTAAGGCAGAAATAAATAAGTTATTTGAAACTCATGAGAACAAAGACGCAACATACCAGAATATCTGGGACACAGCTAAACCAGTGCTTAGAGGGAAATTTATAGCACTAAATGCCCAAATGAGAAAGCAGGAAAGATCTAAAGTCGACATCCTAACACCACAATTAAAAGAACTAAGAAGCAAGAGCAAACAAATTCAAAAGCTAGCAGAAAACAACAACTAAGATCAGAGCAGAACTGAAGGAGATAGGGATATGAAAGACCCTTCAAATAACCCATGAATCTAGGAGCTGTTTCTTTGAAAAGATTAACAAAATAGATAGACTGCTAGCCAGACTAATAGAAAAGAAGAATCAAATACACAGAATAAAAAATGATAAAGGTGATATCACCACTGATCCCACAGAAATACAAACTGCCATCAGAGAATGTTATAAGCATCTCTATGCAAATAAACTAGAAAACATAGAAGAAATGGATAAATTCCTGGACACGTACACACTCCCAGGACTAAACCAGGAAGAAGCTGAATCCCTGATTAGACCAATTAATAAGTTCTGAATTTGAGGCAATAATTAATAGCCTACCAACTAAAAGAAAGGCCCAGGACCAGATGGATTCACAGCCAAATTCTACCAGAGGTACAAGGAGGAGCTGGTACCATTCCTTCTGAAACTATTCCAAACAA
Source organism: Piliocolobus tephrosceles (assembly GCF_002776525.5). NCBI lineage: Eukaryota > Metazoa > Chordata > Mammalia > Primates > Cercopithecidae > Piliocolobus > Piliocolobus tephrosceles. Next base: position 173,305,029 of record NC_045435.1, on the reverse strand, counting down.
CAGAAGAAGAGGGACTCCTCCCTAACTCATTTTATGAGCCAGCATCATCCTGATACCACAACCTGGGAGAGACACAACAAAAGAACAGAATTCCAGGTCAATATCCCTGCTAAACATCGATGTGAAAATTCTCACTAAAATACTGGCAAACAGAATCCAGCAGCGCATCAAAAAGCTTAACCATCACGATCAAGTCAGCTTCATCCCTGGGATGCTAGGCTGATTCAACATATGCAAATCAATAAATGCAATCCATCACATAAACAAAACCAATGACCAAAACCACATGATTATCTCAATAGATGCAGAAAAGGCCTTTGATAAGACTCAATACCCTTTCATGCTAAAACCCCCAATAAGTTAGGTATTGATGGAACATGTCTCAAAAAGAGCTATTTATGACAAACCCACAGCCAATATCATACTGAATGGGTAAAAGCTGGAAGCATTCCCTTTGAAAACTGGCATAAGACAAGGATGCCGTCTTTCACCACTCCTATTCAACATAGTATTGAAAGTTCTGGGCAGGGCAGTAAGGCAAGAGAAAGAAATAAAGGGTATTCAAATAGGAAGAGAGGAAGTCAAATTGTCTCTATTTGCAGATGATGTGATTGTCAACTCAAGCCATTGCTTCAGAGGGTGCAAGCCCCAAGCCTTGTTGGCTTCTATTTGGTTTGGGCCTGTGGGTGCACAAAAGACAACAGTTGAGGTTTGGGAACCTCCACCTAGATGTCACAGAATGTATAGAAATTCCTAGATGTCCACACAGAAGTCTATTGCATGGGTGGAGCCCTCATGGAGAACCTCTACTAGGGCAGTGCTGAGGGGAAATGTGGGATTGGAGCCTCCACACAGAGTCTCCACCAGGGTACTGCATAGTGGACCTGTGAGAAGAGGGCCATTATCCTCCAGACCCAAGAATGGTAGATCCCCCAACAGCTTGCACTATGAACTTGGAAAAGCTGTAGGCACTCAAGGGCAGCCCATGAAAGCAGCTGGCAGGACTGCACCCTTCAGAGCCAGAGGGGTGGAGCTACCTAAGGCCTTGGGGGCCCAACTCTTGCATCAGCATGCCCTGTATATGAGACATGAAATCAAAGGAGATCATTTCAGAGCTTTAAGATTTAATGACTGCCCTGCTGGGTTTTAGACTTGTATGGGGCCTGTAGCCCCTTTATTTTGGCCAATTTCTCCCATTTGGATTGGAAACATCAATGTCTCTACCACCATTATATCTTGGAAGTAACTAACTTGTTTTTGATTTTACAGGCTTATAGCCAGAACAAACTTGCCTTGTCTCAGATGAGACTTTGGACTTGGACTTCTGGGTTAATGTTGGAATGAGTTAAGACTTTGGGGAAGTCTTGATTGTTTCTGAAACATAAAAAGGATATGAAATTTGGGAGGAGCCAGGGACAAAATTATATGGTTTGGCTTTGTGTCCCCACCCAAATCTCATCCTGAATGGTAATCCCCATGTGTTGAGGGAGGGACCTGGTGGGAGATGATTGGATTATGGGGGTGGTTTCTCCTATGCTGTTCTCATGATAGTGAGTAAGTTCTTAAGAGATCTGATGGTTTAAAAGTGTGGCACTTCCCCTCTGTTCTCTCTCCTGTCACCGTGTAAGATGCGCCTTGCTTTCCCTTTGCCTTCTGCTGCAACTGTAAGTTTCCTGAGGCTTCCCAAGACATGTGTAACTGTGAGTCAATTAAACTTCTTTTGTTAGTAAATTATATGCTCTCAGGTAGTTCTTTATAGCAGTGTGAAAACAGACTAATACATTCACTATGGGACATACATCCAGAAAAAAGGAAATATATTGAAGAGATATTTCAACTCCCTGTTTATTGCAGCATTATTCACAAAAGCCAAAATATGGAATCAGCCTAAATGTCCATCAATGGATGAATGGAAAAAGAAAATGGTGTATATACAATGAAGTGGAAAGAATGAAATTCTGTTACTTGCAACAACATGGGTGAAACTAAAGGTCATTATGTTAAGTAAAATGAGCCAAGCTCAGAAAGATAAATATTATGTGTTCTTACATATATGGGAGCTAAAAAAGTGGATTTCATGAAGATGGAGAGAAGATTGGTGATTACCAGAGACCAGGAGAGGTACAAGGGAGGAAAATGAAGACAGTTGATTAATGGGTACAGTTAGGTAGAAAAAATAAGACTTAGCACTCAGTAGATCAGAACAGAATTATAGTTAATATTAGTCTATGGTACATTTCAAAATAGCTAGAAGAGAATAATTTAGATGTTCTTAGCATAGAAGTAATGGATGTCTCAATAACCTTGATTTTTACACTTTATATGAGTGTATCAAATAATCACATTTACCATACAAATATGTACATCTGTTATTTATCAATAAAAACCAAATCCTATACTATGTTGAATAGGAGTGGTGATAGAGAGCATCCTTGTCTTGTGCCAGTTTTCAAAGGGAATGCTTCCAACTTTTGCGCATTCAGTATGATATTGGCTGTGGGTTTCTCATAAATAGATTTTATTATTTTGAGATATGTTCCGTCAACACCTAGTTTATTGAATGTTTTTAGCATAAAGGGGTATTTTATCAAAGACCTTTTCTGCATCTATTAAGATAATCATGTGTTTTTTGTCATTGGTTCTGTTTACGTGATGGATTACATTTATTGATTTGCATATGTTGAACCAGCCTTGCATCCCAGAGGTGAAGCTGACTTGATCATGATGGGTAAGCATTTTAATGTGCTGCTGAATTCGGTTTTCCAGTATTTTATTAAGGATTTTCACATAAATGTTAATTAGGAATATTGGCCTTAAATTTTGTTCTTTTGTTGTGTGTCTGCCAGGTTTTGGTATCAGGGTAACTCATAAAATGAGTTAGGAGTCCTTCTTTTCCTATTGTTTGGAATAGTTTCAGAAGGAATTGTACCAGCTCCTCTTTGTACTTCCAGTAGAATTCGGCTGTGAATCTGTCTAGTCCTGGGCTTTTTTGATTGGTAGCCTATTAATTACTAACTCAATTTCCGAGGCAGTAATTAAATGGTCTATTCAGGTATTAGCCTTCTTCCTGGTTTAGTCTTGGAAATGTGTATATTTCCAAGAATTCATCCATTTCTTCTTAGATTTTTCTAGTTTATTTGCAGAGAGGTGTTTATAGAATTCTGTAATGATAATTTATATTTCTGTGGGATTAGTGTTGATATCCCCTTTATCATTTTTTATTGTGTCTATTTCATTCTTCTCTCTTTTCCTTTTTATTAATCTGGCTAGCAGTCTATCTATTTTGTTAATCTTTTGGAAAAACTAGCTCCTGGAAGTTCAGGCCAGGGTAATCAGACAAGAGAAAGAAATAAAGGGTATTCGAATAGGAAGAGAGGAAGTCAAATTATCTCTGTTTGGAGAGACATGATTGTATATTTAGAAAACCCCATCATCTCAGCCCAAAAACTCCTTAATCTGATGAGCAACTTCAGAAAAGTCTCAGGATACTTAATCAATGTGCATAAAGCATAAGCATTCCTATACACCAATAATAGAGAGCCAAATCATGAGTGAACTCCCATTCACAAGTGCTACAAAGAGAATAAAGTACCTAGGAATCCAACTTACAAGGGATGTGAAGGATCTCTTCAAGGAGAACTATAAATCACTGCTCAACAAAATAAGAGAGAACACAAACAAATGGAAAAACATTCCATGCTCATGGGTAGGAAGAATCAATATCATGAAAATGGCCATACTGCCCAAAGCAATTTATAGATTCAATGCTATTCCCATGAAGCTACCATTGACTTTCTTCACAGAATTAGAAAAAACTACTTTAAATTTCATGTGGAACCAAAAAGGAGCCTGTATAGCCAAGGCAACCCTAAGCAAAAAGAACAAAGCTGGAGGCATCATGCTATCTGACTTCAACCTATACTACAAGGCTATAGTAACCGAAACCGCATGGTACTGGTACCAAAATGGATATATAGATTAATGGAACAGAACAGAGGCCTCAGAAATAACACTATACATCTATAACCATCTGAGCTTTGACAAACCTGACAAAAAAAGCAATGAGGAAAAGATTCCGTTTAATAAATGGGGTTGGGAAAACTGGCTAGTCAGATGCAGAAAACTGAAAGTGGACCTGTTCTTTAAGCCTTATAAAAAATTACTCAAGATGGATTAAAGACTAAAACATAAGACCTAAAGCATAAAAACCCTAGAAGAAAACCTAGGCAATACCATTCAGGACATAGGCATGGGCAAACACTTCATGACTAAAACACTAAAAGCAATGACAACAAAAGCCAAAATTGACAAATGGGGTATAATTCAACTAAAGAGCTTCTGCATTGCAAAAGAAACTATCATCAGAGTGAACAGGCAACCTACAGAATGGGAGAAAATTTTTGCAATCTATCCATGTGACAAAGGGCTAATATCCAGATTCTACAAGGAACTTAAAGAAATTTACAAGAAAAAGCAGCCCCATCAAAAAGTGAGCAAAGGATATGAACAGATACTTCTCAAAAGAAGACATTTATATGGCCAACAAACTTATGAAAAAAAGCTCATCATCACTGGTCGTTAGAAAAATGTAAATCAAAACCACAATGAGACACTGTCTCAAGCCAGTTAGAATGGTGATCATTAAAAAGTCAGGAAACAATAGATGCTGGAGAGGATGTGGAGAAATAGGAATGTTTTTACACTGTTAGTGGGAGTGTAAATTAGTTCAATCATTGTGGAAGACGGTGTAGTGATTCTTCAAGGAACTAGAACTAGAAATACCATTTGACCCAGCTATCCCATTACTGGGTATATACTCAAAGGATTATAAATCATGCTATTATAAAGACACATTCTACTATAAAGATACATGCACACATATGTTTATTGCAGAACTCTTTACAATAGCAAAGACTTGGAACCAACCCAAATGCCCATCAGTGGTAGACTGGATAAAGAAAATGTGGCACATATACACCATGGAATACTATGCAGCCATAAAAATGAATGAGTTCATTTCCTTTACAGGGATGTGGATGAAGCTGGAAACCATCATTCTCAGCAAACTAACACAGGAACGGAAAACCAAACACTGCATGTTCTCACTCATAAGTGGGAGTTGAACAATGAGAACATATGGGCACAAGGAGGCAAACAGCACACACCAGGGCCCGTCAGGGGGTGGGAGACAAGGAGAGGGATAGCATTAGGAGACATACCTAATGTAGATGACAGGTTTATGGGTGCAGCAAACCACCATGGCACATGTATACCTATGTAACAAACCTGCACATTCTGCACATGTCTCTTAGAACTTAAAGTAAAATTAAAAAAAAAAAAAAGTTAACAAAAAACAACACAAAAACACAAATCCTAGGGCACAAAATTTTAGAAAGATTATCCTAATGGCCCAGGTGCAATGGCTCACACCTGTAATCCCAGCACTTTGGAAGGCCAAGACAGGTAGATTACCTGAGGTCAGGAGTTCAAGACCAGCTGGCCAACATGGTGAAACCCTGTCCCTACTAAAATTACAAAAATTAGCTGGTTGTCATGGTGGATGCCTGTAATCCCAGCTACTTAGGAGACTGAGACAGGAATCAGTTAAACCTAGGAGTTAGAGTTTACAGTAAGCCAATATCACATCACTGCACTCCAGCCTAGGAGAAAGAGTGAGACTCCGTCTAAAAAATAAATAAATAAATAAATAAATAAATAAATAAATAAATAAATAAATAAATAAATAAAATTGACTTGATGTTGGGAAACTAGAAGCTCTCCTGTAAGGTCAAGGAGCAAGGCAAGGATGTGCCCTCTCACCACTGCTTTTTAATATCATACTGGAAGTGCCAGATAATACAATAAGACAAGAAAAGAAAATAAAAGCATACAGATTGAAAACAAAGAACTTGGACTGACTTTATTCACAGATAACATGATTGTCTACATAGAAAACCCAGAAGAATTAGCAAAAAGAGAGAAAAACCCTCCAGGAACTAATAATTGATTACAAGAAGGTTGCAGGATTCAAAGTTAATACACAAAAGACAATTGTTTTTCTATATAACAGCAAAGAGCAGATGAAATTTAAAATTAAAACACAATATTATTAACATTAGCACTCCCAAATGGGCACATTAGTAGGATCTATATAAGGAAAACCACAAAAATCTGATAAGAGAAATAAAAGACTTAAATAGAGAAATATTCCATGTTTATGGATAGAAAACAATATTGTCAAGATGCCAGTTCTTCCCAAGTTTATAGATTCAATGCAGTGCCAGCCAAAATTACAGCCAGTGATTTTATGTATATTAACAAAATAATTCCAAAGTTTATGTAGAGTGTCAAAAGACTTAGGGTAGTCAACACAGTATATTAAAGGAGTTATTATAAAGTTGAAGGACTGACACTATATGACTTCAAGATTTATTATAAGACTACAATAATCAAATTGTGTGCTATTAGTGAAAGAATAGACAAATAGATTAGTGTAATGAAATAGAAAACCTAGAAATAGACCCACGAAAAAATAGTCAACTGACCTTTAACATAGTGCAAAGACAATACAAAAAAGAAAATATTTTAAACAAATGGTGGTGCTAAAATGACTGGATATCCTCATGCAAATGAAAAAAAAATGAATCTAGACACAGACCTTACACCCTTCATAAAAATTAACTCAAAGTGGATCACAGATCTAAATGTAAAATGCTATATATCTCCTAGAAGATAATGTAGATAAATATTTATATAAGTTTAGTTTGGTGATGACTCCTTAGAGGCAACACTAAAGGCTCAAGACATGGGAGAAAGAACTGATAAGCTGGACTTCATGAAAATTTATTTTCTGTGAAAGACACTGTCTAGTGAATAAAAAGACAAGCCAAACACTGGGAGAAAACATTTGCAAAAGATATATCTAATAAGGATCTGTTATTCAAAATATACACAGAACCCTTAAAACTCAAAAGTAAGAAAACAACCTAACTAAACACTGGGCGAAAGACCTTAATAATGCAAGTACTAGAAGGCATGAATGACTTTTTTTTATAATAGAGGAGAGAGAAAACTTTACAAGCTATCACTCAAAATTAAGAAGCTCCTAGCACTTTGGGAGGTCAGGGAGAGAGGATTGCTTGAGACGAGGAGTTCAAAACCAGCCAGGGCAACATAGCAAGACCCCTCTCTACAAGATTTTTTAAAAAAATTATCTGGGCATGATGGCATGCACCTATAGTCCTAGCTACTTAGGAGGCTGAGGTGAGAGGATTGCTTGAACCCAGGGGTTCAAGGCTTCAGTGAGCCATGGTCATACCACTGCACTCCAGCCTGGGCAACAGAGTGAGACTCTGTTTAAAAAAGAAAAAAGAATTCATAAAAAACACAAGTGATGTGTCTGTATATAAAATTAAAAACATTTTTATGAGGAAAACACACAGTAAAGAATGACAACTTGGAAGAAATATTTATAACGTATATTATTAGATGACTACTATTTTTCCCAGTATTTCATTATGAACATTTTGAAACATAAAAAGTTTTATAGGCAATACCCAAAATCCATCACCTAGATTCTCCCATTAATATTTTACTCTACTTAATTATATAGAATTTATCCATTTATCAATCCATTGTTTATGCATTTCAAAGTAAATTGCACACATCAATGTACTTCCCTCTAAGTATTTCTGTATGTATATCATTAACCAGAGCTCAATATTTGTTTACAGGTTTTTCTTCTGTGTAAAATATAAATACAATGAAATGCAAAAATCTTAAGTGTGCATTACTGATTTTTGACGAATGCATACATCTATCAAACCCCTATCCAGAGGGATGATTTTTTTCGGTGGTTTATACAATATCCAAGTTTATTTCTTTTTCACATAAATTGGGTCATCCAGGTGTGTTTGATGATGTTAGGGGCTTAAGGGCCTTTCTATTTTATTGTTCCTCCATTTTCAGCAACACAGTTAAACCTTAAACCATCACCTCTGCATTCCAGCTACCAGGAAGAAAAAAAGTGCAGAGAAGGACCTACCTCCTCCTTTCAAGATCATTTCTAGAAGTTGCATGTGCTGCTCTGGTTATATCCCAGAACATAATCATATAGTCAACCAAGTTGCAAAGGAAGCTGGAAAATGTTGACTTTATTCTGGTCAGCCAAATTTCCAGCTAAAAATAGGTGATTCTATTAATAAGGAAGTGTGGGTGACTGGCTATTGGTTAACAAGTAGTAGTCTCTATCATAAGCATTTTTATTTAGTTTTTTTTCCCCCTTCATGTTCCCTATATCCAAAGGGCTGATATTAATAAAATATAGAGAGCTCTAAAAATGTTGAGAAGAAAAAAATACCAACAGTACAATAGAAAAATGGGTAAAACAGCTACTCGGGAGGCTGAGGCAGGAGAATTGCTTGAACCTGGGAGGCTGAGGTTGTGGTGAGCCAAGATCACACCACTGCACTCCAGCCTGGGAGACAGAGCAAGACTCCGTCTCAAAAAATAATAATAATAATTAAAAAAATAAAAGTGGGTAAAAGATATGAATGGACAGTTCTGAAGAAAAGGAAATGGACCCGAAACATATACAAAGATGTCAGACCACACACAGTGGCTCATACCTGTAATCCCAACTCTTTGGGAGGCTGAGCTGGGAGGATTATTTGATCCCAGGAGTCTGAGACCAGTCTGGGCAACATAGAGAGACCTCATCTCTACAAAGAAATTTAAAAATTAACTGGGCGTGGTGGTACATGCCTGTAGTCTCAGCTAGTTGGGAGGCAGAGGTGGGAGGATCACTTGGGCCCAGAAGGTTAAGGCAATAGTGAACTATGATTACACCACTGCATTCCAGCCTGGGCAACAAAGGGAGACCCTGTCAAAAGAAAAAAAAAGGAAGGGAAGGGAAGGGGAAGGGAGGGGAGGGGAGATGCCCAGCCTGCTCATAATAATAAAATAATGCTTAATAGTGACCAACCCAAAAGGAAGTTAAGAAAAATACCATTTACAACAGCATCAAGTAGAATAAAATACTTTGCCTCCATGGAGGCAAAAGACTTGTGCACTAAAAATGGCAAAATATTACCGAAAAAAATGAATGCAAACATAAATAAATGGAAAGATATCCCACGTTCATGAATGAAAGACTTAATATTGGTAGGATAAGTTAACTACAGATTACATGTAGTCCCTCTCAGAATCAAACTATAGTTTTTGCATAAATAGAAATATCCGTTCTAAAATTTACGTAGAATCTCAAGGGACCCTGAAGAGAGCCAAAGCAATCTTGAAAAGGAGTAACAAATTTGGAGGTCTCACACTTATTACAATTCTAAAAGTAAGCAAAACAGTGTGGTACTGTCATAAAGACAGACATATGGACCAACTAAACAGCATAGGGAGCCCTGTAATAATCCCTAGCATATATGGTCAAATAATTCCCAAAAAAGTACCAAGATTATTTGTGGGGAGAGTAGAATCTTTTCAACAAATTGTACTGGGAAAACTGGATATCTACATGCAAAAGAATGAAGTTGGACACTTAATGCCATATACAAAAATTAGGTCAAAATGGATCAAAGGCCTATATATAACCACTAAAACTGTAAAACCCAGAAAAAAATTTTGGGGAAAATCATGATACTGGTTTGACAATGACTTCTTGGGTATGACCAAAGGTACAGGCAACAAAAGAAAAAAAATAGACAAACTGGACTTCGTCAATATTAAAAATCTTTTGGGCATCAAAGGACACTATGAATGGAGTAAAAAGACAACCCACAGAAAAGGAGAAGATATTTACAAATCATATATCAGATAAGGAATTAATATCCAGAATATATACACAAGTCGTAAAACTAACAACAGCAACAACACAACCCAATTTAAAAAGTAGACAAAGTCTATGGTTGTCTAGTGTCTAGGAAACAAACAAATGGACAAAGGACTTTAATTGATATTTCATCAAAAAAAGATATACAGAAGGCCAAACAGGACATGAAAAGATATTCAACATCACAAATTCTTAGAGGAATGCAGATCAAAACCACAATAAAATATCACTTCAGATCCACTAAAATGGTTACGATAAAAACAAAAACTCTTGATGTAGATGTGTACAAACTGAAAGCCTTGTGCAATGCTAGTGGGAATGTAAAATTATGCAGCCACTAAGGAAAACAGTATGGTGGTTCCTCAAAAAATTAAACAATTACCATATGATCCAGCAATTTTACTTCTGGGTATACACACAAAATAATTGAAAGCAGGAATGTGAACAGATATTTGCACATTAATGCTCATAACAGCATTATTCACAATAGCCAAAAGGTGTAAACAACTCAAATGTCCATCAACAGATAAATGGATAAATAAAATGTGATATTTGCATGCAATGAAATATTAGCCTTAAAAGAAATTACAGTCTAATATATGACACAATATGGATGAACCTTGAAGACGTAATGGCAAGTGACATAAGCCAAACACAAAAGGATACGTATTTTATGATTCCACTTATATGAGCTATGTAGAATACTCAAATACATGGAGACAGAAAGTAAAACAGTGGTTACCCAAAACTGAGGGGAGAAGAAATGTGAGTTATTGTTTAATGGGTTTGGAGTTTCAGTTTGGAATGATGAAAAAGTTCTGGATGTGGGCTGTAGTGATGGTTACACAACAATGTGAATGTACTTCATGCCGCTGAACTGTACTTAAAAGTGGTGAAAATGCTAGGTCTCAGGTATATTTTACCACACTAATGTTTTTAAAAATAAATTTTAAAAAGAAGGCCAGGTGTAGTGGCTTGTGCTTGTAATCCCAACACTTAGGGAGGCCAAGTCAGGAAAACAGGTAAAATCTAGAAATTTGAGACCAGCCTGGGCAACAAAGTGACACCCTATCTCTACAAAAAAAAAAAAAAAAAAAAAAGAAAAGAAAAACAAATAAACAAATTAGCTGCGTGCAGTGGCTCATACCTATAGGCCCCTGATGCAGTGACAACTCTTGCACCTGTAGTCCCAGCTACTCAGGAGACTGAGGCGGGAGGATTTAATGAGCCTAGGAGTTTACGGCTTCGGTAAGCTATGATCATGCCACTGCAGTGTAGCCTGGGTGACAAAGCAAGGCACCATCTGTAAAAAAAAGTTTGTTTTTAGACTGGACTCAGTGGCTCATTCTTGTAATCCTAGTGTTTAGGAAGGCCAAGGCAGGAGGATTACTTGACGCCAGGAATTCAAGACCAGCCTGGGCAACATAATGAGACTTTCATCTCTACAGAAAAAGAGAGATAAATACTAATTAAAAGTATATTGTGACCGGGCACAGTGGCTCACGCCTGTAATCCTAGCACTTTGGGAGACTGAGGCAGGTGGATCACCTGAGGTTAGGAGTTCGAGACCAGACTGGCCAACATAGTGAAACCCTGTCTCTACTAAAAATATAAAAATTAGCCGAGCGTGGTGGCAGGCTTCTGTAATCCCAGCTACTCGGGAGACTAAGGCAGGAGAATCGCTTGAACCCGGGAGGCAGTGGTCACAGTGAGCCGAGATTATACCACTGTGTTCCAGCCTGGGTGATAAAGTGAGACTCTGTCTAAAAAATATATATATATATCAAGATGTTATTTTTCAGCCATCAGATTGTCAAGAATCCAAAAGCTTGGCAATGCAAGGCTGTGGGGAAACAGGCCTCTCTCGTTGCTGTGGGAAGTTAAAAATGTATACTCACTATGATGGGGAATTTGGCAATGTCAAGGAACATTAGGTGAGAATTTATCCTTTGATCCAACAATCCCATTTCTAGGATGTCTCCCAAAGATACACTTGCAAAAAAATATATAAAATTTTAGACACAAAGTTATTTATGGTGACCTTATTTGCTATAGTAGAAAACCAGAAACCACCTAAACGTCCAGTTGTAGGGACTGGTTTAATAAACTGTGGTGCATTTAAACAATAGAGAATTGTACTACTGTAAAAGCAAATGAGGAACACTTCTATATGCTAGTATGGAACAATTGCCAGGATATATTATTAAGTGAAATAAAGCAAGATGCAGAACAATGTTTATGGTGTGCTACATTTTGTGTGAAGGAAACAAATATATAAACATATTTGTTTATGTTTTCAAAAAAGAAACAATGAAATGACATACTAACAAATGGACAAAAATGATCTCTTCCATTTGGAGAGAGGGTGCAAGATGAAGAAGCAAGTACAGAAGGAAAAATTCTGTGGGTCCATCTTTTTGTGTAGTTTTGGCTTTGGAACCATATAAAAGAATTATGTAATTATACATGGGAAAGACCCCTGAAATCGAAAACAAAACAAACATAAACAAATGATTCTAACTATACATAATTTTGGCACCAAAACTGTGTAGAGAAAGTAATTCTTTCATTTTGAATTTCAGTACACCTCCAGTAGGATATATTCTAAAGGAAAAAGAACCACAAAAAAACTTACACTGCATTCAGTTGTCTTATAGTACTAACATGATACAGAAAAAGAAAAACAAATATTTGTTTTAATTACATTAGGAACTGAGATTTTCACCATAAGAAAAAAGAGATCTAAGTATAAAATCAAAGAAGTTACATAAAAATTTTAAAGAATAATGACTGCAATGGATTAAAACATCAACTGCATGCAAATTTGTGAGCTCATCGTGATACTTTAAAAAATGCATTGGTGTCCATGGGAGGTTGCTGGATCACTAAGTGACTACTCTACGTATTAATAAATAAAGTCGGAGAGGGATAAATAATTCTACCTTTTCTGTATCAATAAAATAATTAATGAGAGAAAGTTGGTTTTTGTTTTATTTTATGTATCTATTTATTTTGGAGACAGAATCTTGCTTTGTCTGCTGAGTCACCCAAGCTGGAGTAGCTGGATCATGGCTAACTACAGCCTTGAACTCCTGGGCTTAAGTGATCTTCCCACCTCAACCTTCACCTCCTGAATAGCTGGGACTTCAGGCTCGTGCCACGACCCCTACATTGACCAGCCTCGCCTCAAGTGATCCTCCCACCTTGGCCTCCCAAAGTGCTTGAATTTCAGGTGTGAACCACTGTGCCAGCTCCATCCTCTTTTTTGTAGATGAATTATAGTCAATAAAAAAAAGAAGCAGTAATAAAATAGCCCACCACCATTTGCATATTAAAGTTACCCACCAACATTTTACCCATGTCATTAGAAGTTGCAAATGACAACTTCTAATGGCATGGGTAAAATGTTGGTGGGTAACTTTAAAATGGAGGAAACTAGCTGACATCACCAGAACCCAGTGATCGACTTTGCAACAATAAAACTAGGCAACCAATAACTTGTATCTCCTGGTGTGAGTAATTTGAGGTATACAACACCATCAGTGAAGTACTCTTGAATGAAAATCTGACCCTGCATCTAATCAAACTTCTAAATCTCACTTCTATTTCACAGGAAATATAGATGATAGAGGAACAACTAAAGCAAGGATAAGAGGAAAATTAATAGCCTTAAATAGTTTTACCAGTAAAACTGGAAAAATAAAAATAAATGAACAAAATGTTTGATTCCAAATCTAGAAACATAAACCAAAAGAAAGGAGGGAGAAAATAATAAATATTAAAGGACAGATTAATGATTAGAAAAAATATAAGAACTAATAAATCTTTGGAAAGAATAAATATTTCTTTGGGAAAAAAAATAGGTAAACCACCAGCTAACCTAATTAAGAACAAGAAAAGGAAGAAATATATTATGTAAGAAATGACAAGAGAGACATAAGCATTGAAACAGATTTTTTTTTAAGTTTAAGAGATTACTTTGCACAACTTCATACAAATACCTTTGAAAACCTAGTTGAAATAAATAATTCCCTGAGAAAATACATTTTTAAAAAATTGTCCCCAATAGAGAGGAAAATTTGAACAAATAGACTTTCATATGAGAAATAGAGAACAACCTAAATAGGAGTGGTGAGAGAGGGCATCCCTGTCTTGTGCCAGTTTTTAAGGGGAATGCTTCCAGTTTTTGCCCATTCAGTATGATATTGGCTGTGGGTTTGTCATAAATAGCTCTTATTATTTTGAGATACATTCCATCAATACCGAATTTATTGAGAGCTTTTAGCATGAAGGACTGTTGAATTTCGTCAAAGGCCTTTTCTGCATCTATTGAGATAATCATGTGGTTTTTGTCTTTGGTTCTGTTTATATGCTGGATTACGTTTATTGATTTGCGTATGTTGAACCAGCCTTGCATCCCAGAGATGAAGCCCACTTGATCATGGTGGATAAGCTTTTTAATGTGCTGCTTGGATTTGGTTTGCCAGTATTTTATTGAGGATTTTTGCATCAATGTTCGTCAGGGATATTGGCCTAAAATTCTCTTTTTTTGTTGTGTCTCTGCCAGGCTTTGGTATCAGAATGATGTTGGCCTCATAAAATGAGTTGGGGAGGATTCCCTCTTTTTCTATTGATTGGAATAGTTTCAGAAGGAATGGTACCAGCTCCTCCTTGTACCTCTGGTAGAATTCAGCTGTGAATCCGTCTGATCCTGGACTTTTTTTGGTTGGTAGGCTACTAATTATTGCCTCAATTTCAGAGCCTGCTATTAGTCTATTCAGGGATTCAACTTGTCTTGGGAGAGTGTATGTGTCCAGGAAATTATCCATTTCTTCTAGGTTTTCTAGTTGATTTGTGTAGAGGTGTTTATAGTATTCTCTGATGGTAGTTTGTATTTCTGTGGGGTCGGTGGTGATATCCCCTTTATCATTTTTTATTGCGTCTCTTTGATTCTTCTCTCTTTTCTTCGTTATTAGTCTTGCTAGCGGTCTATCAATTTTGTTGATCATTTCAAAAAACCAGCTCCTGGATTCAACCTAAATACTGATCTATGTAAAACTAGTTAAATAAACAATGGTGCATGCAAACTATAAAGTATGTACTATGTAGCAAAAATCTTTATGAACATATAAGGAATCTTTTCAAGGATTTTTTTTTTTTTTTGAGACAGAGTCTTGCTCTGTTCCCCAGGCTGGAGTGCAGTGGCACCATCTTGGCTCACTGCAACCTCTGCTCCTGAAGTTCAAGCAATCCTCCCACCTCAGCCTCTCAAGTAGCTGGGACTACAGGCATGTGCTGCTATGCCTGGCTAATTTTTGTATTTTGTGTGTGTGTAGAGATAGGGTTTCACCATATTGCCCAGGCTGGTCTCGAATTTCTGGGCTCAAGTGATCCTCCTACCTTAGCCTCCCAAATTGCTGGGATTACAAGTGTGAGCCACTACACTCAGCCTCAAGGAAATTTTGTTAAAAGGAATATGTAAAAGAGTATATATAACGTGAACATTTTGTAAGAAAAAGGAGAAAATACAAGTCCATGTATAATTGCTTATTCTTAAAAAAGAAATATAGGAAGAATAAACCAGAAAGAAATGAAAATGCATAAAATGAAGGTGTGCAACTTCTCTGAATTTACCTCTTTAGTGTAGTTTTTTCTTTTGAATCATATAAACATTTTGTGTATTAGATCAACAAAAATTAAAAGCAAAACCTAATGTAGAACACAAACAGCCACAATTTAAGCTAACTAAAGACATTCTCAAGATGATACCATAACAATTCAGAAATAGAATTAATTCAAGTAACTTTTAAACACAGCACTCCCTTAACAGAATGTATTTTCAGTGCAAAAAAAAATTGCAAAAAAATTGAACTTTCCCTAGTAGGTTTTTAAAAAATTATTGTTGTTTTTAATTGATACATAATTGTACATATTTATGAAGTATAGTGTGGTATTTCAATACATGTATACAATGTGTAATGCTCAAATCAGGGTAATTAGCATATCTATCACTTCAAACATTTATCATTTCTTTGTGTTGGGAGCAATTCAAAATCTGCTCTTCTAGCTATTTGAAAACATAAAATAAATTGTTGTTTATTATAGTCACTCTGTAGGGCTGTAGAACACTGGAACATATTTCTCCTAACAAGCTATACTCTTGCATGCGTTAACCAACAGCTGGCTATCCCCTTGACCTCTCCCAAAGCCTTTCCCAGCCTCTAGTAACCACTATTCTACTACTACTTATTTTGTTTGTTTGTTTTGAGATGGAGTTTTGCTCTTGTTGCCCAGGCTAGAGTGCAATGGCGTCACCTCAGCTCATTGCAGCCTCTGCCTCCTGGGTTCAAGCAATTCTCCTCCCTCAGCCTCCCAAGTAGCTGGGATTACAGGCACCTGCCACCATGCCTGGCTAATTTTTGTGATTTTGGTAGAGAAGGGGTTTCACCATGTTGACCAGACTGATCTTGAACTCCTGACTTCATGTGATCTACCCACCTCGGCCTCCCAAAGTGCTGGGATAACAGGCATGAATCACCATGCCTGGCCACGGTATTTATCTTTCTATGCCTAGCTTACTTCACTTATCAGAATGTCCTTATAGGTCATCCATTTTGCCATGAATGACAGAATTTTATTATTGTGAATTGCTAACTAGTATTCCATGATGTATATATACCACATTTTATTTTATCATTCATCTGTTGATGGACATGTAGGTTGATTCCATATCTTGGCTAT
Organism: Piliocolobus tephrosceles; assembly: GCF_002776525.5. NCBI lineage: Eukaryota > Metazoa > Chordata > Mammalia > Primates > Cercopithecidae > Piliocolobus > Piliocolobus tephrosceles. The sequence continues at coordinate 173,288,450 of NC_045435.1, read as the reverse complement.
AGTAAAAAATGCTTCAATAAGCATAAGGACAGATGTCTGTTTGAAATACTGATTTCCTTTCCTTTGGCTCAATACCCAATAGTGAGATTGCTGGATCATAGGCATAGGGTAGTTCTATTTGTAGTTTTTTGAGGAACCTCCATACTTTTCTCCATAATGGTTAAATTTGCCTTCCCACCAACAGTTTATAAAAGCTCCCATTTCTCTCCATCCCTGCCAGCATTTGCTATTTTTTGCCTTTTTGATAGTAGTCATTTTAACTGGAGTGAGATGGTATCTCATTGTGGTTTTGATTTGCATTTCCCTGATGTTTAGTGATTTTTTTAATAATAATATCAGTGAAGAAATTCTGAAGTTATTTTGAATGTATTATAGGTAGAGAAAATTGTGGGAAACCAGGGTTCTTTCCTCACTATGGGAGAAGGGAATAAGAAAAAAAACATGTAGCTCAGAGCAGTCTGAGTTATGTGAGGAATACAAAATTTATCAGGCCCAGAGAGACATAAGTATGGCATTTCAACCATGCTGGAGCCCCACTTCCCTCCTACATTCACACCTGGGGCAGTTCTTTAAAGGCATTTTGTTTCTAATTTGCTGTTTCACCCACCTGTTATGTTCATATTCCTGGGAGGTGTGATACAAGGAACAAAGATAGTTAATAGCTTATGTTATTTTAATGCAAATTCTTGGTAAAAAAAAAAAAAAAAAATTAGAAACTGACTCTTCTTTTTTCCTTTAAAAACTCATTTGTTACTGCTGCTAATCGGAGTATATATCCAGGGCAACTTAAATCTATGCTTCTGAGTTGCAGTCCTCAAACTTGACCCAGATGAACTCTCTACTTTGCCTCAGCTTCTTCCTGTAGGTTGACATTGGAATTAGAGGTATCAGTATTAACTCATGATTCTTTAAAGTTTTGGACTTCTAACTTTGTCTCCGAAAGAAGCATAAAAGCAATAACATTCCAATAGCTAATTTCAAGTCTGGGAAAGGGGAGGTTCACAGTAAGCTGGAAATATCTTATGCACAAAAGTAAGAAAGTGCGCAAAATTAATGGGAACATGTCAAAAGGACATGAGAGTTGACTTGAAGCTGTTCCCACTGGCTAAATTTGTGACAAGCTGAACATCAAAAAGAATAATAAAGGTAATGGACTGTGTTACCTCAAAATAAGAAAAGAACCCATGAATGCATAGTGACACTCAAAATAAAAGTGGAAGTGGAAGTAAGCGCTCTTCTTTCAAAGACTGCAGCCTACAAAATATAGAAGAAACTATAGAATCAGAAAAATCGCCATTTTGCAACCACCATTGGAATAATTCGGGCAAGGACACCTGTAGATGCTAAAACTATTGAATGAAAGGTTTTTGAGGATTATTAGGCAATATGGTATTCACAGTATTGTATCTTACCCACAGATTACTTATTTTTATTTATTTATTTTTTGAGATAGGGTGTTACACTGTCACCCAGGCTAGAGTGCAGTGGCACAATCATGGCTCACCACAGCCTCAACCTCCCAGGCTCAGGTGATCTTTCCACCTCAGCCTCCTGAGTAGCTATGACTATAGATGCCTGCCATCATGCCTGGCTGATTTTTGTATTTTTTGTAGAGATGGGGTTTTGCCATATTACTCAGGCTTGTCTTGAACTCCTGGGCTCAAGCAATCCACACTCCTGGACCTCCCAAAGTGCTGGGATTATAGACGTGAGCCACAACACCTGGCCCATGGATTACTTATTAATTACATGAACCAAATAGTATTATTTGAGGCAGGTCTCAATCAATTTAGAGATTTTGCCAAGATTAAGGATATGACCAGGAACAGCTTCAGTCTCCATCTCCCAGCGTGAGCGACACAGAAGATGGGTGATTTCTGCATTTTCAACGGAGGTACTGGGGTCATCTCACTCGGGAGTGCCGGACAATCGGTGCTGGTCAGCTGCTGCAGCCCGACCAGCGAGAGCTGAAGCAGGGCGAGGCATCGCCTCACCTGGGAAGCGCGAGGGGGAAGGGAGTCCCTTTTCCTAGCCAGGGGAACTGAGACACACAACACCTGGAAAATTGGGTAACTCCCACCCCAATACTGCGCTGTAACACCGGCACACCGGAGATTATATCCCACACCTGGCCGGGAGGGTCCCACGCCCACGGAGCCTCCCTCCTTGCTAACACAGCAGTCTGCGGCAATCTAACCGCAAGACAGCAGCGAGGCTGGGGGAGGGGCGCCCGCCATCGCTGAGGCTTAAGTAGGTAAATAAAGCCGCTGGGAAGCTCGAACAGGGTGGAGCTCACAGCAGCTCAAGGAAACCTGCCTGTCTCTGTAGAGTACGCCTCTGGGGACAGGGCTCAGCTAAATGAGCAGAAGCCTGTGCAGACGCGAACGACTCTGTCTGACAGCTTTGAAGAGAGCAGTGGATCTCCCAACACGGAGGTTGAGATCTGAGAAGGGGCAGTCTGCCTGCTCAAGTGGGTCACTGACCCCTGAGTAGCCTAACTGGGAGACATCCCCCACTAGGGGCAGTCTGACACCCCACACCTCACAGGGTGGAGTACACCCCTGAGAGGAAGCTTCCAAAGCAAGAATCAGACAGGTGCACTTACTGTTCAGCAATATTCTATCTTCTGCAACCTCTGCTGCTGATACCCAGGCAAACAGGGTCTGGAGTGGACCTCAAGCAATCTCCAACAGACCTATAGCTGAGGGTCCTGAC
>NC_045435.1:173021730-173280735 GCF_002776525.5 Piliocolobus tephrosceles | reverse complement strand
TATGTTTATTGCGGCACTATTCACAATAGCAAAGACTTGGAATCAACCCAAATGTCCATCAGTGACAGACTGGATTAAGAAAATGTGGCACATATACACCATGGAATACTATGCAGCCATAAAAAAGGATGAGTTTGCGTCCTTTGTAGGGACATGGATGCAGCTGGAAACCATCATTCTTAGCAAACTATCACAAGAAGAGAAAACCAAACACCGCATGTTCTCACTCATAGGTGGGAACTGAACAATGAGCTCACTTGGACTCGGGAAGGGGAACATCACACACCAGGGCCTATCATGGGGAGGGGGGAGGGGGGAGGGATTGTAATGGGGAGTTATACCTGATATAAATGATGAATTGATGGGTGCTGACGAGTTGATGGGTGCAGCACACCAACATGGCACATGTATACATATGTAACAAACCTGCACGTTATGCACATGTACCCTAGAACTTAAAGAAAAATAAAAATAAAAAAATAAAAAATAAAAAAAATAAAAAAAATAAAAATAAAAATAATAAATAAATAAATAAATAAAAAAGGATATGACAAGTGACACAGCCTAAGGCTCTTCTGAGAACATGTGCCCAAGGTGGTTGGGTTACAGTTGGGCTTTACATATTTTAGGGAGACAGAAGTTAACAGGCAAATACATAAATCAATACATGGGAGGTATATATTTGTTCAGCCTGGAAAGGCAGGACATCTTGAACCTGAGGGAGGAGTCTTCCAAGTCATAGGTGGGTTCAAATATTTTGTCATTGACAATTGGCTGAAAGAGTTAAGCTCTCCCTATTGAGTTGAAGTCAGAATAAAGAAATGCTTGAGTTAGATAGGGGAGTTGTGGAAGCCAAGGTTCTTGTTATGAAGATGAAGCCTCTAGGCTTCATAGAGAATAGATTATAAACATCTCTTCTCTGGAGACCTTACTCTCCAGGAAAAACCTAGTAGCAAAGGAAGGAGATTCTCTACAGAATACACATTTCCTTTCTAATGACTTGTGATGTAGAAAAAAGAAAAATGCAAATTTCCCCTACCAGGACCTCATTGCAGGGCCATGCCACAATATGTCAAAGAAATATATTTAGGGCCAGTTATGGTGACTCACACCTGTAATCCTTGCACTTTGGGAAGCTGAGGCGGGAAGATGGCTTGAGGCCAGGAGTTCAAGACCAACCTGAGCAACATAATGAGACACCCATTTCTACAAAAAAAAATTTTTAAATTAATTGAGCCTGGTGGCATATGCTTGTCCGACTACTTAGGAGGCTGAGGTGGAAGGATCTCAAGCCCAGGACTTTGAGAGTTCAGTGTGCTGTGATCATGCCACTGCATTTCAGCCTGGGTAACAAGAGCAAGTTACTGTCTCTAAAAAATAAATAAATAAATGAAAAATAAAATAAAAAAGGAATAAAGAAATTTAAAAAATACATTTAGGGCCTGTTATCTGTCATGTGATGCTGTACCAGGGTCAGGCAGGTTGGAGTTCAGTATCTTACTGCTACAAAGAGTTTGTCTTATTCGTCTTATGATCTCTATTTTTATGTTAATGCTGGTCAGTTGTGCCTAAGCTCCAAGGGGAGCCATGTACTACCCCCCATTCCCATCATAGCCTGAAATGGTTTTTCAGCTTTCTCTTGGATCCCCTTGGCCAAGAGGGGATCCATTCAGTCAGCTGTCGGGCTTAGAATTTTATTTTTGGTTTACAATTACAATATAGTACACACTCACATGCAGGTGCATATGCACACACGTGCAAAATATATTGAGATTGTATGCTGATCTTGATGAACATGTAATAGCCCAGAAATGGGAGAAACTCTTTTTAATGAGATTTTTCAACCATAAATCTTCATTGAAAGAAGAGACTTCTGTCTATCTTGGGTATATTTCTTTTGGGACACTCCTACCTCTAGACACCAAAAACAATTGTTCCTGAGAAAAAGTGAAGTCACCAGAGTAGAGGTGCTTAGGTTGAGAAGCTAAGCCAAATCCTTTGTTTTGTAATGTAAATCCATGTCTGGCAGCAGCAAAGCCAAGTCCTTACACTTTTGTATCTTCCACAGGAGAAAGAATTATTTTCTACATTTGGATTTTTATTGGTTTTGGGTTGGTTTTTTATTGCCGGAGATGTGTATATGTTCTTTGTGTAGTAAATCATATAGAATCAGGAGCAGAAGCCCTAAAGCTACTGTAGAGATAAGCATGCCTGATCATACTATGGGGCTTTAAAAAAGTGACCTGGACTTAGCCTGGTTTAGCACAGCATGGGTTGTGGTTATTCCCACTAAGATTGGATAACTCAGAATGTTGTTATTGATTTGGCTGCTGTTATTTGTAATTGTCCTGAGAGGTGGAGCTCAGGATAACCACAGCACTGAGGGTTAGGGTGGGGCATCTTTTAAAAGGAGACATCATTCCGTAATCATCCACCTGAATGGTAGTTATAAATTACTGGTGTGCAAAAATTGAGGATGGAGGAAGAGCAGAAACCAGAGGGAAAGGAGACCCTTTTTCTTGTTTAGGTCCTTACTGAGAGTCTGGCAAGCACCTTGAGGCATGAAGATATATGAGAATCAAACAGGGGGGCAATCGAGATTGGTCTCAACTACAGAACTGGGAGTGGAGCATCTGAGCGCAGTCATTTTTTTTTTTTTTTTTTTTTTTTTTTTTGAGACAGAGTTTCGCTCTCATTGCCCAGGCTGGAGTGCAATGGTGCGATCTTGGTTCACTGCAACCTCCGCCTCCCATGTTCAAACGATTCTTCTGCCTCAGGCTTCCTGAGTAGCTGGGATTACAGGCATGCGCTGTCATGCCCAGCTAATTTTGTATTTTTAGTAGTGACGGGGGTTTCTCCATGTTGGTCAGGCTGGTCTCCAACTCCCGACCTCAGGTGATCTGCCTGCCTCAGCCTCCCAAAGTGCTGGGGATTACAGGCGTGAGCCACTGTGCCTGGCCCTGAGCAAAGTCATTTTTAACAGCAATTGGAAGTGACTCATTGTGCTGAGCTTCCTGCCAGGCAGTTTCAGATATGCCTGGGAAATTAAGAAATGGACCTGCCTATGCTTGGTGTACAACGGTAAAGGGCAAAACACTGCCTTCCCTGAGGCCAAAGGGGAGAAAGCAGGTATGTCCCTAGTTATCAAAGATATAAAAATAGTTTCCAAAGGGTAGAGGTCATCAGACATAAATTCTCTGTAAGTCTATTCATTAACAAAGTATGTGGTCAGTCCTCACTTGTCTGTCTCCTCCTTATAATTGGTTCACATTATTACCTATCAATAATTCTGAAATCCCAATGCTTTTGGAAACTTATTTTTTTCATAAGTTTATAACTATCTCATTTGGTGGCAAAACTTGACTAGAACTTACTTGAGATTTTTTATACTTTTTTAAAATTATACTTTAAGTTCCGGGGTACATGTATACAATGTGCAGGCTTGTTACATAGGTATACACATGCCATGTTGGTTTACTGCACCCATCAACTCATCATTTACATTAGGTATCTCACCTAATGCTATCCCTCCCCCAGCCCACCACCCGCTGATAGGCCCCGGTGAGTGATGTTCCCCTCCCTGTGTCCATGTGTTCTCATTGTTCAACTCCCACTTATGAGTAAGAACATACAGTGTTTGGTTTTCTCTTCTTATGTTACTTTGCTGAGAATAATGGTTTCCAGTTTCATCCATGTCCCTGCAAAGACATAAACTCATCCTTTTTTATGGCTGCATAGTATTCCATGGGGGTATATGTTTTTTATACTCTTATGTCACTTGAATTCTGAATATTTATATATTTTGCTTCAGAAATATCAATGTGTTTGTTAATAAAGTGCTGCCTCAGAGTTCTCTTAGCATGCTACATGGCATGGGCCCCATAGATCTAAAAAGTTAAAAATCTGCAACTTCTGAATCCCAAAAGCCTGTCTGGTCCCAAGGGATTTAGACCTGTATTAACTTTATCCTAACTGGAGGCCTGCCTAAGGCTCCTTAAGCAAGCCAGGGTCTGTTTTCTTTGATCCTTGGATATAAATGACCCACCCTCATATTCTAAGATAGAGTTTGCAAACTGGTGTGTATTACTTGATCACATACCTTGTCTGGTCCACACTGGTTTAAAAATATATGAATGTGTTAAAAGTCAGGAGTTTACATATAAAAGCATAAATTTCTAATGTCTCTTGGAAAATTAGAAAAGCTAGCAATATTGAATCTACATTCTGGCAGAACATAAATTTGCTAAAACTGAGCAGCAGCTGCTTTTTTAAGATGGGAACATGTCTATAAAATTGTCAGAGGCGTTTGAACTAGAGTGACTCCATCTTGAACAGGGACTCGGTAAAATGAGGCTGAGATCTGCTGGGCTGCATTTCCAGGAGGTTAGGCATTCTTAATCACAGGATGTTTACTGTTAAGGGAACAGGTTAATAATGTTTGCTGAACAGACCCAGGGCTTAACAGATCCAGGAAATAACAGGCCCAGGAAATGTCTTGATGTCCTGATATCTTAAGAACAAAAGCATTTATAGTTCTAAGAATAAGTTTTGTGTTAAAGATAATATAGATTTTTACAGAAGACAGTAGTTACACAAAGATTAACAATTCTTTGTCACAAGCCCTTGTAGTAGAGCATATTTCTCCCAAGACTTTTTGCTTTATTATCTTATATATAAGCAGGCATTGTACCTAAGGTGGATGTGGTTCTTCCTCTCACTTTCACGAATGCCCTCCTCTGTCTGTGGAGTAGCCATACTTTATTCCTTTACATTCTTAATAAACTTTCTTTCACTTTACTCTGTGGACTCACCCTGAATTCTTTCTTGCAAGATCCAAGAACTCTCTCTTGGGGTCAGGATCAGGACCTTTTTCTGGTAACATCTTCCATGGTGAACTGCAAAGGAACCATACTGAAAAGATCTCCCACCCAAGGGAAATAGACTGCAGCACCAATTGGCCAACTTTGGGGAATTTGTGGGGTACATTTTATCTTGGGACAAAGTTGGGTTAAAGGTCCAACTTAGGAGGGTTAAAGCCCCTCATAAGACATAGAGGGTTAAAAGGCCCCTCTTGGTAAAGCACAAGGATGCTGGTCTAAACTTGGGTTAGAGGCCTAACTTAGGAAGGCTAGAGTCCCTCCTAAGACATGAGGGGTCCTCCTTGGTGAGGCCCCTCTAGGTTAAGAATGGATTGGCTCTATGGTATGTTAACTGCCATTCTCTTTGAATTAATCCATCTTGTGTTCTTTGCTGCATGAATCAATTTCCTGGTTACTGTTTGTCTTTACTCCCATTTTCAAGAAAGCTCACTTAACCGATCCTGGGACATTTTAGCTTTCTTTTCCCCCATGCCTCTGCCCATTTTTGTATGTTTGCTTGTCTGACAGGATTGGGCATGTGCAGGATTACAGGACATGAGGAACATTTTTTACCTCCCCTAAAAGGGGAAACTTGAGAGCTGATGGAACTGCTGGAAAAGATCCCATCCATGACTCACCGGCGGCCACCTGAACTTTCAATTCAGTGTCGCTATGATGAGTGGGTCTTTTTCTGGCCTCTCTGAACTCCTTGCTTCCCCCTCCTCACCGCAGGCAATGCTTTTCTCCCCTTTCCTCTGTCTCTTCTTCTTTCCTTTCCCTTTCCTATCTTCTGTCACTCAGGGCAACTGTCCGATCTACTATCTTGCTCAGAGACCACATGTTGAAACTACTGGTTGGAGGTCATTCCACCTCACTTGGAGTGGATCAAAGCGGACAACAACAGGGGAAAATGGGTGCAAGTTTGAGCCTTATCAGTTTGATATTGGGCACTGAACAGGGTGGCTAACGTTTATGTGTTGTATTTTGCTCTGGCTGGAATGGAAAATGTTAATTCTGTTCCCCCATGCAGCCTGTTGGCATCTTGCCAAATTGAGAACCAAATGAGAGGCTTTTGCACATGATTCCATAAAAAAGATAATTTTTTTTTGTAATACAGTTGGTCTTACAGCTATAACACAGGAAGCAGGGTCATCAAAGCCACTCAGAGAGAGAGAATCCAGAAACCTGGTATATTGGCAAAAGGGTAAGAATTTCTTACTAGTCAGGCTTCTTCTTTTTCTTTTTCTTTTCTTTTCTTTCTTTCTTTTTCCTTTTTTTTTTTTTTTTCGAGACAGAGTCTGTCTCTGTCACACAGGCTGGAGTGCAATGGTGCCATCTTGGCTTACTGCAACCTCCTCCTCCCAGCTTCAAACAATTCCCTGCCTCAGCCTCCCAAGTAGCTGGGATTACAAGTGCCCACCACCACACCTGGCTAATTTTTGTATTTTTAGTACAGATGGGAGTTTCAGCATCTTGGCCAGGCTGGTCTTGAATTCCTGACTTCATGATTCACCCTCCTTGGCCTCCCACAGTGCTGCGATTACAAGCGTGAGTCACTGCGCCTGGCAGTCAGGCTTCTGCTCTCTCTCTCTGTGCAAACTGGTTGAATGAATGATAAAAATCACTGTTTGCCTCTCCTGCAAGGTTTTGATTAATGGAAAAGAGAATTTGTGAGGCCAGTCTTAGGCTGTAGTAAATCTGGTCTACTTTATATTATGAATTTGTTTCTGTGTTGTTCTGTCATAAAAGGGGGTACCATAGTATAGAATGCAGGCCTAGAACCCGTATAAGCCCACCATTCAAACCAGCCTAGCAAACTGCTCCATTGCGAACTTTTCTGAAGGTCCCTGAAACAAAAACTAGATGAGGTTTTCCTCTTGTCTTGCTTTATGTCCTTTGGAGCTTGACCTTGTGATGATGTGGGAGGTACGTTCTCTTGGTTTCTGCTATTCAGAGAGTGGAAATTTGGGGGTTCATGTCATAGTCCTAAAAATTATCTTGGGCAGTTACAAGTCTTTGCAAGCTTGAAATTGGATGCCCTAGACTCTTGAGAAGAACAGCAGATACTACCCTGATACTGTAGCTCAGTAGCTAAGGATTTTGTCTTTTCACAAGGGTGGTCCAGGTTTAATTCCCACTATAGGGAATGAGTCTTTTCTGGTTTGATATTTGTGTGACCTGTGTCATTTATTGATTCTTTTCCCCATCATGAGCAATTTCTGACTTCCTATCTTGAATTTTCCTTTCTCTGAGCTACCTTTGGACATTCTGGATCTTATAAAAACTACTTATCACCTCTTAGAAAATCCCTCATAACCCATAATTAAGTCATAACCTTAGTTAAGACTCGTTGGCTTCATCTGGGAACTTACCTTCATTAAAGTTCAGAAGCCAGAAATATTGGCTGTCTGTCTTGGCTGGAGTCTGGTACTAAGATATTTGGTTAAAAGTCAGCTTAATTAAAAGCAGATATACAAGCTGCATGCATATTTAAATGGCTTTTATGGATTTTTTTTTCTCTTCTTGGATCTTGTTTTTCTGAAAAAAAGTTTTTTTCTTCTCAGTCAACTGAATTATTTTTCTCCACTTTGTCTTCTTTTCATTCTTGATGCCCACATGAGAGGACCTAAAATAATTCTTATAATTCTTTTTTTTTTTTTTTTTTTTGAGATGGAGTACAGTGCTGTGATCTCGGCTTACTGCAACCTCCACTTCCCACATTCAAGTGATTCTCCTGCCTCAGCCTTCCAAGTACTGGGATTACAGGTGCATGCCACCATGCCCAGCTAATTTTTGTATTTTTAAGAGAGATGGGGTTTTGCCATGTTGGCCAGGCTGATCTTGAGCTTCTAACCTCAGATGATCCTCCTGGCTCAGCCTCCCAAAGTGCTAGAATTACAGGCATGAGCCACCACGCCTGTCCTAAAATAATTATTAATACCCTGAGACTCTTTGGGTAAAACAGAAGAGTCTCTACAGACCACATTTTGGGGAAAACCTCTGTTTTCCTCTTGGAATCCCAGACAATTGAAAGCATATAGGTCCCTCTCAAAATCTAAAGCTCTCCTCTGTTTTGCCTCGCATTACCTGACATTTTTTACTTTTGGGGGCATCAGAAATTACTTTGCATTATGAGAGAGTTTTTAGCCTTGGTGTGTAATACTTAGGTAGGCAATCATATAGTCTGTTTTCACACTGCTATAAAGAACTGTCCAAGACTGAGAATTTGTAAACAAAAGAGGTTTAATTTACTCACAGTTCCACATGGCTGGGGAGGCCTCAGGAAACTTACAATCATGGCAGAAGGGGAAGCAGGCACGACTTACACTGTGGCAGATAAGAGCGAGATAAGGGGAAACTGCCATTTATAAAACCATCAGATCTCATGAGAATTAACTCACTATCATGAAAACAGCATGGGGGAAATCACCCCAATGATTCAATCATCTCCCACTGAAAGAAATCAGGCACATTCCTCAGCCCTGGGCTCAACACAAACACATTTCTCAACTCAGAGACAACCATATATCTATCAACTTCCTGAGCCCAGTACAAACATGTCCCACCATATATCTATCAACTTCCTGAGCCCAGTACAAACACATCCCACCATATATCTCTCAACTTCCTGAGCCCAGTACAAACACATTTCTCAACTCAGAGACTACCATATATCTCAACTTTAGAAAAACACCACCTGGAAAATCCCCGATAAGGACACAGCCGTTTGTGGTTTTACTGAAAGCACGGGAACCAATAGAAAACTGCTAAATGTATAACTTAAAATGTTAACCAATCGTAATGCTGTAACCTAAAGAATTCCCTTGTTCCTCTGTAACCTTACAAGTCCTGTTTACATCGGGCTATAAAAAGCGAGCGCACGCATTGTTCGGGGCCCTCTTGTAAGCTGTGAAGTGGAGGGACCAAGTTCGAACTTGCAGTAAAGATCCTTGCCGCTTGGCTTTGGCTCTGGACTCTGGTGGTCTTCTTTGGGGAATAAATGGTCTGGGCATAACACCACCAGGTCCCTCCCTTGACACCTGAGGATTACAATTTGGATTACAATTCAAGATGAGATTTGGATAGGGACATAGAGCCAAACCATATCAGAAATATACTTTTAGTGACAACTAATGGCTGTGATGAGGGAATACTCGGATCCTTACACATGTGGATCAGAGAAGCATACTTTTAGCCATCTGGAAAGAATGAAAACATCCTCTCCCCTACCCACAGAGGTAAAACTCCCATGGAGGATGGGCTGATTGGCTTTGGGTTGCCCACAAGTCTCAAGCCTTGGGGGAATGTCCTTGCAATGAAATGCATGGTAAAAGTATTGCACTGTCTTGTGCCATAGAGTTTCCCTCTTTTAAAGAATCCAGGATCTGGTATACAAATGGGATGCTTAATTTTGGGGGATCAGTTTTGCTCTCCAGCTCTGCCTGTTTGTTAGGCCCTGGAAACTACAAGCTTTCCTGGCCCTATATTTCAAAGGGCTCCACCCTGATGCCAGTAATCCAATTAAGAAACTTTAAAACTGGCTAAAATGAAAAAACCTTACAACTACTGGATATTCTTCTGTCTATGTATTTATATGTGTTATGTATGTGAGGTTTATATAAAACAGTTCTGATTAATTTGGTTAAAAATAATAAATGCTTAAATCAAATATTTTTGTTAGAAAAATAGAAACTGTAACACTTTTTGGTTCATGTGACTGTGGTAATCTTTGGGAAGTAAAGATGGTTTTAAAGATTATTGATAAAATAAAAATGTGAAAATTTAGACCTCTGGTCTAAATTAAGCAGGTCAGATAAAAAATGTGAAAATTTAGACCTCTGGTCTAAATTAAGCAGGTCAGATACTGTGTTTACTAAACTACTTAAACTGCTTTTTTGACTTTTGATAGTTATTTGACTTACTTGCTTTGGAGTCATTTGGTTCTAGGTAAGGCCTGGAGACATGTGAAGTTAACTATGCCCCCTGGCTATACTGGAAATAGTTAGACGTTACCTGCACTTCTGTCTGGCATCCTGGACTCCATGTCTGGTATATAATTAAAATCACCTACTTACCAGGTTTTTCATCAAAAATAAAAGTTGCTAAGAGTTAACACTATAACACATGTAATTGAGAGTACTGGAGAAACAGTTTTACATGCAAGGTGTGTAAAGAAAGTAGAAAGTGTTTTTGGTTAAAAAAAATATACAAGAAAGCATAAGAATGTGGGTTTTTTCCTGCTTAGTTTATAGGGTTAAATGATTGTTTTGGGTTAGATAGAATAAAGCTGAAATTTTGAGCAAGTTCTAGAAGGTTCGTGAAAGATTAATCTTATAAAAGAAATCCCTGGTTGGGCACAGTGGCTCACACCTGTAATCCCAACATTTTGGGAGGCTGAAGTGAGAATGATTGCTTGAGCCCTGGAGTTTGAAACCAGCCTGGCAACATAGCAAGACTTTCATCTCTATTAAAAAAAAAAAGAAAGAAAGAAAGAAAGAAAAAAAGGAGAAGTAGGAGAAATTCTGTGGGTGAGCATATTGCCTAGAGTTTAAAGGATATTCAGTTTTTCTGTAAATTGAATATTGGAATAAAAGCACAACAGGGTTTTCTTTGGAGCATTAATCTGCTCATTAACAAAAAAATTGTGAAGGATTATAAAAGGTTTGTGAGAATGTTACCTAATGGTCAAACTATTTAAAATTGAATAGATTTGCCTATAAGGTTTTATTAAGAATTGGGTTTGACATTAATGCAAAGGTGAAATTTGGCTTTCTCTCTTGAACAATATTTTCATGTAATGTTGAGAGATAATAAGAGATTTGGGTTTGCCTTTTGAATAAACTACAGGCAAATGAAGGGAGCGAAAAGAGACAACTTGTTTGGAAAGCTAAGGCTTCCTTCTATCAATGAGTAAAGGGTTTTGCCATTAAAAAATCTTTGAGTTATTATTTTGTATAAATAAATGACTTGAGATTCTATTTTTAATGTCAAGTGTTTTAAAACTTTGATATTTGACAAACATCCCAAAATCAAATTCTAAATATAGTCATTTTGTGATCTGATTAATCCTTTTAGATATTAGGTCCCGAAAGTCCAAAAATGATATATTTTGCTTATTTGATATATTAAGGTCATACAGAAAGCACAGTCAAATATAAAATAATGTTTGTCTTTCTTTGGGCTGTATTTGTATAAATGTATTATTGGTATATGTTCCAAAATTATACAAAACTCCTATAATTCTAATGTGATTTAGTGTACATTATCAGTAATAAAATTATAATTGTTATGCTGAATTATTGTGTGCCACAGAGGTAATCAAATTTTCTCATCAATTGTATCTGACTGTGGCTGCCCTAAGACTCTTTGTCATCCATAGACAATTGTCTTGTTTTAATCCTTTTCAAAAGGCAGTTTATAATCAGCTATAGGACTCTGATGAGTACTCTTAAATGCAGGTCTCTGATACTATGAAAAATGTGCCATTAAAATATAGAGAAAAAAAACCTTCCAAGACTCTCTTGGAAAATTAATGTGTTCATAAATATCAAGCAAAACAGGAATTAATTTCATAGACTGAACAAATAAAAGACAAAATTATGTTTTTGTGACATTTTGTTTAAAACATTGCTGATTCTGTTTTGTTTTTCAGAGTCAAGAAAAATTTTCTTTTGATTGATTTATAACTTTTGACAATTGAGTAAAGTATAATCCAATTAGGAGCATATTTCTTTCTCTCTACCCAATTCCTTCAAAAGTTATGAGTATTCATTTGTAAACCAAAAAGTATCTGAGGCAAGTCTCAATCAACTTAGAAGTTGATTTTGCCGAGGTTAAGGACATGCCCATGATACAGCCTTGGGTGCTCAAGGTGGTCAGGCTACAACTTGGTTTTATACATTTTAGGGAATCATAAAACATCAATCAATACAAGTAAGATGTACATTGGTTTGCTCTAGAAAGGCAGGACAACTGGAAGCAGGAGCTTCCAGGTAATAGGCAGATTTAAATATTTCCTGATTGGTAGTTGATTGAGTTACTATCTAAAGACCTGGAATCAATAGAAAGGAATGTCTGAGTTACAATAAGGGGTTTTGTAGACAAAGGTTTTATCATGTAGATGAAACCTCCAGGTAGCATGCTTCAAAGAGAATAGATTGTAAATGTTTCCTGTTAGACTTAATGAGTCTGTTCTACAAGTCTTAAGGTCTATGTTGATGTTAATGATAATGAGGCATGTCTGACCCCCACTTCTTCATGGCCTGAACTAGTTTTTCAGGTTAACGTTGGAATGCCCTTGGCTAAGAGGAGGGGTCAATTCAGATGGTTGAGGGACTTATCATTTTATTTTTGGTTTACACTTAACTTATGGCAATATAGTTATTTGCATAAGTGCAATACAAATCTGTTTTCTTTTATAAGAGGACACAATTAGAGACACTGGTTAGTTTACCAAGGCTTTGACTGGAAGGCCATGCTTTCAAATATAAACAGGCTGCTATAAGGAATCAAAGTTGACTTACAGGGCCAATGAAAGACCCTGGAGAAAACCTGGCCTCATATCTTGTCTATACAGTCCCTGTATAGGATTCCTGACCTGTGGTAAGTAAAGAATGTCACTTTCTTACTGGCCCAGGAGCCCCAAGTTATATTGGGACCTCAAAAAGAGAGAAATTGACCCAACTCATATAGGTATTTTCAAACATAAGCCCATGGCTGGACTCAAGATTTTCAAAGGTCTATATGAGATTTTGTATAAAACAAAGTTTCATAAAAGGCAATTTAAAAAGGAGCCTATATGGCAAATAATTATTCTTGTTGCACTTTATGAAAGTAATCACATCAAGTATAATATGACTAAAGGTTGTTTTGCAAACAAATCAGTCCTACCATGATTTGTTTTTAATAAAAATGAGGACTGGAAAGAGATAAATTATGTTTCAAAAACTGTGGTACACCTGTTGTTAAGTTCTAGTTTTGTCCATTGTTTTTGTGTATTTTTCTGAAACATAGACTGACCCTGCTTATTCCTGTGATCTCTGCCAGCTTCATAGAAGAAACAAGAGGGATGGGTAATGTAAAAATTGTATCATTATGCTAATTCTGAGCATATATTGAAATTGGCTAGCAACCCCATATCAGCTTGGTACCCAATTCATGGAAAGCCTTCTTATTTAGTTTACTTGGGATACTTAGTTTGTTTACTGTTGTTGAGTATATTGCTGTTATACTCTTTAAGTAAGAATGCAAGATAAGCTTATTCAACATTTTCTATAATTGAACATTTATTAATCTTCCAGATATTACCTTTTATCAGGACCCAGAATTATGAATGGCCCTCACTATACTGATGCTTCCTGACTGAGCTCCTTTCTACCATACATGCAAGAGATCCTAAGAGTTAGGCAGGAATATCATCGCCCCTACGCAGCCCAAAGAAGCTATAGAAAAATGAATCTTTGTCCTTCTGGAACCCTTAAGATTAAGTATCCCCTTGTAAAAGGGAGTGGAGAATATGTCAGTGGTGTTTAATACAGAATGACCCCTTCTTGAATAGGGGATGGGTAAAATAAGGTTGAGACCTGTTGGACTGCATTTCTATGAGGTTAGGCATTCTTAGTCAAAGGATACTTGTGGTTAAGGGAACAGGTTAATAATGTTTACTGAACAGACCCAGGACTTAACAGACCCAGGAAATGTCCTAATGTTACAATATCTTAAGAATAAAAGCATCCTTAGTTTAAGAATAAGTTTTGTTTTAAAATAATAATATACGTTCTTATGGAAGACAGTAGTTACAGAAAGATTAACAATTCTTTGTCACAAGCCCTTGTAGTAGAGTATATCTCATTATTTTTTGCTTTGTTATCTTGTAAACAAGCATTGTACCTAAACAGGGCATGTTCTTCCTCTTGCTTTCAGGAGTGCCCTGCTCTATCTATGGAGTAGCTATACTTCTATTCCTTTACTTTCTTAATAAACTCGCTTCTACTTTATTCTGTAGACTCACCCTAAATTCTTTCTTGTGTGAGAGCCAAGAACCTTCTTTTGGGGTCCAGATCGGGACCCCTTTCTGGTAACAAAATCAGTAGTACCTTTTTTTACAGCTTTATTGAAGTATAATTGATATAAAATAAAAAACTGCATGTTTAGTATATATAATTTGATGAGTTTAACATTTTCATATGCATATGGTTTTGGAGAGGGATGAAAATGGGTGGTGGGGCAAAGGTTTCTATTCACCCAGCTCACTTTATTTATTTTTCTTACCCTCCTAGACACTGTAGATATTTCAGTTTGTAGTCCCTGCTGTTGAGCAGTCTGAGCTCTGTGAGCCATGCAGATAATGTCTCCAGAGAGCCAATAGCAGGGGACTTTAGCCATACCTCCCCAGCCATGCCATGAAGGAATTGCTTAAAGTCATTTTGTTTCTGATTAGATGCCTCACTCGTTATCTTCCTGTTCTTGAAATTTGTGACACAAAGAACAATGTATAGCCAATCAGTAGCTAATATTATTTTAATGTAAATTCTTAATAAACAACTTAGGAACTGCCTCTTCTTTTCCTTTAAAACCTACATATAACTCTTACTACTCTGAGGGTATATTCAGGACAACTTGAATCTATGTTGCTAGTTGCAATCCTCAAGCTTGTCCAAAAAGAGTTCATTTTGGACAAGCTTGAGGATTGCAACTAGCAACTTATATTAATTTGGTCTCAGCTTATTTCTCTTAGGTTGACACTGTACACCCAAGTCAAATCCATTTTCCTCAAAGTTCCTTGGCATCCTACTTGGGTTACCATCCTAGCTGTAGCTCTGACCCAGCAGTTCCCTTAAATTAACCTTGGCACTGGCACAGTGCTCAGGACCTTTTCTGTAAGGGGCTTGCTCCTCTGACTCACCCCTCCTCATCAATTCTTTTCCCCAGGGAAGTCTTCCTGAGAACTGGCTGCATTATAGAACCAGACTGGGATCCACTCATCTGGCACAGGAAAACCAGATATCTACACCAAGTTTTTTGCACAGTAGAAAGAAAGGCATTTATTTGCAGGGTGCCAAGCAGGAGGACCAGGAAGCTAAATGCTCAAATCCTGACCTCCTTGATGATTTGCAAGGAAGAGTTTTTAAAGATAGGAGTAAATCTCAGGGTATGAGATGCTACATGCAAAATCATATATCAGTACATGAAGGTTTTAGCTTTATAAGGGCAGAATATCTTGGAGTTGGGGCCTGGAGGGTGACTTATAGGTCATAGGTAGATTCAGAGATGCTCTGATTTGCAATTGGTTAAGTAAGCAAAGCTTTGTTTAAAAATTTGGAGTCAGGGCCGGGCATGGTGGCTCACGCCTATAATCCCAGCACTTTGGGAGGTGAGGCAGGCAGATCACGAGATCAGAAGATCGAGACCATCCTGGCCAACATGGTGAAACCCCGTCTTTACTAAAATATATAAAAAAAATTTGGCTGGGCATGGTGGTGCACACCTGTAGTCCCAGCTACTTGGGAGGCTGAGGCAGGGGAATTGCTTGAACCTGGGAGGCTGAGGTTGCAGTGAATGAGATTGTGCCACTGCACTGTAGCCTGGCAACAGAGCGAGACTCCATCTCAAAAAAAAAAAAAAAAAAAAAAATGGAATCAGTAGAAAAAAGTGTTAACTTGCTGGGAGAGGGGGGCGACTTTCCCAAAGCCCCTTGAGAGAAAATTTAGAACAAAAAATTATGGTCAAAGTTCAGTCTTCAATTCTCCCCTATCTGAAGTCTGCGTGCCAGAGGATCCATTCAGTGGGGGTCCTCAGTGGGTATCTGACTTTGTAAAAGACAACTCAGACACAAATATTAAGATGTTATCCTTAGTTTCTATAAGGAAAGGGAACATCTCAGAAACTCTAGCTTTCTTGACTATTGTTTTAAGCTACTATTACATTCTTGTTTAATAAGTTACGTATTTACTTCTGAGGCTAGCTCGGTGCCTGGAATTTCCTTGAAGGGACTCAGAATTTTCCTTTATTTCCATGCTTGGAAGTCTGCAGGCTCTTAAAAGGGGGCCCCTGCTCCACCTCAGCTTCTTTTTGCAATAAGTCCCTTTCTTTTTATCTGCCCCGTAGCTTTTCAGCCTGTGCCAGCTGGTGCTGTTCATTCTGTTGCTCTGTGCCCCTGAATGATGTCTTCTTTGCATTTCCAACATCTGCCTGGTCACCTGTAGTTTATTTTACTCAAGAACTGGTACTTGTTGGTTTTGGCTGGGGGCCCTTACTAGAAGAAAGCATTCACCTACTTATTTGGTGCCTGAGGAATCTTTCTGACTACGTAACAATATAAAATATGTACTCTAGAGCCAGCCTCTCCTGGGTATTGGCATAGTAGGAATGCCAGACTCTACACCTTGAGATCAAACTCTGGGGAGGCAAGTGCTCTGGGGAGCAACAGATAGAAATAGAAATAATTTATTTCATCAATGCTTTCTACCTTCTCTGCCTGGCAGTCTATTCCTGTTCTTGAGGTTAGAGAGTGGCATCCCATGGGACAGGCCTCATTTCTTATGGCTAAAAGCAAGAACATGGGCCTGGATTAGAACTCTCATTGAATGGAGAATTAACCACGTACTGATGTGTGACCTTGAGCCATCATACTTTTCTTTGTCTCTATATCCTCATCTGAATAATGGGGCAATTCACCTGAAAAATGGAGTAATCATAGTGTATTAGTCTATTCAGGCACTGCTATAAAGACTAGGTAATTTGAAAGAAAAGAGGTTTAATCAGCCCACAATTCTGCAGCCTATACAGGCTTCTGCTTCTGGGAAGGCCTCAGGAAAGTTATAATCATGGCAGAGGGTGAAGGGGAGGCAGGCATAGTCTTCACACAGACAGAGCAGGGGGAAGAGAGATAAAATGTGGAGATGCTACACACTTTCTTTTTCTTTTTCCTTTTTTTTTTTTGAGGGTGTTTTCTTTTATTATTATTATTATGATACTTTAAGTTCTGGAGTACATGTGCAGAACATGCAGGTTTGTTACATAGGTATACACATACCATGGTGATTTGCTGCACACATTAACCCACCATCTACATTAGGTATTTCTCCTAATGCTATCCCTCCCCTAGACTCCCACTCACCGACAGGCTCCAGTGTGTGATATTCCCTGCAGAAGGTATTTTCATGTGCCAAATCTACATCTTCAGAAAAATATCCACTCAAAGTATTTGCCCATTTTTCATTATGTTATTTGTCTTTTTTGGGGGGATATATCATTGCTTTTAAAAAAATAGACAAATAATAATTGCACATATTCATAGAGCACATAGTGATGTTTCTGCACATGTATCCCAGAAGTTCAAGTATAATAACAAAAAAAAGAATGGGGGAAAATATTTCGAAATTGTATCCAAGAATTATAAACAACTATTCTAAGTCAACAGACAAAAAAATAGCAAATATGGAGGAGTAAGTTCTAGTGTTCTATATCACTGGAGAATGACTATAGTTAACAATAATGTTCCACATCATTTCACACAGCTAGAAGGAAGATATTGAAAGTCCCCAACACAAGGAAATGATAAATGTTAGAGATGCTACACACTTTCAAACAGCCAGAACTCGTGAGAACTCAATCATGAGAACAGCATGGGAGAAGTCCACCCCCTTGATTCAATCACCTCACACTAGGACCCTCCTCCAACACTGGGAATTACAATTTGACATCAGATTTGGGTGGGGACACATAGCCAAACCATATCAGTGCCTTTTTCATAGATATGTCAGGATTAAATTGTAAAGCTCTTAGCACAGAGGCTGACACATATTAGGTATCACAAAGTGTGAAAAATAGCACTTGTTTTTTCCCACAAGCCTCTAAGCCTATCACTGAAAAATTATATTCTATCTCAGGAGTCTGTGAAAAACAAAATATCATTCTAAAAAAATTGCTTGTGAAGAAGACTCTCTATTTAAAACTCTGGCCCATTGCTGTCCTGCTTTCCACTAACAACCTGAGTACATCCAGCTATATCTAGCCAAAAATCAATTAGAACCAGTGCTAGAACTTTATTAAACCTACAACATGCAATTCCAGTCTAAAGGCTACTGCTTTGTTTTACTTCCACGTGTAAGGTACAGATTTATAATTATAATTATTATTATTATTATACTTTAAGTTCTAGGGTACATGTGCACAACGTGCAGGTTTGTTACATATGTATACTTGTGCCATGTTGGTGTGCTGCACCCATCAACTCGTCATTTACATCAGCTATAACTCCCAATGCCATCCCTCCCTTCTCCATCTCCCCTCCCCATGATAGTCTGTGGTGTGTGATGTTCCCCTTCCAGAGTCCAAGTGATCTCATTGATCAATTCCCACCTATGAGTGACAACATGCGGTGTTTGGTTTTCTGTTCTTGTGATAGTTTGCCGAGAATGATGGTTTCCAGCTGCATCCGTGTCCCTACAAAGGACACAAACTCATCCTTTTTTATGGCTGCATAGTATTCCATGGTGTATATGTGCCACATTTTCTTAATCCAGTCTGTCACTGATGGATATTTGGGTTGATTCCAGTCTTTGCTATTGTGAGTACTGCCGCAATAAACATACGTGTGCATATGTCTTTATAGCAGCATGATTTATAATCCTTTGGGTATATACCCAGTAATGGGATGGCTGGGTCATATGATATTTCTAGTTCTAGATCCTTGAGGAATAGCCACACTGTTTTCCACAATGGTTGAACCAGTTTACAATCCCACGAACAGTGTAAAAGTGTTCCTTTTTCTCCACAGCCTCTCCAGCACCTGTTGTTTTCTGACTTTTTAATGATTGCCATTCTAAATGGTGTAAGATGGTATCTCATTGTGGTTTTGATTTGCATTTCTCTGATGGCCAGTGATGACGAGCATTTTTTCATGTATCTGTTGGCTGTATGAATGTCTTCTTTTGAGAAGTGTCTGTTCATATCCTTTGCCCACTTTTTGATGGGGTTGTTTGTTTTTTTCTCATAAATTTGTTTGAGTTCTTTGTAGGTTCTGGATATTAGCCCTTTATCAGATGAGTAGATTGCAAAAATGTTCTCCCATTCTGTAGGTCGCCTGTTCACTCTGATGGTAGTTTCCTTTGCTGTGCAGAAACTCTTTAGTTTAATTAGATCCCATTTGTCAATTTTGGCTTTTGTTGCCATTGCTTTTGGTGTTTTAGACATGAAGTCCTTGCCCATGCCTATGTCCTGAATGGTATTGCCTAGGTTTTCTTCTAGGGTTTTTATGGTTTTAGGTCTAATATTTAAGTCTCTAATCGATCTTGAATTAATTTTCACATAAGGAGTGAGGAAAGGATCCAGTTTCAGCTTTCTACTTATGGCTAGCCAATTTTCCCAGCACCATTTATTAAATAGGGAATCCTTTCCCCATGTCTTGTTTTTGTCAGGTTTGTCAAAGATCAGATGGTTGTAGATGTGTGGTATTATTTCTGAGGGCTCTATTCTGTTCCATTGGTCTATGTCTCTGTCTAGGTAACAGTACCATGCTGTTTTGGTTACTGTAGCCTTGTAGTATAGTTTGAAGTCAGGTAGCATGATGTCTCCAGCCATGTTCTTTTGACTTAGGATTGTCTTGGCAATGTGGGCTCTTTTCTAGTTCCATATGAACTTTAAAGCAGCTTTTTCCAATTCTGTGAAGAAAGTCATTGGTAGCTTGATGGGAATGACATTGAATCTATAAATTACCTTGGGCAGTATGGCCATTTTCATGATATTGGTTCTTCCTATCCATGAGCATGGTATGTTCTTCCATTTGTTTGTGACCTCTTTGATTTCACTGAGCAGTGGTTTGTAGTTCTCCTTGAAGAGGTCCTTCACATCCCTTGTAAGTTGGATTCCTAGGTATTTTATTCTCTTTGAAGCAATTGTGAATGGAAGTTCATTCCTGATTTGGCTCTCTGTTTGTCTGTTACTGGTGTATAATAATGCTTGTGATTTTTGCACATTAATTTTGTATCCTGAGACTTTGCTGAAGTTTCTTATCAGCTTAAGGAGATTTTGGGCTGAGATGATGGGATTTTCTAAATATACAATCATGTCATCTGCAAACAGGGACAATTTGACCTCTTCTTTTTCTAACTGAATACCCTTGATTTCTTTCTCTTGCTTGATTGGCCTAGCCAGAACCTCCACACTATGTTGAATAGGAGTGGTGAGAGAGGGCATCCCTGTCTTGTGCCAGTTTTCAAAGGGAATGCTTCCAGTTTTTGCCCATTCAGTATGATATTGGCTGTGGGTTTGTCATAAATAGCTCTTATTATTTTGAGATACATTCCATCAATACCGAATTTATTGAGAGTTTTTAGCATGAAGGGCTGTTGAATTTTGTCAAAGGCCTTTTCTGCATCTATTGAGATAATAATGTGGTTTTTGTCTTTGGTCCTGTTTATATGCTGGATTATGTTTATTGATTTGCAAATGTTGAACCAGCCTTGCATCCCAGGGATGAAGCCCACTTGATCATAGTGGATAAGCTTTTTGATGTGCTGCTGTATTCGGTTTGCCAGTATTTTATTGAGGATTTTTGCATCAATGTTCATCAGGGATATTGGTCTAAAATTCTCTTTTTTTGTTGTGTCTCTGCCAAACTTTGGTATCAGGATGATGCTGGCCTCATAAAATGAGTTAGGGAGGATTCCCTCTTTTTCTATTGATTGGAATAGTTTCAGAAGGAATGGTACCAACTCCTCCTTGTAACTCTAGTAGAATTCAGCTGTGAATCCATCTGGTCCTGGACTTTTTTTGGTTGGTAGGCTATTAATTATTGCCTCAATTTCAGAGCCTGCTATTGGTCTAATCAGGGATTCAACTTCTTCCTCGTCTAGTCTTGGGAAAGTGGAAGTGTCCAGGAAATTATCCATTTCTTCTAGGTTTTCTAGTTGATTTGCGTAGAGGTGTTTATAGTATTCTCTGATGGTAGTTTGTATTTCTGTGGGGTCGGTGGTGATATCCCCTTTATCATTTTTTATTGCGTCTATTTGATTCTTCTCTCTTTTCTTCTTTATTAGTCTTCCTAGCGGTCTATCAATTTTGTTGATCTTTTCAAAAAACCAACTGCTGGATTCATTGATTTTTTGGAGGGTTTTTGTGTCTCTATCTCCTTCAGTTCTGCTCTGATCTTAGTTATTTCTTGCCTTCTGCTAGCTTTTGAATGTGTTTGCTCTTGCTTCTCTAGTTCTTTTAATTGTGATGTTAGGATGTCAATTTTAGATCTTTCCTGCTTTCTCTTGTGGGCATTTAGTGCTATAAGTTTCCCTCTAGACACTGCTTTAAATGTGTCCCAGAGATTCTGGTATATTGTATCTTTGTTTCATATTAGTTTCAAAGAACATCTTTATTTCTGCCTTCATTTTGCTATGTACCCAGTAGTCATTGAGGAGTAGGTTGTTCAGTTTCCATGTAGTTGAGTTGTAATTGTTTGATTTTCTTAGTCCTGAGTTCTAGCTTAATTGCACTGTGGTCTGAGAGACAGTTTGTTATAATTTCTGTTCTTGTACATTTGCTGAGGAGTGCTTTACTTCCAACTATGTGGTCAATTTTGGAATAAGTGTGATGTGGTGCTGAGAAGAATGTATATTCTGTTGATTTGGGGTGGAGAGTTCTGTAGATGTCTATTAGGTCTACTTGGTGCAGAGATGAGTTCAATTCCTGGATATCCTTGTTAACTTTCTCTCTCATTGATCTGTCTAATGTTGACAGTGGGGTGTTGAAGTCTCCCATTATTGTATGGGAGTCTAAGTCTCTTTGTAAGTCTCTAAGGACTTGCTTTATGAATCTGGGTGCTCCTGTATTGGGTGCATATATATTTAGGATGGTTAGCTCTTCCTGTTGAATTGATCCCTTTACCATTATGAAATGGACTTCTTTGTCTCTTTTGATCTTTGTTGGGTTAAAGTCTGTTTTATCAGAGACTAGGATTGCAACCCCTGCCTTATTTTTTTTTCCATTTGCTTGGTAGATCTTCCTCCATCCCTTTATTTTGAGCCTATGTTTGTCTCTGCATGTGAGATGAGTCTCCTGAATACAGCAAAATGATGGATCTTTATCCAATTTGCCAGTCTGTGTCTCTAATTGGACCATTTAGTCCAATTTACATGTAAGGTTAATATTGTTATGTGTGAACTTGATCCTGTCATTGTGATATTAGCTGGTTTTTTTTTGCTCATTAGTTGATGCAGTTTCTTCCTAGCATCAATGGTCTTTACATTTTGGCATGTTTTTGCAGTGGCTGTTACTGGTTGTTCCTTTCCATGTTTAGTGCTTCCTTCAGGATCTCTTATAGGGCAGGCCTAGTGGTGACAAAATCTCTAAGCATTTGCTTGTCTGTAAAGGATTTTATTTCTCCTTCACTGATGAAACTTAGTTTGGCTGGATATGAAATTCTGGGTTGAAAATTCTTTAAGAATGTTGAATATTGGCCCCTACTCTCTTCTGGCTTGTAGAGTTGCTGCCAAGAGATCTGCTATTAGTCTGATGGGCTCCCCTGTGTGGGTAACCCGACCTTTCTCTCTGGCTGCCCTTAACCTTTTTTCCTTCATTTCAACGTTGGTGAATCTGACATTTATGTGTCTTGGAGTTGCTCTTCTCGAGGAGTATCTTTGTGGCATTCTTTGTATTTCCTGAATTTGAATATTGGCCTGCCTTACTAGGTTGAGGAAGTTCTCCTGGATGATATCCTGAAGAGTGTTTTCCAACATGGTTCCATTTTCCCCGTCACTTTCAGGCACACTAATGAGACGTAGATTTGGTCTTTTCACATAAACCCATATTTCTTGGAGGCTTTTGTCCTTTCTTTTTCCTTTTGTTTCTCTAGACTTCTTGTTTCCCTTCATTTCATTCATTTGATCTTCAGTCGCTGATACTCTTTCTTCCAGTTGATCGAGTCAGTTACTGAAGCTTGTGCATTTGTCATGTATTTCTCATGTCATAGTTTTTATCTCTGTCAGTTCACTTATGGCCTTCCCTGCATTGATTATTCTAGTTATCCATTCTTCCATTCTTTTTTCAAGATTTTTAGTTTCTTTGTGCTGGGTACATAGTTCCTCCTTTAGCTCTGAGAAGTTTGATCAACTGAAGCCTTCTCCGCTCAACTCGTCAAAGTCATTCTCCATCCAGCTTTGATCCATTGCTGGCGATGAGCTGAATTCCTTTGGAGGGGGAGATGCACTCTGATTTTTTGAATTTCCAGCTTTTCTGCTCTACTTTTTCCCCATCTTTGTGGTTTTATCTGCCTTTGGTCTTTGATGCTGGTGACGTACTGATGGGGTTTTGGGGTGGGTGTCCTTTCTGTTTGTTAGTTTTCCTTCTAGAAGTCAGGATCCTCAGCTGTAGGTCTGTTGGAGATTTCTTGAGGTCCACTCCAGACCCTGTTTGCCTAGGTATCAGCAGCAGAGGCTGCAGAAGATAGAATATTGCTGAACAGCGAGTGCTGCTGTCTGATTCTTGCTCTGGAAGTTTCATCTCAGGGGTGTACCCTGCCATGTGAGTTGTGAGGTGTCGGTCTGCACCTAGTGGGTGATGTCTCCCAGTTAGGCTACTCATGGGTCAGAGACCCACTTGAGCAGGCAGTCTGTCCGTTTTCAGATTTCAACCTCCGTGCTGGGAGATCCACTGCTGTCTTCAAAGCTGTCAGACAGCTATCAGACTCCACCTAGAGGTGGAGTCTACAGAGACAGGCAGGCTTCCTTGAGCTGTGGTGTGTTCCACCCAGTTTGAGCTTCCCTCAGGCTTTGTTTACCTACTTAAGCCTCAGCAATGGCGGGTGCCCCTCACTGCAGCCTTGCAGTTAGATCTCAGAATGCTGTGCTAGCAATGAGGGAGGCGACGTGGGTGTGGGATCCTCCGGGACAGGTGTGGGATATAATCTCCTGGTATGTCATTTGCTAAGACCCTTGGTAAAGCACAGTATTAGGGTGGGAGTTAACCAATTTTCCAGGTGTTGTGTGTCTCAGTTTCCCTTGGCTAGGAAAAGGGATTCCCTTCCCCCTTGCACTTCCCAGGTGAGGTGATTCCTCACCCTGCTTCAGCTCTCGCTGGTCGGGCTGCACCAGCTGACCAGTACTGACTGTCCGGCACTCCCCAGTGAGATGAACCCAGTACCTCAGTTGAAAATGCAGAAATCACCCATCTTCTCTGTTGCTCGTGCTGGGAGCTGGAGGCTGGAGCTATTCCTATTTGGCCATCT
This sequence comes from Piliocolobus tephrosceles, assembly GCF_002776525.5. Taxonomy (NCBI): domain Eukaryota; kingdom Metazoa; phylum Chordata; class Mammalia; order Primates; family Cercopithecidae; genus Piliocolobus; species Piliocolobus tephrosceles. The sequence goes on along the minus strand of NC_045435.1, from coordinate 173,256,660 downwards.
TGCTCCCGACCCCAGGTACAGATATTCTTAAGAACCTTCTTTCAATGACAGAAGAAGATTTCAGTGACCATGACATTGTCATTCCTTTAAAAAAAAAAAAGCTTGGCACAACAAATAATAATATTTTATTGAATCTAATTATATTTTTTTCTGAATTTGTGTGTATTTATTTGCAATTACACATGTAATACTTCTTTTTTTCCCCTTTTTTAGAGATGGGGGCTTGCTATGTTCCTCAGTTTGGTCTTGAACTCCTGACCTCAAGCAATCCTCCTTCCTTGGCCTCCCAAAGTGCTGGCAGTAGAGGCATGAGCAACCATACCCAGCCCACGTATAGTACTTTAATACATTCTGCTAAAACAATTCAAGCATTGCAAGTAAAATGAAAATGATGTTAACTAAAAAAGTGACTGAGGCAGAAGTCTCAATCAATGAAGGTTTATTGACCCCAAAATTTGAGGATGTGCCCAGGAAAAACACAGTCATAGAAGTATCTGTGACCTATACTTTCCAAAGAGGGTTTTGGGAACTTAGTATTTAACGGAGAAGGGGAAAAAAGGAAGAAAACGTTGGGGGGTAAACAGTGAGGCAAATGGTTACATTCCTGGAGGCTCTAATTACTGCTCCATAAGTCTGCATCTTATATAAGGCAATGTAAACATGTGAAAAGAGAGAAGAGAGGAAAAAGTCAATTATCTCATCTCAGGGCAAGAGAGGGATAATTCCTGGACTTGTCCTTATGCTGTATCTGTGAAGATAAGCCTGTAATCAACATTGTCAGTGAGACATTTAACACAACTTGGCTGGGCATGGTGGCTCACGCCTGTCATCCCAACACTTTGGGAAGCATAGGTGGGCAGATCACTTGAGGTCAGGAGTTCAAGACCAGCGTGGCCAACATGGTGAAACCCCATCTCTACTAAAAATACAAAAAAAAAAAAAAATTAGCTGGGCATGGTGGTGCATGCCTATAACCCTAACTACTCGGGAGGCTGAGGCAGGAGAATCGCTTGAACCTGAGAGGCAGAGGTTGCAGTAAGCCAAGATCGCACCACTGCACTCCAGTCTGGGTGATAGAGTGAGACTCCATCTCAAATAAAAAAAAAAAAAAAGAAACTTAATACAACTTGGTTTCAGGGCTGGTTTATAGGGGGAATGTGTATCCTGAAAGACTTAGGGGCTCACAGGGAACTTTTTTGTGAGCAATTTATGAGGAGGCCATCTGAGGAGGTATATGACCTTCTATTACCATGGAAACCTGGTTTATGTGTAAGGCTGTGTCACAGGGTTGTGAAATTACCGCTATCTGTTTGGAAAAAAAAAAAGAAAAGTACTATTGTATAACTCAGTTCCCAAGCTTAACTTTCCCCTTAGCATAGTGAGTTTGAGGTCTTGAGGTATTATTTTCTGTCACAGTGGCAAAGTCCCTTTGAAAGCTGAAGCCAGCTGGACTTCCTGGGTCGAGTGGGGACTTGGAGAACTTTTCTATCTAGCTAGAGGATTGCAAACACACCAATCAGCACTCTGTGTCTAGCTAAAGGATTGTAAATGCACCAATCAGCACTTTGTAAAAATGCACCAGTCCACACTCTGTGTCTAGCTGAAGGATTGTAAATGCACCAATCAGCACTCTGTAAAATGGACCAATCAACAGGACGTGGGCAGGGCCAAATAAGGGAATAAAAGCTGGCCACCTGAGTCAGCAGCGGCAACCCACTTGGGTCCCCTTCCATGCTGTGGAAGATTTGTTCATTCACTCTTCACTATAAATCTTGTTGCTGCTCACTCTTTGGGTCCACACTACCTTTAAGAGCTGTAACACTCGCCACAAAGGTCCGCAGCTTCATTCTTGAAGTCAGTGAGACCACAAACCCACTGGAAGGAAGAAACTCCAGACATATCTGAACATCTGAAGGAACAAACTCCGGACACACCATTTTTAAGAGCTGTAACACTCACCACAAAGGTCCACAGCTTCATTCTTGAATGAAGTCAGTGAGACCAAGAACCCACGAGAAGGAATGAATTCCAGATACACCTTTAATAACGCTCCTTTCTGAATTTCCCTCACCCACACCTTTCCATATTTTCCCCACTCAACTGGCCTTCCTTTCACAACCAAATTCACTCCCTCCCAGGGAAAACCACTACTGTCAGCTTGCTATGTAGTTTTCCAGGTTCTGTTCCCCACAAGACACTAAGAGATGATTTTCTAAATGTGTATAAATAAGTGTGGGTTGGACTTAATGATTCACTTTTAACCAATAGATTAGGGCAAAAGTAGGGGCAACTTGCTTCTAAAAATTACATTAAAAGAGACTCTGGATCTCTCTCTCTCTGTCTCTCTCTCTCCCTCCCTCCCTCCCTCTCTCTCTCTCCCCCTACTTCCTCCCTCCCTCCCTCTCTTTCTCTCTTTGAACCTTTGTTCTAAGGGATGCAAGCTGCCATATTGTGAACAGCTCTAAGGAGAATCCATGTGGCAAGCAATGGATATCTCTGGACAACAGCCAGTTTGAATCTCAGGCCTGAAAACATCCACAAGAGAGATGGAAGCTGTCCATGACCCTTGAGCCTTAAGAAGGTGGTAAGTACAGCCAACACTTTGATTATGGCCTCCTACTTTAAACTAGGGCCAAGCATAGTAGCTCACTCCTGTAATCCCAGCACTTTGGGAGGCCATGGCAAGAGGATCACTTGAGGCTGGAAGTTCAAGACCAGCCTACATAACAGAGCTACACTCTATATCTATAAAAATTTAAAAAATTAGCTGAGCATGGTGGCACATGCCTGTAGTCCTGTAAATTAATAGCAGATTAGTTGTTTGCCACATGCAGAGTCCAGTTAATGAGTTCTGGTACCAAAAAAAAGGTGAACTTGTTCTGAAGCTAGCTTGGGGAAGGGACACAAAGTGTCCTGCCTTTGAATGTGCTGCTTCACCTTTGAAACAGAAAGCGGATACTTTTAGGTAAGGCAGAATGTGAGCAAGGGCAAGGGGTCCCCCTGCTTGCTTGGTGCCTTATCTCCTGGCCAAGGGGGCATGCTTTTGATATGTCCTCCTGGTGGATAGAAGTCCAGAGACCACCTCTTAGAGGTGAAAGTTCCATAAATTAATTGTCAACTCCCAAGGAGAGATCTGTCTTGGTGGACATAGTTAGAAGAACTGGACCTGCAGGAAATATCTGTTAAGGGGGAGGTGGGAGGTTATATTTGCATTCCTCAAAGGCTAAGTAGGAAATAGTCAACAGTGGGAAAGGGGAGAGGAGAAGAGAAGAGTGGATAATAAAAAGTAATAGTCATCCCCCTCCCCCTGCTCTTTTTTTTTTTTTTTTTTTTTTTTTTTGTAGAAAAAATGGGAGCACTCAGTTATAGTCCTAGCTACTTGGGAGGCTGAGGCAGGAAGACTGCTTGAGTCTATGAGGTCAAGACTGCTGAGAGCTGTAATCATGCCACTGCACTCCAGACTGGGCAACAGAGTGAGATCCAGTATCAAAAAAAGAAAAGACAGGAAAAGAGACTCTAAGCTGTGCCTGATTCTTAGACCCAAGCTAGGAGACAATGAATGTATGTCTTCTTAAACTGGTAAGTTTTGACATAATTTGTTATGCATTTCTATGTTAGTGTCAGTGAATCTGTACAGTTCTAAAGCAACCTCAATTCTTGCCTCCTCAGAAGACAAAATTTGATGAGGGCCATAAGAAAGAGTGAGAGACAGAGGCAAGTTTTAGAGCAGGAGTGAAAGTTTATTAAAAAACTTTAGAGCAGGAATGAAAGAAAATAGAGTACACTTGGAAGAGGGCCAAGTGAGTGACTTGAGAGATCAAGAGTGTGGTTTGACCTTTGACTTGGGGTCTTATACGTTGGCATTCCACTTGTTCAGTGACATGCCAGCATTTGGGAGGGACTGCATGCACAGTGTGTATACTGGAGTGGTATGCGTGCTCACTTGAGGCATTCTTACCTTACCAGTCCAATGCTCCTAGGTCATATGTCAGTTCAAATTCACCATTTTGTCTCTTATTGTGCATGCTTGAGTCCACTTGTACAAATCCAGAGATCTTATCAGGAAACTGCTGATCACCAGTTTTCAGGTGTTTTTATTTTTGGGAGAGTGCCTCTTCCTGGTGCTGGCTGTGACCAATTTTTATTTTAGAGAGATAATTAACAATTGCCTAACCATCACTTGATGGTCACCTGATACTCCTGTTTGCGGGTGAGGGCCTCTCGTGCCCTGCTCATGTCTTCCTGACTTCCTGCTGTAACATTTTCCCCCTCAAAGTTTCAAGACCCCAATTCTTTGGGTAAAATGGACAAAGGTTAGTCTTCTGTAACTGTTTCCTGCTGACAGAGGGGCAGTGGTGGTTGTTTTGTGGATCTTGGCCTCTTGCTAGCTGACAGGGCAGGGTGGCACCATGGGTTGGTGAAAGCAGTATCCAGCCAGGTCCAAGGGAGACAAGGGCAGGACTTCACCTCTGTCATGTCTCACTAATGGCATCCCCTGTAGGAGGATAAGTCACAAATATTGACAGGACAGTATCCCTCACTGAGTATCATCTGAAGCTTGGTGGCTTGAAGGTGAGAGAAGATAGAAATATGCTCCAAATTTTATTTATGGGAGTATATTTACTCATTGTTAAAAGCTGTAAATAGCTTAAGAAAAGTTTTCTTGATTCCAAAAAACAAAGGATCTGCAATGTTCTAAGCAAAAATCCTTAAAAGGATTGCTTTAGTTTTATACTAGTTCAGTCTGTGCAGTTATTAACTTCTGTTCTGCTTGATATTCATGAACATTTCACTCTCCATGAGAGTCCTGGAAGGTTTTTCTCTATTCTAGTGTCACAATCTCCAGGGTTATCAGAAAACTGCATTTAAGAGCATCTGTTAGAGGTCTATAGCTGATTATAAAACCACCTTTTAAAGAGGATAAAAAGAAGACAACAATTGTCTATGGATGACAAAATGTCTTAGGGCAGCCACAGTTAAAGACACAATTGACAAAAAAATTTGTTACCTTTGTGGCACACAATAATTTAAAATAATTACAATTATTACTGATAATGTATACTAAGTCATATCAGAGCTATAGGAATTTCACCCAATTTTAGAACCAATTCATACCAATCACACATTTATACAAATACTCGAAAAAGGCAAAGTTTGCCTTTGTTTTAGTGTACTACTGATGTCAAGCCTAGTTCTTAATAAAACCTTATAGATAAATCTATTCAATCTTAATTAGTTTGACCATAAGGTAAGATTCTCAGAAACCTTTTATAATTTATTACATTTTTTAAAGAGCATATTAATTATTTAATAAAACTCTATTATGCTTCTATTCAACTGTTCAATGTATGGATAAACTAAAAAAAAATCCCCTTAATTTTAGCCATTGTGTTTACATGTAGAATTTCATTCACAAGAATAATCTTTCACAAAACCTCCACAGCTTGCTTAAACATTCAGCTTTATGCTATTTAACTTAAAGCAATCCTTTAACGCTCTAAACTAGACAGAAATAACCCACATTCCCTTCCCTTCATAAACTCTTTTATCAAAAGTACCTTCTACTTTCCTTACACTCCTTGCATGTAAATCTATATTTTCAATAGTCTCAAATACATGTTACCTGTTAATTCTTAGCAACTTTTACATTTGGTGAAAAACCTGGTAAGTAAGTGATTCTAATTATGAACTAGGTGGGGAGCCTAGGATATCAGATAGAAGTGCAGCTAAGGTCTGAATCTTTTCAGCATAGCTAGGGGACATGGCTAACTCTGTATATACCTAGCTTTAAAGTAAATAAGTTGTACAATTAGAAGTCATAGTAGCAGTTTATGACCCTAAAGTATTTAATAGACCTAATACCCTTTAAAACTGTACATTTTTATAAATTCCCTTTCATGAATCTTTTCCTGAGTTACACAAACCATCTATGACATGCTTGGACTTTCTGAACTGTTCTAAACATCCCTCTTTTTAAACAACCAGTCATTTTACTTTAGGAGAAGAATTTACCATACAAGATCCTTTCTCATATAAAATCTCTTTTCTTTATAATGTTCCTTGACAAAAATACCTCTTCACCTTTATAACCTTCAAGTTAAGACAAAAGTCATTTTTCTTCTGTTAGGAAGCTATGGTTTATACTGCATGTTGCTGTGTGAGTCCTGTAAAGGAGGAGAAGATAAGGAGTTTATCTACATACTGTAGAAGTTATGATCCCCTCGAGAAGAGAATGCTTGGTTAAATTTTTTTCTAAAGCTTGTCTGAATAAGTGTGGGTTATTTCTAAACTCCTGAGTTAAGACTATCAGGTTAAAGTTATTGCTTAAAGATTTAAGTAGCTTTCCCAGGAGAAACAGGTGTATTTGAGGAAAAGATGAATTTAGATTTTGGGTAAATATTCAGCAGGCACCCATCTCAGAAAGCATATTTTTGTCCAAAAGAGGTATGAGTTATTTATTTTGGAGGTAAAAGGTGCCATTTGCCCCCATTAACTGGCAGGATTTAGAGAGTTGCTTAGAGAAGGAGATTCACACAGAGTAGGTAGCTCTTGAACCCAAAAGGAAAATTTATAATTTTGTTTGCCCCCTCAAGACTTGCCCTTGGCCCTTTCCTGTTGATGGCCATGTCCAGGTTGGATGCCAGCCGGAACAGAGAGACCCCTCAGCTCAAGGTCATCAGGTGTTGGGACTCTATCCATGGGAGCCCTCGGCTGTCAGGTTAGTCCCATTTCCAGCTTGTGGTAAAGGGGGCAAGCTGTGCAGGGCGTTTTCCCATTTATCCCATTGGGGTAGTTTGCCTTCCACTGGCCTGGCTTCCTGCACCAATGGCAGTTACTTATAGCAACCTGGAGGGAGCTGGAGAGCTTGTAAAGTAGCCAATAATTGAGACTTCCTCTTATACCTTCTTTTCCTTAGCCCTGTTCTCCTTATTCTGCTCTCAGTTATAAAAATGGAGGAGGCTAATTTGAGGATTTTCTGCATAAGGGCACTGGGTTCTTAGACTGACTTTTGTAATTTTCTCCCAGTTTATTTTTAGGCCAAAGAGTATTACAACAAAAAAAAATGTAGTTTTTTATTGTTGCTGTTTTAAGGTTTGGGGGAATCAAATTTTTCTTAGTTTTTTTTTTTTTTGGAATGCATCCAAGAGGTGTGTCCTGTGGTTTGGAGACACCATCACCCATCCATGAAGATAGAACAAAGGAGAAAAACAAGGAAAAGGAAAAAGAAGGTGTTTCTTCTTACTTTCCTGTTATCCTGAGTAAGGTATCCCCCATTCATCTTTAGGGTCCCAGAATAAACCTGTCTTACCACGTACACTTAACCTTAGTCTCATCTCGTCACAATTATCCACTTGAGAACTGAGGAGATACCAGAGTGAACCGTGGACCTCCTGTTCATCTGTGGGGTTCCAGAATGAACTGGTTTTTCTGTATAGCTTCAATCGTGCCATCATCTCTGTTCTAATGGTTATCTGTTCGCCTATGACCAACCTCCATCTCTATCCTATGGGTCTCTTGCACCTGCAGCCTTGGGCTGGCCTATATCCTTGTCTCCATGACTTAGAGTGACTCTCACTCAGAGCATTCTAGCAACAAAATGATTATCTCTTTTCTCAGATTTCCATTTCCCATGTTTTTTAAGTAGAGGAGAAGCTAATTTTTTTAGCTAACTGCCACAAGGAGGCTGAACTTCCCTCCCTTCAAATATAACCTTGAGGGTCTTGATGCATGTTGATAAGGATGTGGAAGTGATTAGAGAAATGGAGCCTAGAGGAGGAAGTGAGATAAATACCATGGAAAGCCTACATATGCTTGCAAAAACAACAGCCCTTGGATTTAAGAGGGCAACATTTATTTGCCCTTTGACATAAAGGCATAACCTCTGGAGAACTTGGGGCTTGGAGTAAGAATTCACAAATAGCAAAGGAAGAATTATCCTATCTCTCAAAAAGGTGCTAACTCCAAAAAAGTAAGTTTGACCCTATGCAGGTGGACAAACTCCATTCAAAGCTACAGGAAAAACTGGGCCTGGGGCATAACAGGGATGAAAAGTGTATGGTAAGACCATTCCAATTAGTGTCTGTCCTGGCAATGTGCCAGCAGACAGGGGCAAGGAGCCCGTTTCTTTACTGCTATGCAAATGCAGCAAGAGCTGTGTGTGCCTGAAAAAAGCAGAGAAAAGGCAGACTTGCTTATGAGGTGGATGGTCTAGTGAGTGCACAAGGCTATTTCAGAATATACACAGAGAAAACAGGAGAGTAGGTGGTGCAGTTTCTTGGGAAAGAGAAAATTTTACTTGAAAAAGCAGAGGAAACTCCAGATGTTGCATGATCTTAGCCTTTAGCCCTACCACTCTTGGAAGCCTCCTGTCCAGGAGGGGCACTAGTGTCTCGGGTCTATTTGGTACAGGCTCCAAGGTCCTTCTCACCCCCATAAGCCACCCATCAGAGTGAATTGAGAGATTGATCAGGGGTAGCAGAGTCACTCTGGCTGGAAGGAATTGTTCTGGAGGTTGGTTAGTAAGCAGGAGAGTGAAAGGGAAAAGAGTATCATGTATGGGGGTTGATTGCCTCCAGTTGAAGAAGGTGAGGTGTTGAGCTGTCTTACCACTGGGGAATGGGAATGTATCTGAGTCATGCAGCACTAAAGTATGTTAGCAGTGGAAGATATTTGTGTTACATGATGCCAAAGTATGATAGTGGCAATGAATCTGTATGAATCTGCAGCAACCTCAATTCTTGCATCCTCAGGAGAAAGAATTCAACCAAGACACATAAGGCAGTGTGAGAGACTGAGGCAAGTTTTACATACATCTGGAGTGAAAGTTATCAAAAAGTTTTAGATTAGGAATGAAAGGAACTAAAGTACACTTGGAAGAGGGCCAAGTGGGCAACTTGAGAGATCAAGTGCGTGGTTTGACCTTTGACTTGGGGTTTTATACATCAGCATGCTTCTTGGGGGGTTACATCCCTTTTCCCCTGATTCTTCCCATGGCCTGAGCTGTCTGTAAGCACAGTGGTCTGCCCGCACTTGGGTGGGAACACACGCTCTGTGTTTACTGGAGTTGTATGCATGCTTACCTAGGCATTCTTCCCTTACCAGTCTGATGTTCTTTGGTCATACACCAGTTAAACTCCACCCTTTTGTCACTTAGTGTGCATGCTTGAGCCCACCTGCCCACCTCCAGAGATCTTATTGGGAGGCTGCTGATCACCAATTTTCAGGTGTTTTTATTTATTGGGAGACTGCCTTTCCCTGGTGCTGGCTGTGACCAATGATTATTTTAGAGAGACAATTAACAACTGCCTGACCATCACCTGATGATTGCCTAACATTCCTGGTTCGGGGAGAGAGAGCTGTTTACTGGTAAGGGCCCTCTGAAGAGTCCTGAGGCAGCACAGGGTATCACATGGTGAGGGAACTAAGTATACCAATGTACTAGCTCAGGTCTCTCTTCCTGTTCTTATTAATCCACCAGTTCCCCTTCCCTTATATAATCCATTAATCCATCAATGGATGAAGCTATTCATGAGGGCTCTGCCCGAATCACTTCTGAGAGGCCCCACCTTACAATGCTGCCATATTAGAGATTATATTTCAATATGAGTTTTGAAGGCTACAAATATTCAAACCATAACGCTACATCAGGAAGATTCCTTGTCCCTGAGAATGGTAAAGAAAATGCCAACTTCCCTCATCAAAAATGAGAAAACACAATTTATTCTCTGGAATGATTCTGCTATGATAGAAAGTCCATCTCAGGTATAACTGTATAGCTGCAATTTTTACCATGTAAATTCATGCATCTATTTATTTTAAGCTTTAAATTTAGTTAAAAATTGTAATGTATGATAGGTATTTACATATATAAATAATATGCATAGTTCCCTGAAGACTTTATTAAGAATATAATGGAAGAATTAAGATTTTGGCTGGGTACAGTGGCTCATGCCTGTAATCCCAGCACTTTGGAAGGCCAGCGTGGGATTATCACTTGAGGCCAGGAGTTCAAGACGAGCCTGAACAACATAGAAAAACCCTGTCTTCACAATTTTCTTTTTTAATTAGCTGGGCATGGTGGCACATGCTTATAGTTCCAGCTACTCAGAAGGCTGAGGTGGAAGGATTGCTTGAGTCCAGGAGTTAGAAGCTACAGTGAGTTATGATCACACCACTGCACTCCAGCCTGGTGACAGAATGAGACCCTGTTTCTAAAAAAAAAAAAAAAGAAAAAGAAAAGAAAAGAAAAAAGAAAAAAAATTTAAAATCTTCAAATTTTTTGATTTCCAAAGCCTAAGATAATTTGTTTTGTTCATCTTAAAAATGAAAAAGTAGTAGAACAATAAATTAGAAAATCTTAGTGACGGCCGGGCACGGTGGCTCAAGCCTGTAATCCCAGCACTTTGGGAGGCCGAGACGGGCGGATCACGAGGTCAGGAGATCGAGACCATCCTGGCTAACACGGTGAAACCCCGTCTCTACTAAAAATACAAAAATAAACTAGCTGGGCGAGGTGTCCGGCGCCTGTAGTCCCAGCTACTCGGGAGGCTGAGGCAGGAGAATGGCGTAAACCCAGGAGGCGGAGCTTGCAGTGAGCTGAGATCCGGCCACTGCACTCCAGTCCGGGCGACAGAGCGAGACTCTGCCTCAAAAAAAAAAAAAAAAAAAAAAAAAAGAAAATCTTAGTGACAACTGACAGTGAATTGATGGTGGGATCTGAAAGTTGTATTTCTCTAAAAATAAATATGTTGGGGATTCAAATATTCTCATTACTGCTGCCAGTTATGCTGTTACTGACCAAAGTTACTTCAAGTGGCTACTCTTTCTCAAGTGGAGCTAATAGTTACTTCAAATGGCTAATCTTTCTCAAGTGAAGCAAAGTATTTGCTTCCAAATTACATACTTCACCTGGTCTGTTTTGCTTACATTAAATTCAGTAGCTAACCTCTGTGTGTTCATTCACAAAATACTTCGAAAGTTTATATGACATATGACTATCACATCTTCAGTCTACCAGAGAGTCTAAATTTCCATCTGAAAAAGTAGCAAAATAGCTCTAAGCAAACATTTCTTCCTTAAAACTCAATATTCCATTTTATTTTGTTTTTGTTACATCTCACCTTCTAGACAGCAATTTTATGCCTCACAGTCTTGATTTCATCAAGAAATATTGTTGGAGATGGAGTGGAAAGTATTTCCTATTTGTTACTCATTCTTCTAGTCTTGAACTAGTTTTTCTTCTGACTCTTTATAGACAGATATCATGTGTACAATATAGTAATGAAAATAGAAATCTGGATTTCAACCTGCTTTGTCTCTTTGGCTCCCTCTTTTCTAGGAACTGATCCTTTTCTCCACTTGTCCTCTTTCCTCTGTCTTACTCTACAATGGACTGAGTGTTTATGTCCCCCAACCCTTTAAATTCTTATGTTGTGAAATCCTAACCGCTAATGTGATGGTATTAGGAGGTGGGCCCTTTAAAAGGTAATAATGTCGTGAGAGTTGAGTCCTCATAAGTGAAATTAGTGCCCTTATAAAAAAGGAACCCAGAGAGCTCTCTTACCCTCTTTCCACCATGAAGTAACCAGTCTACAAACTGGAAGAGGGCCCTCACCAGGATCTGACTATGGTGGTACCCTGATATCAAACTTCCAGCCTCCACAACTGTGAAAAATAAATTTTTGCTGTTTATAATCCACTCAGTCTATGGTGCTTTGTTATGGTAGCCCAAAGTAAGGTACTCCCTTATGCTTGACCTCATGACATGACTTTATCACAGTAGAAATACCCCTGATTTAACCAGTTTACCCTACTTCTTGGCCACAGTGATATACTCAGGGAATCTGAATCAAAAGTGGGACAACCAGCATCCCTCTGCAGGCATTTGGAATTTAGAGCAAGAAATTCTGGGCTTATTCCTTCTGGTTTTGAAAGAAAGGAGATAGAAACTCAGAAGATACAGTAAATATTTTCCAGCTTGTGAAAAGTAGGCCAACCCAGAGAGGAGAAAAAAGCCAATTCAGAAAGAGAAGCAGAATTGAAAGCTGGGGAAGAAAGACTTCCTTGCCTAGCTGTACCCTGCTCTTGGACCATTTGAATCACCACTGCTTTCTTATGATACTTACCTTTTTTGTTTGTTTGCTTGTTTTAGCTAGTTAGAGATAGTTTCTATTACTCATAACAATAAAAATGTTAACTAATATAAAATTTTCAGCAATAAATTTTGGGGTGAATTTATCCTACTTTAATTGTTTTGTTAGGCATTTGTTATAATGGTCAAGAAAGCAATTTCCTCAGGGAATTTTTCTTCCGTTTTTCCACCCCAGATATAAATTTTAAGTACATGTCTCTTTATTTCTCACTAGAGTCAGTATTACATATCTTTTTGTAAATGAAATACAAGGGATTTGCAGCAAAATATGAAAAGCCTGCAATGATCTAGTATAGTATCTAAATAAAACTTCCTTTCAAGACAAAACTCCTCAAAGAGGACAAACTTGTGGGGATAGAATTCAAATTTAAGAGGGCACAGATCATAAAGCCAAAGAAAAAGAATACCTAGATTAAATGTGGGTGGAGGTAGGAAGGAACAGTCAGAGTATTTCAGAATGTAAGCTGCCATAATCTTGATAGCTTTGAAAAACATCCAAAAAAGAAAGCTCTAAAATGTTAAGGTTTGAACAGAAGGTTATCTAAGTGTGGGTAGAAAGTTAAATGATAAAATATTATCCAAAACTACATCTCCTTTATAAAAAAGCCCAGGAAAACTTTGACATAAACATTGAGCTACAGAAAAGATAGAGATCAGATTCCATTAAAGTATAAGGAAAGAGAGAATACTATTCCTACAGATAATAAAACATGCCAAAAACATTCTCATATAGCAGATGAAAATTATAGTCTAATATTTCAAAACTAGCTAGGAGGCACAAAAAATGATGTAAGAAATGAAAGAACAAATCAGAATTTGAGGTGATAGAACTAAGAAGATAATTTTAAAAATTATTAAGAAACAGAACAAATAAAAGTATAGCTAGAAAAAATACAAGATAATATCTCAAGAGAAATACAAGTAAAAAGAAAAATTTTAAGGATTTAAAAGAAAAAAGAGAGAGATAAAAAGGATTAAAAATAGACACACAAGGAAGATCCCACATACATATAAAAGGCATATCTAAGGAAAATTTTAGCAATAAAATACTGAAATCTATCATTTGAGAAGCCAAAATAAAATGAGAATTGAAACTAAACATTGAGAGGACACTCAGTTTATCGGATAAAATTGGCTTGGAATGATCATCACTGAGATGTAGTCTAGTGAAATTATTGTACTTTAAAGGAAATAAAATAAAGATTATTTAGAAAATCCAGAATAAAAATACCAAATCATTCATACAGGAAACAAAGTCATATTATCTTCAAACTTTTCAATCTCAAAATTTTACACTTGAAGAAAATTGAGTAACATAATGCAAAGAAGAAATATGAAGCAATGATTTTATATCTAAACAAGCTGTTATCAGCAGCCAAGAACTCGGGGAATATTACTCTTTATGAATCTACAGGAGAAGGGGATTCAGACAAAATACATGGGGAGGCATTGACAAAATCAGTCATGATGAGCACTGATTATAATTTCTAGCAAAACGAAGACACTAAATGAGAGATATAAAGAAGATAATGTGGTACATAATGGCGGAATGCTCTGACAGTGTGGATATGGTACAATTGTAAAAATGTGGTGTAAGAATGGGAAGAGCATATGCAGAAGAATTTTTAACTCTTTTCAGTAATTGATGGTAATGTTGATATTGCTATTGGCTCCTACTGACTAAAGATGGAGCAACTTGAGCATCACTAAATATAAAAGCAATGGGTCAAAGCATAGCAAATGTACTTAAACTCATGATTTCATCCTGATTTAAAAAAAAACTAATTGTTCATTATGATGGTTAATTTTATGTGTGTTAACTTGACTGGGTAAGTTGATAGCTTTTCTTTCAAGGTGTGTCTTTGAGGAGGGTTTTGTAAGAGGGTAGTATTTGAATCAGTAGATTGAGTAAAACAGATCTGCCCTCACTAGTGTGGGCTAGCATTATCCAATTAGGCACAGGAAGAGTGAATTTGCTGTCTATTCTTGAGCTGAGATATTTACCTTCTCTTGCCCTCAGACACTGGAGCTCCTGGCTCTGGGGTCTTTGGACTCCAGGATTTGCATCAGCATCTCCCGACTCCCAAATCTTTGGGCCTTTGACCTTGGACTGAGAGTTATGCCATTGACTCCCCTGCTTCTTAAGTCTTCAGATGCAACTGAATTACAACACTGGCTTTCCTTGTTCTCCAGCTTGCAGGCAGCATACTGTGGGACTTCTTGGCCTCCATAATTGTATGAGTCAATTCCCATAATAAATTTTCCTTATCTATCTATACATATTCTTTTGGCTATTTTCCTAGAGAACCCTAATATAGTAATCATGGAAGAGGCCAGAAACCAACTTTTTATTTGAGAACTGGCAAGTAAAAGAAAACAATCAAGCATTTATCCTGCCTTTCCTATGTAAACTGTGCCACCAAGATACCAAATAGTAGGTGAGGTAAAGTTTCTCTTGATGAAAGTAGTCCATCAAATTACTGAAAAAAGATTTGAATATCAACATCTTTTGCAATTCTAGTGAATTACTGGATCTAAACATTGAGAATCAATGGCTGATAGCATTACAAAAAGGCAGAAAAACCAGGCTGGGCATGGTGGCTCACAACTGTAATCCCAGCACTTTGGGAGGCAGAAGTGGGAGCAGAGAATGACTTGAGCCCAGGAGTTCGAGATCAGCCTGGGCAACTAAGCAAGACACTATCTCTTTAAAAACAAAATTTACCTGGAAAAACATAAACCCACCTATGAAGTAGTATTGGCAGAACTCATCATCATCATCATCATCATCATCATCATCATTATCATCCCTAAATGTGATTCAACCTGGAGATCCAGGAGAGTGCTTTATGTGGTAGCATGCAATCCAAATTACTGAGCACTCTCTTTTGGTGTTTGAAAAAGCCAAGCTGCTTCTGTATCCCAGAGTGAAGCTATTTTAATTATTTGGTGACTGTGAAGCAGTAGCCTTATTGAAGAATGTGTCCCAATTCTTTTTTTTTTTTTTTTTTTAGTATATTCTCCTAAGAGTATTTAACTAGAAAATGGGAACAAAGTCACCAGCAAAGATTAGATTAAGGGTGTTATCTTCTAAATGGTCTGAAGGTAACTATAGGCAGGAGGGATAGAGAATGGAGAGACCAGTATGTAAATGATAAGCATATATGTTAAAAATTGTGTCCTCTGGCCAGGCTTGGTGGCTCATGCCTTTAACCCTAGCACTTTGGGAGGATCACTTGAGGCCAGGAGTGTAAGACCAGCCTAGTCAACATAGTGAGACCCCATCTCTATTTTTAAAAAAATGAAAAAGAATCTCTCTATACATAAAATTGTGTCCTCTACTCTTCAGCCCCAGAATCTTAACAAAAAATTATGTCTGGATTAAGTGAGCTCTGTATTCAGAGATGCTAGAGGATGCAGCCCCTCCTCCAACTTTTCTAAGCATCTCCCCCTACCTGCCCTGCATGCTTCTGCCCTAGTGATTCATTCTGGAAACTGCATCCTCTCCAAAGCCATGGAAAGTGTGTCTTCCTCACACTGTGTTCCTAAATCGGTTTTTTGTTTTTTTTTTTTTTTTTTTAAGAAAGAGACATTTTTTTAAAGTGTCTAGATAAAGACTTTGGTTCTGGTTTTTACAGTAGACCAGAAGTTTTTGGACAGATACCATACCAAACATTCCTATATTTTGTAAAGCAGCAGTTTATGAACTTCAACACTTAAAATAATCCCAGGCCCCAAATCTGCACCAGCAAGAAGTCAGTTGCTAGAGTTGTGTACCCTAAGGAAGGGCATTCTCCCAAATTACACCTCAAATGTAATATTGGAAGACAACAGACCCAGTAAATCCTTCTGGCCTGATGTATGAATTTTTAAAATTTGTATATTTGATCTATCTTAAATTTGTTTTGGCAAAGGGAATGAGGTGGGTTCATCTCCATCTATTGATTATTTTCTCCCTAATTTTTGAAATAAAAGCTTTATAATAAAATCTCATATGATTTGGGTCTATTTCTGGACTTCATTCTGTTTCATTGATCTATTTATTAATATAAAACTACTACATTTTTTAAAATAGTACTATGAGGCCACTGTATTATTGCATGATATAGAAGGAACTACTGAAAATCTTTGTCTCTGGCATTTCAAAAATCAGGGAGCTTCAAGGAATAGGAGACCTTCCTTCTGGAATTCAGCCATTAAGGTGACTAAGCTTTATCACCTCATGTTCTGGGAGATGTTTATTCCAAGATTTCAAATTCTTTGGAATATGGTTGGCTCAGCTTAGGCCAGGTATCAATTTCAGAATCATTTATCTATTTTGTGGGGGGGAACAAGTGAATATGATTTCCAGGTGCTCAACCCTATATTTCAAAGAAACATAGTGTTGTGAGCTGAGTGGTGCTCCAAAAACTGTCTGCTTCATTATGCTCACCCACCCTTCTCATACACTTGAGCCTTCCCTATCTCTGCATGGCGTACCTTTCCCATACACAATTGCAGCCACCCTTTCCAATAGGAAAGGGTGCAAACTCCTGCTTCTGTATTGATCTAGAAGCAATGTCGTATGACTATACAGCTCTAAGCCAAGGATTTCCTACAGCATGCTTACTCTTCTAGTTCCATCAAAATTTCTTTATATATTCTTCAATCCATGAACTAACTGGAAAATTTAATCATCATTAACACGTCCTAAATAACAGTGGTTTTTCAAACTGGGATATGAGTACATTTATGGATGCATAAAAATGTTCCAGGGGCTACTCTAGCCTGAGAACTTTTAAAGGAATCAATGTCCAGATCCCCAGCTTCAATCTGGAGCCTTTCTTATAATTGATCTGCCTGCTATGGGTTTGAGTTAGAGGACTCTTGCCTTTCTCTGCGTTCCCATCTCCTCTTTCAAAACAGGCTTTGCAAGTATACCTCTCCCCCATCCTGGATCTTACTGTGGTGTTTTACTAGAGTGTAAAACCTCAGGAGAACCAAACAACAAGCTATCTTAGGTTATTGGTATTGGGGAAGATTTCTTTAATCAAGGTACCACAAACACATGGGAAAGCTTGGTGTCTTTCACTGTCTTATATGTATTTTAGTTGAGGGTAAAGCATAGTATTAAAAATAATCTATTCTGAATTCAGATGTATTAGGAACTGGAGCAGCAGGATAAATAACAACTTTCCTTCAACAATTTAGTCTCTTCCATCCCCTGACTCTTGTCAGAGAAGTATTTCTTTTGTGGGAAACTCTTGAATGCACAGCAAAGATTATTGTCAGAATATGGAGACTCTGGTACCTTATCTTACCTAGGTGACAAACCTGTAACAAAGCTCTGGGCCTAGTCTAACTTGAATACTCAAGATTTGAAGAGACCAAGTTGGGGAATAACCATTTGCTAAGAAGAAATCTTTCTCTAAATGTCACCACTCTTGGTTAGCTTGTTGGCTACTTCCACTCATTTGTGTCTTCGTGTGTTTCTTTTGCACATTTTTCAAAATTTCATGAAAAAGGAAGCAAAAAAGTTTCATGTTTACTTTTAAGAGATCCATGTTATATCTATCATCAAAGAAAAGGAACATATATTGAGGGTGAGTTAGTGTTTTTTCTTGACCATTTATTTAGACTGGTAGTAGAACCCTTTCTTGAGGTCTTTTAACAAAAGTTTATTGCTTATTCCAAATCCATATTTATTTTGACTTGGACCTAAGTCTACTGCTGACTGTGACTCATTAACCACTTCTCTGCTTATTTATTTATCATAAAATGTACTAATTAGACATATATTAACTAACTGGGCTATGTTTTGAATTTTATAGCAGTAATGCACTTAGCAATCACTGAAACACTCTTTAGGTCTGCTTTACTGGGGCCCAACACCTTTTATTTTGTTGTTAATTTGCACAAAATAGAATGTTAATTTGTATAAAATTAAACTGTAGTCTTAGAAGCCATAGTTATGACAAATATTCCCCAAATGCAATCAGGATGTAATGACCCAGATTAAACATTTTATTCGATTAAGATTAGCTCTTCTTTTGCAGATGATGACTTGCTTTTCTAATTCTGTCAAATGCATAATTACAATCTTGTTTTCAGCTATGAAATGAAATTGTATATAGATAAATAGAATGGATATATACCTATACAAATATATTTTTTCAGTATCCGTCTTCTTGTCCATCTGTTATGTTTTTAAGACACTGAGTCTATCAAATATTGAAATTTAGTATGAGTATT
Organism: Piliocolobus tephrosceles; assembly: GCF_002776525.5. NCBI lineage: Eukaryota > Metazoa > Chordata > Mammalia > Primates > Cercopithecidae > Piliocolobus > Piliocolobus tephrosceles. Next base: position 173,238,278 of record NC_045435.1, on the reverse strand, counting down.
TCTGCAGTCAATAGTTTAAAAATTGTAATGTGAAATTTCCAATTTTATGGGGTTATTTTAAAATCATTTATGTACAATTTTAGCTTGAAATATAAGATACTTCTAAATAAAATAAGTGTAATTGGTAGTTATTTGATAAATATTGGTTAAGGTGTTTAGGTGTATCTTCCAGAAATTGCCTATCTAATAATTGGGTTTAAAGATTTCTTTGCAAATCAGAAAAATATCGCAAGCAAAATGTTTATTGCAAAAATATCTTACTTGCAATAAAATTGAAGGAGGACCTAATTGTGTTGTCAACGATCAGATCTTAAAAACATTTTTGATGAAAGATTACCACTGTAGTTTTTCCAAACTCCGACCGACTTGGTCCCAGCTCCCAGGTCGCCTCCCAGCGGTGGCAACATGAAGCCAGGCGACTAGGGCGGCCCTGCTGGCGGCCAAAGGCCAACAGGCTCCCCAAGGTCGCTGGCGGCGCCTGCTCCAGGACTGGGCTCCACTCCCACCCCGTGCGCCAAGAGCAACTGAATCCGCAGCCACCACCACCCTCAATAGGATTTTTCAAAAGTTTTTTTGCAGGGAAAAGAAGTTTGAAGACTACTGCAATAAACACCACAGAGAAAAAGGGAGAGGAAAGAGTATAAAGATTTTTGCTTATATCATGTGAATTACTAAAAAGAATGAAGTGAAGGGGAAATTAATTACTCAATCTTCTGGCACTCCACGTACATACCAGGCAGAAGTCTGCCGTCTGAAGAAGATAAAGTAAGGCTAAGTACCTTCTCTTTAAATACACAATCTAGGAGTGGAATCCATCACTTCCTTCTACTCCATCTGCTAAACGTAGCTCATAGCCAGAGATGGCTGTCAGGGAAGGTGGAAAATATAAATCTTATTCTGATGGCTAGGTGCCCAACTAAGAAAATAGAATGGAGCCCTCATTCTCATTTCTACAGCTGCTTGTACAACTTTAGTTTGGCATTAATGATTTTCCTTTCCTTTTTTCCAGGCAACTGCTCTGTTACTTAAGGCAGATCAAGCTGGGTGTGGTGGTTTATACCTATAATCCCAGCATTTCAGGAGGCCGAGGCAGCAGGATTGATTGAGGCCAGTAGGTCAAGGCCAGCCTGGGCAACAAAATGAGACCCTAACTCTACAAAAAATTAACAATTAGCCAGGCGTGGTGTCATGTCTCTGTAGTCCCAGCTACCTGGGTGGCTGAGGCAGGAGGAGTTTGGAGCTGGAGCCCAGGAGTTTGAGATTACAGTGAACTATAATCTAGCCACTGTGTTCCAGCCTGGGTGATAAAGCAACACCTTGTCTCAAAAAACAAACAAAAAACAAAAGTGGCAGGACATTATACCACTGCTTCACATTTTTTTGCCATTTATAAGTTCTTGTTTGGAGGCCATATTGACTAAGAAAGCATATTGTTGTACAGGATTTTCAGTAAGGACACAGATGTTGGTGTAGGCAGAAGCAGGATAGGTAGGGGAAGCCTATCCAAATGCAGAATTGTCTATTCTTACGGTTTCCTACATGATGAAAGGACCCTAATAAAGTCAGCCTGGCAACAGATACCTAGCGGTGTGTTACCATCCTGGTGCTAGGGTTTGCTACCCAGCTGAAAAATTAGGTGCTTGACAACAGCAGGGTTGGCTTTTGTAAGGGAAAATTTCCTGTTCAGCTCATACATATGCCATCCCTGCAAGCAATTATTGGCACTCTTTTAGACAATTGAAGTCACACTCAGCCAGTTGAGGAAAAAGTGTGACGAACTTCCACAGAAACAGTTCTCTTATGTGTTTGGTTATGAAGATCCTTTCTCCCCCCACATAGGCCTGTATAATGAGTTAAATGGAATATATAGGATATATTTTAGTTAGTGAATCTGTTTGCTTTGTAGTAAGATCCAAACAAATAGTGGCTTAAGTAAAACAGAAGTTTAGCTATCATATAATAGCCTAATCACAAGCTGTCTGGGGTTGATATGGTATTGGGGATCCAAGTTCATTCTATCTTACTGCTCTGTCATTCCTAGAATATTGCCTGCATGCTTGTGGTAGAAAAGACTCACTGCTAGAGTAACATGCCAGGCAGAAATCTGAAGTCTGAAGAAGGGAGAGTGAAAGCTAATTCCTTTCTGTTTAGAAGCACAACCCAGACATTGACCTGGCATGACTCATTGCTTCCTCCTACTTCCTATCCACAAACCTTTGTTCACAGCTTTAATAGCTGCAAGAGAAGCTGGAAAGTCTAAATCTCATTCCCATGACCACGTATCCAGCTAAGATTTGAGAGTTTTATTATTAAAGAAAGAAGAAAAAATGGATATTTATGAGCAACAAGTAGTCTTTCTCTGGTCAAGAAATGAATATTTATAAGCTTTGAGATCATTCTGAGCCTATTGAAACTTCATACAGATTTACTCTATTTCTCAATTTATTTTTTGAATTGAAAATTTAAAGTTTAGTTCTCAAATTTATTTATTAAATTTTACATTTATTTCAGGTGATACTTTAACATTTTATGAAACTTTAAAAACTAAGCAAAATTAATATTTATGTCACTATGAATTTGGGGTAGTGGTGGGAGTAGTGATAGAAATACCAAGACTTAAAGATTTCGAGTTTTCATTTAAAAAACCCATAAACATCAGTTCTATGAAACAATTAAGTCTTACTGTCTCTTACTGTTTTTGGTACAGTTACTGTTGTTCCAAATTTGTAAACAGGGAAAACATGGCATAGAGAAATTTAGTGGTTTCAGTTACAATTTGTGGCAGGACAAAACTTAAATTATTATGGATCACACCACAGGCCTCTTCCCAGGGTTTGCAAACTGAAATGCCAGCAAGACTCAAATAGGCAACATAAATAAATAAAGTATATCTCATATAACACAGCAGGGGTGTCAGGGACCATGGTCAACTTGAATAATTACACTCTAATTAAAGAGGTCTGCCCAGATAGTAGTCTCTAATTGCCATTTCCTACTTACAAAAGGTGGTAGAGATCGTTAGGGAAATAGTGGATTCCAGGTCTGGGGCAGAAAATGCCTGTGATAGCTTATGAAGCCAGAAAACCAGGAAACACTCAAAGAATAACTTGAAGAAGAAGTGATTTTTTAAAAGTACAAAGGAACTAATTAGAAGGAATTTGTGAAGATTGAAATGCACCAAATATATAAAAATTCATTTGTTTGAACTAAAACAAAAAGAACACCTCAATGGTTAGCCATTAGAGATTATTAGGGCATCATCTCATTACCGTGAAAATTAACGGAAAGAATCAAGCATATATTCTTTTTTTTTTTTTTTTTTTCTGAGACTGAGTCTTGGTCTGTTACCCAGGCTGGAATGCAATGGTGCAATCATAGCTCACTGTGACCTCAAACTCCTAGCTCAGATTAGCTTCCTGAGTAGCTGGAACTACAGGTGTGCACCACCATGCCCAGCTTTGTCCACTTTCTTGGTCTCATCTTCTCACTTCTCCATGTGTACATATTACCAGGCTCAATTACTGGGAATTCATCGAACAAGTCATTGTTTCACATGTCCTTTGTATATCCATTCTCTGTATCATTTTTCTTCCCTGTTCACCTGCTGAACTGCACACTGGTGATTCTGCACAGGTATCACTCCTTTATAGAACCTTCTTCGCCTCTACCTTCTCAGACCCAGATGGCAAGGCAGCAAACAAATGCCTGTAAACAGTCCTGCTTAACTGTGCTCTAAAGCCACTCAAGGGCACCCCTGGCGGGGTGTTGCTTCTACGAAGATGGCTGGTTATCCGCCTTTGCCACAAGAACTGGCAAGCCAATGCTCTAACTTTGTGGCAACATCAACAGGCATTCACAACTTTTAACATGGCCTGTGAGTACTTTTGGTGGCTCTCCAAAAGACAGTACATAACTACATTCATGCACCTGTGACCAGGTCACTGGGACAGCATCTTGAGACTGTCCAGTTCCTGATGCCATCCTATTGCTGGTGAGCATCACCACTAGAGTGAGCCTGCCTGTCCTGTCCTTCCCATCTCTACTCCACAGTGTGTACACTGGAACAGACATTGTGACTGATCATCAAGGAAATTGCCTTGTCCTATGTGCTTCTCTACCACGATCTCTTGTTTGTTGCTCAGGCTCGGGGGGACACCCTCCATGGTCACCGTCATTTGTTTATACCATGACTCCCAGACATCAGCAAAGGATTCAAGAGCAGAGCATCTCCAGCATCTCTGAAACAGATGAATCACTGGAGAAGTTTCAGAATACTGGCATTGATCTGGTATTAATCAATGCCAGTATTTTGGTTCTTTATGAAAGATGTGAGGGGAATCTGTTGTCTCTTTTGGGACTAGGAGGAGAGAAGAAAAAAGTGTTTGGAAGCAAGATCTCATTATTTGATGCCTTTTTGGTTTCCTGCATAATTATTTCCTTTTTGTTCTATTAAAAGAATATGCAAAACATTTTTAGACATGCTGGCTTGTTGCAGCCATGCTAAGTGAACAAACCATAGCTATTGAAATCAAGTCTGAGTCTGTTTCAAGACATGTAAACCCAAACTCAGTTAAACAATAAAGGGAAGTTAATGGTTTTTTACATGAAAAATCTAGAGGCAGGGCTAGCTTTAGGTGAGGCTTAACCTGACTGTTTGGCTATGTCACTAAAAGCTGAGTCTGTAAGGGAGATCCCTGCCTTGGCTGAGCCGTGGAGAACATACCACAGTACCACCAGATGCAGACTTTGGTGGCCCACAGTAGCAGCACGCCCCATTGTGCCTCACTGGGAGTTGGTTCAGGGAGCAGCAGTGGCTAGCCACTTTCTGTTAGATCATGAGAATACAGAGGATGCCATGTGCTTCCTAGGACCTTGGCTTCACCTCCTGGCTATGACGTCATGGCGGCATCACATCTCACTGGTGGACCCACAGCCCATCTGGGAATAGATGTGGAGCCCTGAAAAATACCATTTATGTGGGCCATTCAGGCAGAGACTGAGTTAAACTTTGAAAGGCAGTCTAATTAGTTGGGTTTGGACTATGTTTACAAGGTTAAAATAAAATTTGACTTTTTCTTCTTACCCATTGGGTCGGGAGCTTATTAATAAGATCAAATCAATCACGAAGAAATTTTTAAAGCCTTATTTTCATTGCACACCTGACCATAAAATGAGTAAACTTGTGACTACACTGTTTAAGCTTATTTTGCCATTAATAAATAATGTATGTTCATTAAGGAGAATGTGCAAAGTTTAAAAATAAAAGGAAAATATCACTTGTTAATGACACCTAAACACAATTGCTGTATTTTTATATATTTCCTTCCAGTGTTTTTTCTATGAGTACATTTTCATTACATAATCTAAATCATTATAAATGTGGGATTTTATTTCTTTTTTATTTAATATTATATCAAAACACTTTTTGATCTCTAGACATACAATGTAAATGAGTGTATATTATTCTATTAATATTTCATTGCATAATGTCCCAGAATTTACTTAACTGATCTTTTGTGTTTTTGTTTTTGTTTTTGAGACACAGTCTCACGCTGTTGCTCAGGCAGTGAGCAACAGTGAGTACAGTAGCCCAATCTGAGCTCACTGCAACCTCCTCCTCCCAGGTTCAAGTGATTCTCATGCCTCAGCCTCCAGAGGAGCTGAGACTACGGGCATGTGCCACCACACCAGGCTAATTTTTTTTTTTTTTGGTAGAGTCAGGGTTTCACCATGTTGGCCAGGCTGGTCTCCAACTCATGGCCTCAAGTGATCCACCTGCCTCGGCTTCCCAAGGTGGTAGAATTACAGGCATGAGCCACTGCACCCACTACTTAACTGATCTTTTAATACTGTATCATATTCATTAAAGAAGAGGAAAAAGTGAAAAATATGTTTATGGTGAAACACATACTGTATCTAAAAAGGACAGAATAATTTTGGTTATTTCTTATCCCATACAGATCCTTTCCCCAAATTATACCAAATTTATAATGAATCAAGTCGGAGTATTGGCCCAAAGCACCTAATGAGCTCTGAAAGTAAAAAGTATTACATGCTTCAGCAACCCAGACCTTATCTATCTGACCAATTTTGACAAAGTCAGATCAAACAGGTAAGGGGAGAGGTTGCTAAATGAGTTAGCTAAATATCATCACCCAGCTTACACAACCATGGATGTCCCACTAATTCTTATACCCAGCATCCTGGGAATCAGTGGACTGAAGTGTCTGTTCTGCTTTGGTTGTGTAAAACTGGCCAGGTCTGTACTATAACCTTTCAGACCAACGAAGTCAGTAAGGGTTTGGAAAGACTGAAGAATGCTGGAACATTATCTGTTTATTTTTTATTTTTCATCTTATGTACGATCTACCCAGATTGCTTCCATAAGGGAATTCCATAAGGAGATTACACACACACACACACACACACACACACACTCAGTTACAAAATGAATAACATTTCTTAATTTCTTACGTAACATCAACTCTTTCAATCCGTACTAGCATCAAATTTCTTGGCTGACTAATTTTTCCCACCAGACATGAAACTGAGTGGAGAAAAGACTTAACATTTTCTACTTTTTTTTTGGCCTTAAATGACCTAGATTCTGCATCTCACTCTGCTCTGCATAACTACCCACACAAATGGGCATATAAAATATAAAATTGCAAGAGCAAAGAATAGGAATATATTATTTAATTTCTGGTCACATGTGTACTTTTAAGTGCGCATACAAAAAGGTAATCATTATAAAGTACAATTTGTACAACATGTCCTTAAAACTTTTTCTAGCAACACAGCCTATATGTTGCATACCAGCTAAATTAAAGTATTTCTTGTTTCAGTACTGACTACTATAAAATTTATTTATTCCAGTTCAGGAAAGGATTTCAAAATGAAAATGTCCAAATAATGCTCAAATTTTCCTGTAGGTCAATTCTGATCCAGTATGCTGTGTCCAATTATAACTGGAGCTGTACTTTGGTCCTCTTAATAAGGTCAGCAAAGACAGAGTTCTATACATCTTAATCAAATCTCCTGTGAATGGATTCAGTACATAGGACTGTGCTTCTAAATATTTTATATGTAGCTTTCCAGTAATAGTGTTCATTCTGTCAATCAATATCAAGTTAACCTCAAAATTACTGAAAATCTGGAATAAGATATAAAATATTAAATTATTCATTTTTAATAGCATAGGTAATAAATGTATGTTGCTCTGGAGAAATAACTCTTGATTTTTTTTCATGTAAAATTTATGAGACATTTTGAAATAGGGGGGTAAGTTCAGTCCTCTCTCCTCTGTACTGGACAATAAGCTCAGTGGGAACAACCAGCAGCCCTCATGCATGGGACATTGGTGTGTTGTATTCTGGAGGCATGGTCCACCCATGTCTTGTATTGCAGAGGCTGCTCAGTCCCAATTCAACTTGAGGAAATTCTATTCAATGTAATGTTGTTTAACACTTCAATTTAATAAACATTTAATGAGCAAAGCACAATGCTAGGTATGTTAAGAAGGGATTCCTTAGTTGCAAGAAATGACAGTTCTAATGTCAGTTTGCTTATGTGAAGGGCAATGGTACAGAGAAGTCTCATAGAACCTATGGCAGGAAGACAAGCAGGCCTCATAGGAACTGGAGAGCTGTCAAACATTCTCTTCCTTCCTGTCCCCTGACCTACACAGGCTCTTCTTCTGCTTCTGTTATTCTCTTTGACTACATGGCATGTGATCTGCCCTATTTCTGCTTCATTCTGCTTTCCCTAAGCCTCCTCCTTTGCTCTTTTACCAATTCTGGCTCCTAGGTTTCAGTCTTATAGAAGGAACCTGTGTGTGTGTGTGTGTGTGTGTGTATATATACACACACATATAATTTTTTACTTGCTGATGTTTTCTTTTTTTTTTTTTTTTTTGAGACGGAGTCTCGCTCTATCACCCAGGCTGGAGTGCAGTGGCCGGATCTCAGCTCACTGCAAGCTCCGCCTCCCGGGTTCCCGCCATTCTCCTGCCTCAGCCTCCTGAGTAGCTGGGACTACAGGCGCCCGTCACCTAGCCCGGCTAGATTTTTGTATTTTATTAGTAGAGACGGGGTTTCACCGTGTTAGCCAGGATGGTCTCGATCTCCTGACCTCGTGATCCACCCGTCTCGGCCTCCCAAAGTGCTGGGATTACAGGCTTGAGCCACCGTGCCCGGCAACTTGCTGATGTTTTCTTGTGAAAAATATAATTTTAGCACAAGACAGATTGTGACAACAGTTACAAAAAAATAAGTGCTACTGGAGTATGGAGGAGAGATAGATTGAGGTAAGGGTCTAGGAAAACTTCTATGGTTGGAAGACACTCAAAATATCAGAAATACTTTGAATGGTGGCCTACAGATAAGGAGTGTGGAATGAAGTCCAACGTTTATGGTGACTAGGGATCATATGTGTTACAGAGATAGGTGTGACTTGAGAGGCAGCTTCTTCTACACTGGAAAATCATCAGAGGTTTTTGATGAGGTGAGTCACATAATCAAATCTGTGCTTCATGAAGATGCTTAGGGCATTGTAGTTGGATGAATTGGATGTGGTGAAGGGGCTGGAGCTCCTATCCACCTTCAGAAGTAAGGCAGATCAGTGAATCCACATAAGGGTATTAATGGTCTAAATTAGGAGAAAAGCCATGAAAACGAGTGGACACAAATAACCATTATATTTAACAAAGATACTGTAGCTTTGGTGTGAAATGTGTGAATGATAATCAGAGTTTAAAATGTTGGCAAAATGTTAAATACTTCTAGTAAACTGCAGCATGGTTTTTAAATAGTTAATTTTAAATAGTTAATTTTTAAGTGGAAGAAGGAGGAAGATATGAGAATGGGGAAGTATTAAGTTTGTTATTTTTTAAAAAATTTATTTTCCTTTAAGTTTCGGGATACATGTGGCAGAACATGCAGGTTTGTTACATAGGTGAGCATGTACTATGGTGGTTTGCTGCACCTGTCAACCTGTCACCTAGGTATTAAACCCTGCATGCATTCTGATGCTCTCCCCTCACCCCACCAACAAGCCCTGGTGTGTGTTGTTCCCTTCCCTGTGTCCATGTGACCTCATTGTTGAGCTCCCACTTATGAGTGAGAACATGCAGTGTTTGGTTTTCTGTTCCTGTGTTAGTTTGCTGAGGATGATGGCTTCCAGCTTCATTCATGTCCCTCCAAAGCATATGATCCCATTCCTTTTTATGTCTGCATAGTATTCCATGGTATGTATGTACCACATTTTCTTTATCCAGTCTATCATTGATAGGCATTTGGGTTGGTTCCATGTCTTTGCCTTCGTTATTGTGAATAGTGCTGCAATAAACATACATGTGCATGTATCTTTATAATAGAATGATTTATATTCTTTTGGGTGTATACCCAGTAATGGGATTGCTGGGTCAAGTTGGTTATTTTTAGTTTTTTTATTTTATTTTATTTATTTTTTTTTGAGATGGAGTCTCGCTTTGTCGCCCAGGCTGGAGTGTGGTGGCGAGATCTCAGCTCACTGCAAGCTCAGCCTCCTGGGTTCAGGCCATTCTTCTGCCTCAGCCTCCCAGTAGCTGGGACTACAGGTGCCCGCCAACACGCCCATCTAATTTTTTGTATTTTTAGTAGAGACGGGGTTTCACGGTGTTAGCCAGTATGGTCTCGATCTCCTGACCTCGTGATCCACCCGCCTCGGCCTCCCAAAGTGCTGGGATTACAGGCGTGAGCCACCACGCCCCGCATTTTTAGTTTTTTTAAAAATGCTTTCTGTCAGCTCTGGAGGGCTGCTAGCCCACAGGCCAATAGTTAGGGTGGATTCCTCTGCTAGGTCCAAGCTGTGTGTGATGGGGTGACATGGCTGGTCCCTCAGAGCAGGATGTGGAACAGTGCACTTAGGGATAGAGTTGGTGTGCAAAAAGAGGTGCTGTGTGGGTCCGGTGTGAGAGAAACAAATCTGAAATCCAGCATTGAAATGCTATTAAAAGAAGAGGCCCCAAGGACTACTGTTTGGAAAATTCCATAAAACAATAGCATCCCAGTTCTCTAGAAGATGGTGAAGACAGAAATTGGACTCATGGGATGCTGGAAGGGGATTATGATATAGAGAAAGATAGGCCTATAAATCTGAAAAGTGTCTTGTACAAATCTCATCTCCTGGGATGATCTGGCCATGACCATCAGCCCCATTCTCAGTCATGGAATATGTTCTTAGTGAGCACTTACCAATTGCAAAGCATTGTTAGAAACACCGAGGGGCCTACCATGCCACTGAAGGAGAAGGGGCTAACATTTTTTGAGGATCTACTATATTCAAGGTACATTACCAGAGACCATGCAAATGTTCTTTGATTTAATTTTTTTTTTTTTTAACATAGACAACTTTTTAAGCTTGGTTACAATTAGTAGGTCTTTTTCTCTGTCCAAGCACAGTATTGGCCACTTCCTTACTTTGTGACTCTTGAATAAATTGTTTTTCCCCAGACACACAAAGGGGGCAACTACCTTCCTTTAGAGGTCGATAGTTGAGATGAGGGACTTGCTCTGTCTGCAAATCTGAAATCTCACCCAGCCAAGTTTCTGACTCATCTTTCAAGTCCTCAGTGCCTCCTGATCTGTGAGCTCTTGGTTCTGGCCCATCCCCACGTCAGTGAGCTCACTCTAAACTGTTGCTGCTGCTTCTCTTCAGATAGCTACGTCCTTCTAACCAGTGCCTACAATCTATTTGGGGAGCTTCGGCTTCTAAAACTTACTCTTCCAATGCATGGGAAGCACTTTTCATCATAAAAGACAATCATTTTGAAAAAACTAAAAAACAAACAAACAAAACAACAACAACAAAAAAAACCCTCTGAAACACAGAATTTAAAAATGAAAAAAATTGTCTACTTTGGATAAATGTTCTTTACCGTTAAGAGAGATTGTGTCTTAGATCTCCTAAGGTTAACACAAAAGATTATAAAAACTATTAAGGATTTGGAGTCATTATGTTCGTTACTGTTTTTTAAAATTACATTTTAATTTCAGCATTGAATGTTTTGCTGCTATGAAAGATAATAGGATCAATACTGGGAGGTAGGGTGACCAACAATCCCAATTTGCCTAGGAGTGAGTTGTTCCCTGGGATTTGGGAATTTTAGTGCCAAAACCGGTACAGCTGGTCCCCCTAGTGGAAAACATCTTGGTATAGTTGCTAAGACTGTAGATTCTAATACCTTTATTTAAGGCTTTGCTCTTCAATGTATTACCTATTTGTCATAAGCAATGTACTACCTTTTTATTATAAGCAAATTACCCAATTTTATGTCTCCATTATCTCTTCTGTAAAATGAGGATAAAACAGTAACTACCCCCAGAGAGTTGTTGTGAAATTAAATGAGTTACTATATGGGAATGCAGTGTGGCAGGTCCCCCACTAGGTTAGTTAAGGGTTTATATCTGCTGCTTGAACCCTGAAGGCTACGCAATGAGCCAAGGTCTTGGTGCTCAGTAGAAGGGCAGGCGTCCTTGAGAACCCAAACATCCTGGAGCATAGCTGGAAACATAATAGTGGACAAAGAGCCAGAACATTAACTTAAAAGCAGTTTAGAGAATAGCGGTGGGGTGGATCTTGTAGTTGTCCTGCTGCTGCCCAGGAATGCCCTGTGTGTAAGTCCTGATTAACCCATCTGCTCACCAAGCCAGACTTGTCCGAGTCATCCTTTGGTCTCTCAACTACTTCCCAGTTTGGAGGAACATTAAAGTCCCAGGTTTTTCTTGTAACACTTACAACAGTACCTACAATGTAATAAACACCAAATAAATGCCAGCTGTCATTGCTAGGGCCCACCCCTATTCCCTGATTGTATTTGCTTATATATTTTTTTACTACCCCAGTTTTTGATCCTTCATTTTATATTTACATAGATTCATTGTTTACTACTTGCCCTTCAACTATGTCTTTTCCAATACTGAGTTTTCCAATGTTTAAAAAAAATTGTTAAAGTTGCTACATAATATTTTGCATATTTATAGGGTAATAAAAATAATATGTAATATTTTGTTATATGTGTAGAATGTGTAATGATCAAGTCAGGGTATTTATTTGACATGTCTATCACTTTGAGTATTTATCATTTCTATGTGTTGGGGAACAATTCAAGTCCTCTCTTCCAGCTACTTTGAAATACATAATATATTGTTAACTGTAGTCACTCTACTCTACTGTTGAACAATAGAACTTAAACTTTTTATCAGTGTGTTTGTAACCATTAACCTACCTCTCTTCATTCCCCTTCCCACCCACCCACTTTTCCCTGCCTCTAACATCTATCATATGAGATCAACTTTTTTCATGAGATCAACATTTTTTTATGAGATCAACTTTTTTCATGAGATCAACATTTTTTTTGTGAGACAAACTTTTTTTAGCTCCCATATATGAGTGAGAACATGCAATATTTTTCTTTCTGTGTCTGGCTTATTTCACTTATAATAATCTCCAGTTCCATCCATGTTGCTGCAAGTGAGTTTTAAAATCTTGATTCATTTCTTGGCTGGTAGAGTTTTATAATCAATTAAACGTTTCACAGAGAGCTCATAGGTGCTTCTATTAGTGTGCAGTAGCTGCTATTTTTAAAATACCATCAGGCACGGTGGCTCACACCAGTAATCCCAGCACTTTGGGAAGCCATAGGCGGGCGAATCACCTGAAGTTAGGAGTTCAAGACCAGCCTGACCAACATGGTGAAACCCTGTCTGTACAAAAAATACAAAAATTGCCCGGGCTTGATGGCGAGTGCCTCTAATCCCAGCTACTTGGGAGGCTGAGGCAGGAGAGTCACTTGAATGCGGGAAAATCGCAGGAGGCAGAGGTTGCGGTGAGCCCAGATCGTGCCATCGCAGCGACAGTGCAAGACTCCATCTCAAAACAAAACAACAAAACAACACAAAAACAAAAAACAAACCAAAAAAATTGGGTGGTTTAACAAAGTTACTTTTCTCACAGTTCTGGAGGCCAGAATTCAAGACCAACATGCCATAGAGTTGGGTTTCTGGAGAGGGCTCTTTTTCTGGCTTGAAGATGGCCACCTTCCTGTTATGTCCTCATATGGCCTTTCCTCTGTGCCTCTGTGGAAAGAACACGTTCTGGTGTCTCTTCCTCTTCTTGTAAGAACACTTATTCTATTGTATTAATCTCTCCTTTTGACCCCATTTAACCTTAATTACCTTCATAAAGGCCCTACCTCCAAATATAGTCACAGTTCAGGTTAGGAGTTCAACCTACGAATTTTGGGGAGACATAATCCAATTAATAATATTGCAATATTTTATGAGTTCTCTGGTTTTTGAAAATGCCTGCTGCTTGATTTTATGACTGAATAATATCTTGTGGGCATCTAATATTCTTGGATCCCTCTTTTCTTCAGCATTTAATAGATAGTGCTCCATTCATTTCTGTCATTGATGTTTTTCATGTCAAAGTCTGAGATCATCCTGACTTTTTCTCTTATAAATGACTTGTTTTGCCTGAATTCCTGAATTCTTTTTAAATTTTTTTTTTTAGAATTTTTCTTTTTAGAGACAAGGTCTCACCTGGTTACTCAGGTGCAGTGGCATGACCATAGTTCACTGCAGCCTCAACCTCCTGGTCCCAAGTGATCCTCCTGCCTCAGCCTCCTGAGTAGCTAGGACTACAGGCTAGCAACACCACACCCGGCAATTTTTTTAAATTTTGAGGTTTAATAACTTAACCACATTTTATCTTGACCCATGTCTTTGTTTTCTTATATAGAATGTGTTCTATCAAACTACAGACTTGGGTTTTATATTTTAGTAACATTTTACTTTCTTTTATTTTAAAATACTTGTCCTGTTCTGTTTGTTGAATTTTACCTCAGGGACATCAATTATTCTTATGTTGGGTCACCTTTGGTCTTCATTTTATCATGTTCTCTAAAATTGCTTTCATCTCTTTTCTTTTCTTTTCTTTTCTTCATTCAGCACTATATCCTTAAGTCTTTCTTTCTCCTCATCTCGCAGACAGTAGTAGTTGCCTACCTGATAATAATTTCTCTCTTCTTCCTTACTAATAGAACAATAGAACCCCATTTTTTTTTAGAGAGACAGGCTCTCTCTCTGTTATCCAGGCTGGGGCGCAGTGGCACAATCATAGCTCGCTGTAGCTTCAAACCCCTAGTTAGTCCCAAGCAATCCTCCCACATCAGCCTCCCAAGTAGCTAGAACTACAAGGTGCACACCATCATAGCCAGCTAATTAAAAAATTTATTTTGTAGAGACAGGGTCTTGCTGTATTGCCTGGGCTGGTCTTGAACTCTTGACCACAAGCAGTCCTGCTGCTTCAGCCTCCCAAAGTGTTGTGATCACAAGCATGGGCCACCATGCCCAGCCTTATTTTATTTTTATGGCAATGTATATCTTAAAAACTTGATTTATTGGTCTCTCTTGCAGCTGAAGTTGGGCATATGACCCAACTCTGGACAATGAGATTAAGTCTGACATGTGAAATATTTAGGAAAGCTTTCTAAAAGAGATTCAACTCAGTTGGCAGGTGCCTTTTACATTTCTTCCTTCTCATTATGCCTTCTTGAAATATAGATACAAAGTGAAAGAAGGAGCAGCCCTCTCGGTATCACAAAGTGTTCATAAGGATAAAGACTGCACACTGAGATGTTAGATCAGAAAGCTAACTGGATCTTTGATAGCTCCATTAAAGAATTGAGAAAAATAACTAACAATTTGTTTAAATAATTTAGTTAGGTTTCCTGTTACAATTGAAAATAATTCCTATTAATACAGATTATTAACTTGATTTTTAGCAATTTAAAAGTATGATGTGCTTTAGTAATTTTTTGTCATATTTGGGTTGGGGTCATGCTAATTCAGCTTTTGAGATTTGTTCCAACTTTGCTATATGTGCTACTGAAGGGAGCAGGATATTGTTTTTACTTTAATGCTGAAAAAAAAGGGAGGAAGCTAGGTCACCAAGAGCAAGCAAATATTGTCATTCCGAGTGATAATTAAATGAGTCAATGGGGGGAACCACGGAAAGCAGAGGGAGGCTGGTAGTGGACTGTACTCCTTAGAAGTAACAAGAAATGGACATTATATTTTGTCTTTTTCTGCAAGGCTTTCAAATTTTTGATGGTGAGATGATTTTTAAAATTATCTTCTATTTTCCACTGTTTTATATGGAGTAATCCAGAGTTTAGAATCCAGAATTCAAAAAATGAGTTTGAAATTACGTTGATAATGTGCTTATTGAGATGGTAAATTTGATAATAAGGTAATTAAAGCAAGCAAGAATAAAATGGTGCAACTAAGAAAAAGGAACAATATTGGCTTGGGATTTAAAGTAAATCTATACATGTTGTTACTAC
Source organism: Piliocolobus tephrosceles (assembly GCF_002776525.5). Taxonomy (NCBI): domain Eukaryota; kingdom Metazoa; phylum Chordata; class Mammalia; order Primates; family Cercopithecidae; genus Piliocolobus; species Piliocolobus tephrosceles. Next base: position 173,222,893 of record NC_045435.1, on the reverse strand, counting down.
TAAATGAGAGATGCCTGGTGACTCTGCCCAGCTGTTAATGAAGCAGTGAGGAGGCCAGTGATTAACTCCATCAGGTCCCCAAGATACTGTTTAGTTATTACTTCAATTTACTGTACTAAGCTCACTAATTGGCAATGCCTTAAAAACACTGAAAATATCTAGTTCATAATATGTTTAGTCTTCTATATGATTAGATGGAAAAAGCAATTCTAATTTAGTTCCTCATTCATTTTAATTTAGATTAGCAGATGTTCTATGTGTACTGCAGTAACTGTTTTATTTGCATTATGGAAGAGCCTAATAATAGCAATTTATCAATTTTTTGTTATACTGCGGTTTTAATTTCCTCCAAAATGCTACTATAAAAATAGGATACATTTTATTTTCTAATTCATGTAGAATATCCCAAGAATATCCCAATTTTGGCTCATAAAATTCAAGCCATATTTTAAAATGAGTTTTGTTTGAAGAGGGGATGAGGGAAACTGAAAAAAAAAGTAAAACAAGAAAGAAGGGAAGTAAACTGAACAATGAAGCTCTCAGCTTTCCGAAGATATAAATTCCCTGTGAGAACAGTGATGGTGGATAGCGGAAGTAGTTCACATAGAAAAGATTCTTATTTTCCATATAATGTTGCTATTTGAAACTGATCTAATATGTATCACATACCTTTCATGGATATGTATATAATGAGTAGGAATTTTCCACAAGGCACCATTTGGATAAATGGTAGGGAATTTAAATTTCGTAATCTCATAGGTTTCCTAAGTCTTACTTGCACTTAATCAGACAACAAATGTTTGATATTTTAAGCTGCTAAGTCTAGGGGGTAGTTTTTTATGCAGCAAGAGATGACTAATATACAATATACATTATAGGATTTTTTTGCTGATTAAATGAGAGCAAGTGATACATAAATGTTATCACTATTAATTTGACCTACCAGAACTTTGGTTAGAAATTTACTTCGTTTATGTAGATTATAGTTATTCTGTTGTTGAATTCAATTTTTGATGTTTTGTTTAGTTTCTCTAAACTTTCTATCACTTTTAAGTTGAGGGTTACAGACATTTACATTTTTACCTCATGTTGGAAATGTGTGATTGGCAAAAATAGCCAATTCCTAGATGTTATAATAAAAATAAGCTATGTTGAAAAAGTATACCACTACTTTCTACAGGCATGTGTATTTGGTGAATACAGAAAAGTTTTCAGCTGGTATGCTAAAGAGTTATTTTAGCAAAGCATACATATTCTTTGTAAGGGTTTGATTAAATAGAGGTTATTCTTATAATCTCCTATATTTGAGCCTGATTTTCAGAGAATATTGGGCCACACCAATAACAACTTTATCTTTACATGTATAGTATTGGTGAATAAAGCTCACAAGATGGTGTTTTCATCATGTAAGACCTGGATCTCAAACTCATTGCCTTTAGTGCTGGGCAGGTTAGGGAAAAAGAATGAAGTGAGCTGGGTGGGTGGGAGCACAAGTCCTGTAGAAGCTGCAGATACTCAGTTCAACCCAACGTTCTCATTCAGGAATTTGAGTCCTTGGTTGCAAGTCTCCAAATTTCCAAGACAAGATGAAAACTTGGGCTTTTGTTTGTGATCTTTAAAATTTATTTCAGGGAAAACTCCCCATATTTAAAAATATTGTTTCAGTTTTTAAAAAACATTTGCGGGCCGGGCGCAGTGGCTCAAGCCTGTAATCCCAGCACTTTGGGAGGCCAAGACGGGTGGATCACGAGGTCAGGAGATCGAGACCATCCTGGCTAACACGGTGAAACCCCGTCTCTACTAAAAAATACAAAAAAACTAGCCAGCGAGGTGGCGGGCACCTGTAGTCCCAACTACTCGGGAGGCTGAAGCAGGAGAATGGCCTAAACCCGGGAGGCGGAGCTTGCAGCAGTGAACTGAGATTCGGCCACTGCACTCCAGCCTGGGAGACAGAGCGAGACTCCGTCTCAACAATAACAACAAAAAAAATGTGTAGATCAAATAAAACACATGTATGAACTAGAGACATATCCTAAAAAGATGAGAGAGAAGATAAGTGTATGACTTGAAGTTATTTATTTGGTGGACAAATCCTGTAGCTATTGGAAAATGTTTTAGAAGCTTATGCTTTGTACATTTCCAGGTGTTGGATAACCAATGCAGTTTCTATAGAGAGGCCAGCACTAACACTGCATCCATCAACAGACAAATTGTAGTGTCGAAAATCTTCTCATCAAGGGTTCTCATTCATACAGACAAAACTAGTTAAAATTTCTAAAAAAGACATTTCTGTGTGTCTGGAATCACTTTCCTGTGGATGCACAGTGGCCTACTTTATGACTTACTGTTTAACCAGCTGCAAAAACAATAAATGGAACCCCATGTAAAAAGGGCCATCTGCCAGTGGGCTTCACTGATTCATTATAATAAGGGTCAGCAAAGCTGGGGGTCTGTCCCATCACCTCAACTAGGTCCGCAATTGAAGGGTCTAAAATAAATGTGCTCTACTTCTAACCTTTACTCCTTTTGCTTTCACAATGTTTATTACTTTATTCAGCATGTCTGCTCATGTGAAATGTGTCTATTGTCTTTTAACCACAATCTCAGGAATATCATAAATACAGAATTACATAGCAGGAGATGTCTTTTGAATGTTGGAAAATGAGAGAAGACAACATTGTTCGCCTCTTCCAGGTCAATTCACTCTCTGTTATTCTACCATATATATTGTTCTTATAGCTACTATTTTGGATTCCATTAATTTCTGGCTATTGAAAAGCCTGAAATAGGGTACCTTGTTTTTCTGATAAAGTCTGTTGGGTAAGATTTATTTCATCCTAAATTTTGACTTATAAAATATACTTTTGCAATTAAAATAGCAAAGAGGATGATTTCATTAATTGTATACATTACTCATTGTATAAGATTTCTTTTAAAATAAATGTATTAAGTGACCATATTTTCTGAGACTGCTGTTGGTGATAAATGTTGAGCAAGACCCTAAATTAGTTATGTCAATCAAAGTGGAAAACAATTGAACACTGACATTTCATTTTTTACAGTATAATAAAAATTAATGTTTTGATCTATTTTAGGTATGTTAAAACAATGAATATTTTCATTAGCCTATTAATAAAAATGAACACATTAATATTAGCCATTCTTCAAAGAAAGTAATTGGGATATTTTATTTAAAAAAGCAATATTCAGCAATTTCTGTATAGATTTTGATCCTCTGCATATTATCTATTCAGTAAGGTTGAATACCTGAAAATGATGAGTCCATTGTCATATTCCTTTTGTCTTATGAGAGCTGTGAGGTAATTGTGAAGTAGCTTCTATTAATCCAATCCTTCTGCATATGTCAACTATAAACTCTGGGCAAAGGTGAACAACTACCTGAAAGAGCACTGGAGACTAGAAGCAGGAAAAATCTGGGTCTACAATTGGAAGAAGAACTTTTCACTGAAGAAGTTTCCCATTTTTAAAGCCTTGTGGCTTGAGGACAAGCCCCAGGAATGGTAGACAAGACCCCTATGCACAGAAACTCACACTTTTACTGACTTTAAGAACCAGAGGATGGTCCAGGCGCTGTGGCTCATGCCTGTAACCATAGCACTTTGGGCGGCCAAGGCGGGCGGATCACCTGAGGTCAGGAGTTCAAGACCAGCCTGGCATGACAGACTGGATTAAGAAAATGTGGCACATATACACCATGGAATACTATGCAGCCATAAAAAAGGATGAATTTGTGTCCTTTGTAGGGACATGGATGCAGCTGGAAACCATCATTCTTAGCAAACTATCATAAGAACAGAAAACCAAACACCGCATGTTCTCACTCATAGGTGGGAAGTGAACAATGAGATCACTTGGACTCGGGAAGGGGCCTATCATGGGGAGGGGGGAGGGGGGAGGGATTGCATTGGGAGTTATACCTGATGTAAATGATGAGTTGATGGGTGCTGACGAGTTGATGGGTGCAGCACACCAACATGGCACAAGTATACATATGTAACAAACCTGCACGTTATGCACATGTACCCTAGAACTTAAAGTATAGAAATAAAAAAAAAAAAAAAAAAACCCAAAAAAAAAAAAAAAAAAAAAAAAGACTAGCCTGGCCAACATGGTGACCCTGTCTCTACTAAAAATACAAAAAATATATATATATATCTGGGCATAGTGGCGTGTGTCTATAATCCAAGCTCTCCAGGAGGCTGAGGCAGGAGAATTGCTGGAACCTGGGAGGCAGAGGCTGCAGTGAACCAAGATTGTGTTACTGTACTCCAGCCTGGGTGACAGAGCAAGACTCTGTCTCAAAAAAAAAAAAAAAAAAAAAAAAAAAAAAAAAAAAAAAAACCAGAGGATGGAGTTGAGAGTGACTAAAACAGCTGGAAAGTAAAGATGGAAATTCTGGAAATGAGAGAGCTAGACACAGCCTCAGGAGGTCCTGATGACATGAGACATCAACGAACATATGCAAGATGAACATTGGTTCAGCCTAGAAAGGTGGAACAACTTGAAGCAAAGGTGGGAAGACTCAAAGTGGGGAGGAGGCTTCCAGATAATAGGTAGATAAGAGATAAATAGTTGAATTCTTTTGAGTTCCTAGTCTCTCAAAAGAAGGCAATTAGATATGCATTTATCTCAGTGAGCGGAGGGGTGATTTTGAATAGAATTGGAAGCAGGTTTTCCCAAAGCAGTTCCCAGCTTGACTTTTCCCTTTAGCTAAGTGATTTTTGGGGATCCAAGGTATTTTCCTTTCACAATTTCCCCATTTTATTTTTAAAAATCTCTTGGAGAAAGCATTTTAGAAGAAAATGAGCCTTTCTGGTCTCAGGTTTTGTCTGATCTCTCATGGCTAGGATGGTTTATTCCTAGATGCATAGGTCCCAAGTTATTAAGAAAGCTCATTTTTAGAAGGTTGTGAAGTCTTATGTCCTATGAAGAGAAAGTAGGGGGAGGAAGGGAGAAAAACAACAACAAACAAAAGAAGAATCCTGGAAAACTGATATAGGCAACATTACTCTGAAGTTCATACATCAGTAGGCAGGTATGAAAGTGCCTTATGTATGTATACAGTTGCTGTTATTTTTTTCTGAAGTTTAAGTTGTCTAGCTTTAATTTGCAGGGCTTTATGAAAGCACAGCTTAGTTTCCAGTGACTCCAAATTAGGAAAAATAGGGAAACAAGAACAAAAAAATTGAAAACATTATTTTGAAGACTTGTAGCCAAGAAAAGTTAGAATTCCATCCAAACTGTAGAAAATAATAAAAATGGAAAAACATTAGGCAAGACTAGAATTTAACAACAGGTGTACTATAGTTTTGAGACAAAATTTTTCTCTCTCCAGTTTCCCATTTTTATTAAAGACAAATCATGATAGCACTGATTTGCTTTATTATACTTGGCTTGATTATTTGTATGCAATGCAGGAGGAATAATATTTTTTAACATTGGCTTTTAAATTGACTTCAGTGGAACTTTGTTCCATAGAAGGAATCTCAGATAAGACTTTTTTAATGCCGAGCCCATCCATGGATTTGTGCCATCAAAGACCTATGAGTTGGGCAAATTCCTCTCTTCTTGAGGTTCCAAGATAAACTTGGGCCTCTCAGAAAGTGACATTCTTTATTTACCACAGGTCAGGAACCCTGTAGACAAAGGTATGAGGCCAGTTTTTCCAAGGGGCTCTTTTTGGCTTCATAAGTCAAGTTTGATTCCTTAAAGGAAAGCACACCATTCCAGTCAAAGCCTTGGTAAAATAACCAGTTTCTACTATTGGGTCCTGTTACAAATGAAAACAGATTTGTATTGCACTTGTGCTAATAACTGTATTGTCATAAGTTAAAAATACTCACAAATAGTTTCCAAATTCTGTAGAAATTAGATAGAGAGAAACAAATATGATCCAAATGTTGTTCATAGGAGTATGAACATTCATTAAATGCTGTAAATAGGTTAAAATAAAAGTTTCCTTGGCTCTGAAAAACAAAACAAAGTATCAGCAATGTTTTAAGTAAAAAGTTAAAAGATTACTTCAGACTTCTGTTAGTTTAGTCCATGCAGTGGATTTCTGTTCTACTTGACATTCATGAACATTTCAGCTCTCCATGAGTCCTGAAAGTTTTCCTTTATCCTGATGTCACAGTCTCCAAAGTTATCAGAAACCTGCATTAAAAAGCACCTGTTAGAGTTTTATAGCTTATTATAAAACCACCTTCTAAAGAGGATCAAAACAAGATTACAATTGTCTGTGGATGACAAAAAGTTTTAGGGCAGCCATAGTCAAAGGCATTTTGACAAGGAAATTTGTTACCTCTGTGGCACACAATGATGTAACATAACAATTATAATTATTACTAATAACATATATTAAGTCATATCAGAATTATAGGAGTTTCCCATAATTTTGGAACACATACCAATAACATACTTATACAGCCCAAAGAAAACTAAACAGTATTTCACATTTGACAATGCTTCCTGTATAATTTTTATAGCAAATAAGGCAAATATGTCATTTTTGGACTTTAGGGAACCTATTAGTAATATCTTAAAGGATTAATTAGGTCAGAAAAATACATGATGTATAATTTGATTTTGGAAGATTTGTCAAATATCAAAGGTTTAAAACATGTGATATTGCAAAATGAGATCACAGGTCATTGTAAAATAAGTCATTCATTTAAGCAAAGTGATCCCAGCTATAGACTAGCTGAGATTCAAGAAATGACCCTGGTTTTTGCTACAGAATACCTGAAGAGCTCAAGTATGAATGACACCATGGATTAAAGCATGGCACTGAAAGCAGAGGGATCTACTAGTATACAAAGAGATTAGACCCCTGTTTCCCCTTCTGTGCATTGGTGACTATCCCTAGGCAGGCAATCATGGGCTTATTTCTGGAGAGACTGAACTAGAGGAGTAGGTCTTAAACACACTCTAAATGATAGAGAGTGAAGGTGAAATAAAGGGTTGCACACAGGGGGATTAATGAAACTCTAAATACAGGACTTTGGGACCTCCGGATTCCTTTCTGTATCCCTTCCAGAGCACCAGTAGTTTGGTATGTTTTTCCTAGGTAAAAAGTTAAAAAACAAAAAATTAAACAATACTGAAAGGTTTTAGAGAAAATACCTCCATAGACTGACTTAAAAGGCTGATAGATTACCAGATCATCCACCATTTGGCAAGTCCTGTCCACAGGCCAGAACGTGTAAAATTTTAGGGCCTTTAACATGAAAAGATGAATATATTCTTCAGGAATCATTCAACATAAGAGAGATCAAAATAAACAAACAGAAAAATAGGAACCTAGAGGAAGCAAAGACAACTTTAAAAAAATACTATAATATCCTCAGAGTATTAAAATATATAAGTATATTGTACCCATTAGGCAAAAACAGGATGACTATGGGAAAGAAAACAAGAAAATTCTTGATCCAGCAATTCCATTTTTGGATATTTATCCAAAATATTTGAAATCAGTATGTGGAAGAGATGTCTGCATTCCCATGCTTATTGCTGCACTTTTCACAGTAGTCAAAATATGAAATCAATTTATGTGTCATCAATGGATGAATGGATTTTTTAAAATGTGGTATATATATGTGTATATATATATGTGTGTGTGTGTGTATATATGTGTGTGTGCATATATATGCAATGGAATACTATTCAGCCATAAAAAATAATGAAATCTTTTCATTTGCAGCAACATGAATAAACCTAGAGACACTCTGTTAAGTGAAATAAGCCAAGCACAGGACAAATACCACATTATCTCATTCATATGAAGAATCTAAAAAAATTGATGTCATAGAAGTAGGGAGTAGAATACTGGTTGCCAGAGGCTGGAGAAAGTAGAGGGGCAGGGGAGATACAGAGAAACGGTTGGTCAACAGGTACAAAGTAAGCTACAGTTAGATGAAACAAGTTCTGTTCTATTGCACAGTAGGATGACTATAGTTAGTGATAATGTATATTTCAAAATAGCTAGAAGAGAGGATTTTTAATGTTTTCACCACAATGAAATGATAATGTTTGAGGTAAGGAATATGCTAATTACCCTGATTTGATCATTACACAATGTATACATGCAATAAAACATTATAGTATACTCCTTAAGTACGTATGATTGTTATGTCAGTTAAAAACAAAATAACACTAAAGAAGAAATTGCTAAGAGAGTAAATTCCAAATGTTCTCACCACAAAAATAAGTATTTGAGGTGATGGATATGATAATTACCTGGATTTCGTTATTCCACATTGTATTCATAAATCAACATCCTGTAACCCATAAATATATACAATTATAATTTGTCAATTTACAATTAAAAATAAAAATTAAAAAATAATTGATGTTTCTGTAAATAAATTAGTTAACTCAAAACATTTAAAAAAATTTTTCTAGGCATTTAAATATGTTAAATGTTACTGAAATTAAAAATTTAAATAGAGTTGGAAGTTGAGGAAGTTTAGAAACTAAAACAAAAAGAGAGATAAAAGACAGGAGAAACTATTAACAAAAAGAAGAGGAGATTAAGTCTAAGAGGCTCACTTTGTAACTAAGAGAAGATTTAGAGAAGGCCACAGAGAGAACCGAGGGGAGGAAACCACCAAAAATTAATTCAAGAAAATCTCCCAGAATGGAAGAATATTAGTCTTTAGACTGAAAGTACCAACAGAGTCCATGCGAAAAGTTGAGAAAATGCCCACACCAAGTTACCTTGTTGTGAAATTTTGAAACACCAGAGATAAAGAGAATCTTTTTTTAAGTTTGTGGAGAAAAAGAGAGCGAGAGAGTCATGGAAGTGGGTGAAGGGAGATGGAGAAAATAGGGCACATTGAAAAAAGAGCAAAAAAAGAAAAGGATCACAGTGACATCAGGCTTTTTAACATCATCATTGCAAGCTAGAAGAAATGAGAAAATGCCTTCAAAATTCTGGAAAGTAATATTCAATCCAAACCAACATGCAGTGAATGGCATCCCCTAGAGCTTTTTGGTTTTGGTTCGCATTTTTAAAACACTTTGAATAAAAATGTCCCCCTAGAGTTTTGCAGGGCACAATCTTCACAATCATATGCAGCAACTCTACTCAACTCAGTCAAATTTGCAGTCACATTTGAAGACAGAATACAGACATAGAAGGACTCAAAATTTACCGATCCATTCTTTTCTCAGGAAGCATATGCTCTAGAAAAGTGAATGGATACCAAAAAAAAAAAAAAAAAAAAAAAGAAAAACATGGAATATAAGAAATGGGTAATTATGCCACCAAATGTATGTGGGTTTCCTATAACAATTCTCTATTCAATTCTTCAATACCAATTAAGTGCCCCCAAATTTAATTCAGTAATTTAATTCAATTCCGACACTAAGTCCTAGAGTTAGTATCAGAGCCCACAGGTTAAGGGCCCAGTCCCACAAGACTGCCAAATAGAAACAGCCAAATAGAAGAGGTGTACAGGGCTAGATATAGGGGTGGTATAAAGCCTCCATGCCCTCTCCAGGTGCCCACTCTCCCGGCATATCAGTATGTTCACCAATCTGGAAACTCATGGCATCTTGTTGTTCAAGAGTTTTTATAAAGCTCAATCTGCACCCCACCCCCACACCCCACAGGTCAGTGAGTGGGGCTGAAAATTCCAACCTTCTAATCACTTGGTCTTTCTGGTGATCAGTCCCATCCTGAGGCTATCTAGTCCTATCCTTAGTCATCTGATTAGCGTAAATACAGGTGTGATCAAAAGGGTCTTTCATGCCTGTAATCTTAGCCCTTTGGGAGGACTGATTGAGGCCAGGAGTTTGAGGCCAACCTGGGCAACAGCACAACCCTGTCTCCACAAAAAATTTTTTTTTTAATTAACTGAGCATGACGGCATGTGCTTGCAGTTTCATCTACTCAGGAGGCTGAGGTGGTAGGATGGCTTGAACCTAGCAGTTCAAGACTGTAGTGAGCTATGATTACACCACTGCACTCTCCAGCCTGGGCGACACAGTGAAATCCCATCTCTTAAAATTAAAAAAATAAAATAAAAAAGCCGAGCGTGGGGGCTCAGGCCTGTAATCTCAGCACTTTGGGAGGCCTAGGTGGGCGGATCGTGGATCATGAGATCAGGAGATTGAGACCGTCCTGGCTAACACGGTGAAACCCCGTCTCTACTAAAAATACAAAAAAATTAGCCAAGTGTCATGGCAGGCACCTGTAATCCCAGCTACTTGGGAGGCTGAGGCAGGAGAATCGCTTGAACCCTAGAGGCAGGGGTGCAGTGAACTGAGATCATGCCATCGCACTCCAGCCTAGGCGACAGAGCTAGACTCCATCTCAAAAATAAATAAATAATAAAAATAAATAAAAATAAAAAAGTGGAAAGCTTCCTATGAATAATAAGAAAAGACATGCCCATTGATTTTTGTGTCCTGAGACTTTGCTTAAGCTGCTCATTGGCTTAAAAAGTTTTTAGGCTGAGATGATGGGGTTTTCTAAATATAGAATTATGTCCTCTGCAAACAGAGACAATTTGACTTCCTCTCTTCCTATTCAAATATGCTTCATTTCTTTCCCTTGTCTGATTGTGCTGGCCAGAACTTCCAATACTATGTTGAATAGGAGTAGTGAGAGTGGTGGGCATCCTTTTCTTGTACTGGTTTTCAAAGGGAATGTTTCCAGCTATAAAGACATATGCACACATATGTTTATTGCAGCACTATTTACAATAGCAAAGGCATGGAACCAACCCAAATGTCCATCAATGAGAAACTGGATAAAGAAAATGTGGTACATGTACACCATGGCGTACTATTCGGCCATAAAAAGGAATGAGATCATGTCCTTTGCAGGAACATGGATGAATCTGAAAGCCATCATCCTCAGCAAACTAACACAGGAACAGAAAACCAAACAACACATGTTCTCACTCATAAGTGGGAGTTGAACAATGAGAACACATGAACACAGGGAGGGGAACAACACATACCAGGGCCTGTTGGGGGGTGGGTGCAAAGGAGAAGGAACTTAGAGGACAGGTCAATAGGTGCAGCAAACCATCATGGCACACACATACCTATGTAACAAACCTGCATGTTCTGCACATGTATCCCAGAACTTGAAGTAAAATTAAAAAAAAATAAAATAAAAGACGACATGCCTATCACTTAGGAAATTACAAGGGGTTTAGAAGTTCTGTGCCAGGAATGAGGGACAAAGACCAACTATTCATTTTTTATTATACTGCTGTAATCTAACACAGAACATGGTTTTAGAAAGACCGAGGATGATGACAAAGGGATCCCAGAGTGACAGTTATGCAGCAGGCTGGAAAGCAGCCAGCCCAGATCAGAATAAGGATATGTAGGCCTCTGGGATGAGGAGTGGGGTGAAGGGAGATGGAATTGGTAAATTATCTGCTTTGTATGACCATTTAGAAAATAATAGCAGTAGGTATCTGACACATATGATGGAGCATTTAGAAAACATTAACAACAGATTCACAGAAAACAAACAAAAAAAGGAAAACAAAAGAAACAATTATTCACTACAGGAGAAAAAAGGCTATTCAAAAAAAGAAACATAATCATAGAAACGTACTTGGCCCTGTAGTGAACAATATTTACACTATGTAGTAACAACTGAATGTTGATTTAATTAGAAATTGTGCTATCATAACTATATTAAAGGGAGGGGTGAGAAAAAGTGTGCAGAAAGGAGATGTAGGAGAGTGATAACCTTATCCTCCACTGACAGATAATGTCTAATTAAAAATAGTATTTGGCAATACAGCTTATTAGCAGCATGGCATATTATTGATTTTTTAAATGGTATCCACATCTTACACTGATTAAACTAAATTTTTTTTTAATTTTTTGAATTTTATTTTGGTTTTTATTTTCCCATTGTGAGAAATAAATTTTGTTTTTAGAGACAGGGTCTGGCTCTGTGGTCAGGCTGGAGTGCAGTGGCACAATAACTGCTCACTCCAGCCTCCAAACTCCTGGGCTCGAGCAATCCTCCCACCTAGGACTAGGATTAGGACTACAGGTGTGAACTACAATGCCCAGCTAATTTAAATTTTTATTTTAGAGGTCGCCTCTCATTATGTTGCCCAGGTTGGTTTTGAACTTCCGGCCTCAAGTGATCCTCCTTCCTAGGCCTCCCAGAGCATTGGGATTACAGGTATGAGCCACTATACCTGGTCTCTAAAATAAAATTGTTTTACAAAATAAAAAATAATCCAACAGAAGATGATGAAGCTCAGTTGTTAGCCACTATTAAGTATGGATAGAAAGAAAGTGGAAATGTGCTGGAGACTTTCCGGGTAGAATGGGTACAAATTAATATTTCTAAATTATCAAATGATGTACATTATAAGATCATGAGCTCTGCAGATCTGCATAATTTGACTGGAATTTCAATTATCCCCACTAATCTTTGGTCAATGGTTTTTCCATGTAAGAACAAAATGGAAACAATAATATATACTATCATCCAAGTAATGTATCTGCTTGGTATTTTCCAAACATTTCCAAATACCATGCAGACACACCTTTCCTCTATATATTAATTACTTAATAATGTCTTACTAAGACAGCCTTTTTTTTTTTTTTTACTTCTTCTCCCTCCTTGAACTTACTACAATTTTAAGTAGTTTTCATTCATAACAAGAACCTCAAAAAGATTTTTAACCTTATTTTCAACTGGATTATTGACAAAAACTTTTGACAAATGTGTCTAATTTCTATATCAAAGAGATAATCAGCAATGCTATGTTTCTCCTTGTTAGTGTGTCAGAAATTTGTTTTTTTGTAATTAGTAGGTTTGGGGGAGATATTTGTCTTATTTTTCTTCTCTTTCTTCACACTCTAGTTTTATTGATTTTTTTGAATTAATGTCAGTGAAAATGTGTTTTCACTAATTCAAAGTGAGTTTAGAAAGAGTGTAACAAAAAATTCAGAAATTCACTGAAAATAACCTTAAAGCTCTGAAAGTAAAGTTAAACATATTTTGTAAAACTCATTTGTTATCTAAATGTTTCTTTTCAGATTCCAAAGATTTGTTTTTATTTTGGAATTTCCAAACATTCTACACAGAGAATATATTAATCATAAACCAAAAAAAATCACAAGTTTTTACAAACAGGGAGTAAGAAATAAAACATAGAAAAAGAAAATAGATTGAAAGATGAACATAAAATTGTTAATCATGATTTTCTTAGTTTCTTGGTAGGAGGGACACTCAAACCTGAAATGTACCATCCATCCTTTCACTCACTTGAATGATATTTATTATCACCATATTATTACCTTCTGCGAAACACCTGGACTACTCCAAAGATGTCACTGCCTAAAGAACAATGTCTTGGGAGACAGTGAAATCCCAGGCCCTTGAATTATTCAGGTAGAAACCAGAATATCACTTGCTAGGGTAATGTATGAGGGACTCAAGCATCTGACTAAAAATAGAAGTGGGCAACTTCTTGGGACTCTTCTAAATGTTGAGTGCTGGCTTCTGGAAAATACAACCAAAATAACCTGTTGATAAAACAAAACTGAGTTTATTGCTTTAAATGATAAAGGGTAATACTGCATTAAAAAGTCTTAAGCAGTGTTTCAGAGTGGGGAGGGCAAAGGCAGGATATTTAGCTTTTTTTTAGGGTGTTGTGGGCCTCTCACTGCAGGGCGTGGTGACTGAAGGAGAGAGTTGGGGACTTTTGGGGATAGGGTGAAGGCTTGATTATGTTTGGCAAGGTTAGGACATAATAGTTTGCAATTGGTAGATACAGAGAGGTTAGGGTTAATTATAATTTTTTGGGGGTAAAGAAGATAGATAGTTTATTACATATATATAGTTATTTCCCATTAACTTCCAATTCATGCAGGTTATGGGCAGAACTGTTTCCCTTCACCCCCAAGTTCAGATATTAAAGCCCTAATTTCTAGTACCTCAGAATGCAACTGTATTTAGAGACAGAACCTTTAGAGAGGCTACTAAGTTAATATGAAGTCATCAGGGCAGGTCCTAATCCAGTATGACTGATGTCCTTAGAAGAAGGAAAGAACATGTGAAGAACAGCAAGAAGGTGGTCATCTGAAAGTGACAGAAGAGTGGTGTCAGGAAAACTACATTTGCTGAAACCTTGATCTTGGACCTCTAGACTCCAGAATTCTGAAAAAGATAAATTTTGGTTGCTTAAGACATCCAGTCTTTGATCTCATGTTATGGCAGCCCTAGCAAACTAGTACAGTGCAAGCTACACAATTAACTCTTCTCTTCAGTATTGCAATTGAAATCTAAGTCCAGAACTTTCTCACATTCTGAATATGAAGTTTTCCCTTGAAGATCATCATGGAGACATGGTGATGTCCAGAACATGGCTCCTGATCATGATATCTTTACCAACCTTCAGGCAGACAGTTGCAGACAGTTTTATTTTGAAGCTCATCACGGGAATTTGGGATTTTGACTGTATTTCTTATTTATTTATTTTTTTTGAGATGGTAAAAAACTCTGTCACCCAGGCTGGAGCGCAATGGTGTCTTCTTGGCTCACTGCAACCTCCGCCTCCTGAGTTCAAGTGATTCTCCTGCTTCAGCCTCCTGAGTAGCTGGGATTACAGGCTCCCACCACCAGGCTCAGATAATTTTTGTATTTTTAGTAAACACAGGGCTTCACCATGTTGGTCAAGCTGGTCTCGAACTCCTGACCTCGTGATCCACCCGCCCCAGCCTCCCATAGTTCTGGGATTACAGGCATGAGCCACTGCTCCCGGCGACTATATTTCTTATTTGGTTAAACTTACACATTTTGCTGTGTTCCTGAACTGTATTCCATTTTGAAGGAAGATCAATAGTTTCTCCTAAAAGTCAGAAAAAGTCTTTGATAGACTGATGGTCAACATCTAGTGACAGTCCTTCATGAAGTGTGAATGACTCATACCTCTCCTAACCTTGAAAATTCTATGACCTATTGCAAAAAATCCAATAATTCCTTCAGCCATTTGATAGCGTTTTCTGGTATTTGACAGGCAGTTATTTTGTGCTAGTATTAGGGACAGTAAGAAAGACAGCTTTATCCATATGTGGTCATCCCTTTAGTGGCTAATATTTACCCTACATAGTATATACTTGTTTTCTGCAGCTCTGTCTGTATTCTTTGGGTGCACAATTTTTGAAGACAATTTAAGAAAATTAGGATTGTCATTAGGTTAAAATTTAACCTTAAATGTGTTTATCAATGCCAACTTGCTACTCAGCTGGCTACTATTAATAACAACATATTTTTCACTCGTCTGGTCATTCAAAACCAAAAGCCTTTGCTAATTTATTCTGTAAAAGTGGTATTTCTTAATTTGATGGTAAATGTAAGATGCATTTCAATTTTTACTATGCTTGATCTTAGCCAAAAGGCCGAGCAATGATTGCATTTCAATTTTTAGATAAAATGTGAATAAAAATAGATATCTTAGGAAAAAGAAATTTTAAAACATCAGGAAAAAATAACAAGCCCCAAGCTGAGTGTAGTCATTTGTTTTCTAAGGAGGGTGTGAAGGGGAAGGATGTCATAATTCACATCAGCAATATGTCTCCACTTCTGTCTTCCTTCCCCTCAAAGACTGATGGGGAAAGAAAAAGGGAAAAAATTGAAATTTCAAAGCCCCTGCCCATTTTTCTCTGCAGATAATCAGGACTCTGGAGCCAAAGCCTGTAATTGTAGAAGGCCAGCATTTAAGCTTCTGGAAAGTGGAAATGTCTCTGATGCACCAGAGCCTGGTAGTGGATGGAAAATTTACTTGTTCTGCATCATAAAATAAGGAAAATTTAGTTTGTTGGAGGTCTAGGGGAGGAAAGTGTCCAAAGGGGAGAAGCACAGAGCATGAAATCACGAAGGGAGTAAGAAACCATGGCAGGAGGCCAGAGCCTGATGGGAGAGAGGTGCCCAGTGGGAAATTCCAGTCATTAGGATGGCCAAAGGACTTTAATGACAAGGATATTTGAAGTTCAACTTTCAGTTGTTTGCCATGTGATGCCACCATGTATCCTGGCCTTTGGGATGATACACCTCATCCCAAAAGTCAGAAAAACTGCTGCTGTGCCTGATGTTTGTAAAGGGTAAGAGGTCCGTCACCTCCCCCTTCTCTTCTCAAAGGGTCTCCTGGAAATAGAATGGACCCGAGTTTTTATTGTAACTCTTTGAACATGGATAAATCTCCCCAGTGGCTAGAGAACCTGCATTTCTTGTTTTACTAAGCAGAGAGAAGTCTCCAAAGTCTAGGCCTCACCAACCCTTGAAATGTCAACACACACCCCTGGACTTAACCTAAAAGCCTATCTTGAGATATAACTAGTTGTCTCCCAAGAAGGTAAGAGACATTTTATTATTTTTTCTTCCACTTTAACAGAATTAATTGTGTGAAATTTCATCATGAGAGCTTTGGGAGGCCGAGCATGATTTTTGAGGTCAGGAGTTCAAGAGTTGGGCAACATAGACCTCGTCTTTAAAAAAATAAATAAATAAATAATAAAAAAATTAGGCACGGTGGAGTGCACCTGTAGTCCTAGATACTCGGGTGGCTGAGGCAGGAGTATCACTTGAATCCAGGAGTTTGAGGTTACAATGAGCTATGATCATGCCACTGCACTCCTGCCTGGGAAATAGAGCAAGATCGTCTCTCTCTAAAAAAAAAAAATCATCCTGACTTCATAGTGATTCACAGGCAGCCAGTACACATGTACTCTGTTGTGCTTATTCAGTAATAAATCTGTTTCCTTTTTTCTACATTAATATGAAGAATTCTTTCTTTGTTGATAGGAATTTTATTTTCCCAAAACGTGCAAATTATTTATTTTATACTTTAGAAGGAAGTCAAGAAGGAGATGCAACCTATGTGAGAAAGTGCTCTGGAGAACAGAGACAGCATCAACAGGAGGACATCTTTACATGTAAATGATTCATCAGAAGCAAAAATTTGGAGTCAGAGAAGACAAGGAGAAATGTAGTCATCTCCCCATCCCAACACACTTACAACTTGGAATCATTGGGGGCGTGGAAATCAACTGACAGGATAAAAGACAAGGTTTGTTCACAAGGATGGAAGTACACAGTAGGGAGCACCTTGGTGAACAGCTAGGAGTAACAGCTGTTTATATCAGTTTACTTAAGGAAAAGTGGGGGTGTTTAGGGCTTCAGTGGGAAAGTATCGAACGTTCTATCAGGTTTTTTTCATCCTAATATGAATGGACAGTCTCCTTCCTGGTTAGAAACTCCCCTAGAGGGAGATTTATGGTAGCTGAATTTGCACCTCCCCAAAGAGTCCGTCTTCTTCCAAACAGGAAGCCCTCACAGGAAGTTAAATGGAAGTTGTATTTTCGGGAGGCTGCTTTAGTGAGCTAAGAGAAGTTCAGGGAAGCTTTTTTTCTGCATCTACAGCAACTCAAATGTTTTCCATTTAACGTAATTTTTATACTAGCGAGTTTTAATCCCTTCATCTCTTCATATATGTAGAGATAGAGATATAGTTAGATATACAAAGAAAGAATATACATATTTTTCTGAACCATTTTTTCCTACAACATTTACCCCTAAAACTTCAGTCTATTTTCTAAGAAGAGGGGTATATCACTTACATGCCCATAGTTCAGTTATCAACTTTAGTAGACTTAACATTAGTATAATACTTTTTCTTAATCTACCATCCATATTCCAATTTTGTCAGTAGACCCCATAATGTATTTTATAGCATTTTTTCCTGTGTCTAGACAGGATCCAGTCTAGGATTAGGTATTATATTTTGTTGCCATGTCTCTTTAGTCTCCTTTAATATGGAACATTTCCTTGTCTTTTTTTGTACTAAAAAAATTTTTTTTTTTTCTATATAGGATGAACGGATGAATGTGTGAAAGGAAAATAAATCTTGGAGTCCCCAAATCACTAAACTAAAGGGAAAAGTCAAGCTGAGAACTGCTTAGGGCCAACCTGCCTCCCATTCTATTCAAACTCACCCCTCTGCTGGCTGACACAGAGGCATATCTGATTGCCTCCTTTGGAAAGGCAAATCAGAAACTCAAAAGAATGCAACCATTTGTGCCTCACCTATCTGTAACCTGGAAGCTTCCTCTCTGCTTCAAGTCTTCTTGGCATTGCTTCAAGTTGTCCCACTTTTCCAGACCGAACCAGTGTACTTCTTACATATGTTGATTGATGTCTCATGTCTCCCTAAAATGTATAAAACTAAGCTGTGGCCAAGCACCTTTGGTACATGTTGTCAGGACTTCCTGAGGCTGTGTCACGGGCATGTCCTCAACCTTGGCAAAATAAAGTTTCTAAATTAACTGAGATCTGTCCCAGATTTTCTGGGTTCATAGATTGACAGGTATTTTTTTTTTTAATTTTTTTTGAGACAGGGTCTGGCTTTGTCACTCAGGCCAGAGTGCAGTGGTGCAATCTCAGTTCACTGCAACCCCTGCCTCCTTGGCTCAAGCCATCCTCAGACCTCAGCCTCCTGAGTAGCTGGGACTACAGACATGTGCCACCACTCCTGGCTAATTTTTTTTGTATTTTTTGTAGAGATGGGGTTTCACCATGTTGCCCAGGCTGGTCTCCAACTCCTGCGCTCAAGCGATCCGCCTGCCTCCGGCTCTCAAAGTGCTGGGATTACAGGTGTGAGTCACTGTGCCCAGCCAGCATTTCATTGTCTTTTATGACATTGCCATTTTTGAAAAAACAGTCCCTTTAAAAAAAAAAAAAACTAGAATATTCCTTATTTTGAATTTGTCTGATACTTCCTCATGATTAGTTTCAGAGTATGCATTCTGGCCAGAATAGCACATTAGTGATGTTGTCCTCAGGGAGTCACACCCGGAAGCATACAATCTGTGTGTCATCTGCTCCTTATTTGTGATGTTAATTTTGATCTGCTGGTCAAGGTATTGTCTGAGATGTTCAAATGATAGCAGTTTTTTCCTCTTATTCCTAATAAGCAATCTATGGGAAGATATTATAAGATCATCCAAATATCCTGCTCCTCCTCAAAAACTTATCTCTAGATTTAGCATCTGTTGATAATTTTTGCCCAAATGAATCAATATTTACTGTGTTGGCAGAAAAAAAATGAAGATTTTCCAGTTCAATTACTCTTCACATTTACAATTCAGCACTTGGCATTCTTGCATAAGCAAGAGTTCTTCTTTCTTTACATATTTATCTACATGTTATTAGCATGGACTAATGAAATTACTAGCTTTTGTTTTTGTTTTTGTTTTCCCAATGGTTGGCTCTCAAATTGTCCCATATTTGATAAATGGGAGCCCCTTCAAGCTGGCCCCTGTGTTCTTGTGTCATGCCCTATCATTTTGAGCAGTTCCTTACTCCTTGACATAATAAGTTGCTTCAGGCTCACCTTGTACCTTTTCTGGACCACCTGTTTTGTCCAAGACCCTTTGAAGAAAGGCTCTTTACTAGGGAATGATGTCAGAATCCAACATCTGAGTTCTAAGTCCTAACAACATTTTAAGGATAGATTCTTAGGATTATATATGTGTGTGTGTGTGTGTGTGTGTGTGTGTGTATGTATATATATATATATATATTTGGTCAGCGTATAGTTTTGGAGATTATATATATCACCAAACTGCTTTCTGGAAATGTACTGATTTATTCTCCTACCTGCAGTGCATAAGAATGCACTTCTCTCTCCATGTTCACTAACATTACCTTTTTCCTAACTTTTCAGGTAGAAAAGTGTATCGTAATTTTTGTTTCCTAGATGATGATGATGATGATGATGATGATGATGATGATTTGAGACACAGTCTCACTCTGTCGCCCAGGCTGGAGTGCAGTAGCTTAATCTCGGCTCACTGCAACTTCCACCTCCCAGGCTCAAGTGACTCCCCCAACTGAGGCTCCCAAGCTGGAAACATAGGTGCCACAATGCCTTGGCTAAGTTTTGTGTTTTTTTGCAGAGACAAAATTTCACCATGTTGCCCAGGCCAGTCTTGAACTCCTGGACTCAACCATCTGCCTCCCTTGGCCTCCTGAATCTTTCCTAGATTACTAATAAGGTTTGTTCATTTATTATCTGTTTTCATTAAATTATCTGTTCAGGCCGGGCGCACTGGCTCATGCCTGTAATCCCAGCACTTTGGGAGGCCAAGGCGGGTGGATCACCTGAGGTCAGGAGTTTGAGACCAGCCTGGCCAACATGGTGAAACCCCGTCTCTAATAAAAATACAAGAATTAGCCAGGCATGGTAGCCCACACCTGTAATCCCAGTTACTCCGGAGGCTGAGACAGGAGAGTCACTTGAACCCAGGATGTGGAGGTTGCAGTGAGCTGAGATTATGCCACTGCAACTCCAGCCTGCACACCACAGACCGAGACTCAGTCTCAAACAAACAAAAATAAATAAATAAGTTTTCTGTTCATATCGTGCCTACTTTTATCAGAGCTTAGATCAGAGCTTAGAGTTTTATATCTGTATGAAGGGTTCTTAAATTTGGGACAATGATTTTTCTAGCTTATTTACATTTAAATTTTCTTTGTACTTTTACTTTACATTCAAGTATTTGATGTTTATATTGAGTCAAATCTATCCATCCTTTGTCATTTTTTTTTTCCATTGCTGTAATGCTTAGGGTATATATATATATATATATATATATTTTTTTTTTTTTTTTTTTTTTTTTTTTTTGAGACGGAGTCTCGCTCTGCCGCCCAGGCTGGAGTGCAGTGGCCAGATCTCAGCTCACTGCAAGCTCCGCCTCCCGGGTTTATGCCATTCTCCTGCCTCAGCCTCCGAGTAGCTGGAACTACAGGCGCCCGCCACCTCGCCCGGCTAATTTTTTTGTATTTTTTTTAGTAGAGACGGGGTTTCACCGTGTTAGCCAGGATGGTCTCGATTTCCTGACCTCGTGATCCGCCCGTCTCAGCCTCCCAAAGTGCTGGGATTACAGGCTTGAGCCACCGTGCCCAGCCTGCTTAGGGTATATTTTTATAGAGCAATAATAAATATTTTAGTGTTAATTATCTTCTTGTTGCCCAAATTTAAAAAGACTTTTTTTTGTGTGTGGAAAAGACAAAGAAGGAAGAGTGTTGATTCGTTCCAAAGAGAATTTCATAGTAAGTTATTACTACTGTAACTGTTAATGAAAAAGATGTGTGTGTGTGTCTGTGTGTGTGCGCGCGTGTGTTTCTTAAGAGCTCTGTTAGCATCAAGGCCATTCTTTGACTTTCTCCTTAAGGTCAGGTATAGTTAAAAGGTAAAATAATATTAAGCAAAACAGTGTTATTTTTACAAAAGACTAAATGGGGTAAAGATGCCCTCTAGTGGAAGGTTAAGTCCTCTCTACAATCAAACTGACAGCACAGAAAATCTAGTATCCCTCAATTTATAAAATGCTCCACATATTCAATTGTTATGTGGGGCTTTTGCTTTTTTATGAATAATAGCATCAATAACAGAGTTAAGAAATTAATTTCCTCATAGTTCATATGTTCTTTTTGAAGGGATTTTGCTTACTTTGATTGCTTCCAAGATGGATTATCCTATAAACAGGAACAACCAAATTATCATGGTCACCAAATTCTATTCTCTCTGTTCAAAAAAGGTATTAGTTATTCAATCTACTCTTTCTGGTAAGCTCACACAAGTAAATATTGACTTGTTCAATATATAATCTGAATGTGTTATCAGAATCTGCTTTAATGTTATGAAAAATTGCTTTAATATTACGAAATAAAATATTTTACAAAGTCATCAAGATAACTAATGTCAAAATAAACATCTAAAAAAGGATGAGAGAAATGCTTATTTTATGACTTTCAGAGTTAATGTTCTTGAAAAAGAGATTGCTCTGTAGCCTTAGAGGCTACTCCAGCATCTTGTTCATAGTGGAAATCAATAAACATTACTGGTAGGAGGGGAGACAAGTTATTTCCTAATCATCTGATGTAAAATCTCTTTTGGATAAATTATTAAGATGATTGGAGTGGCAAGATATCTGTAAAATGCTAAAGTTCATTGCTTCATTTATTAAAAATATCCTATAAGATTCACACATAGACAGCCCCTTGGTTATGACAAAAGTACAAATAGCACTAAAGTACAATAGTAAAAGCATGGCGTTTTCAATAAATTGTTCTGGGCCAATTGGATACCTATATGGACAAGAAAGGAATCTTAGCTTCTGCATCACACATATACAAAAATCAACTCCAGGTGGATCGCAGATCTAACTGTGGAAGGTAAAACAGCAAAGCCTCTGGAAGAAAACATGAACAGCTAGGGGATGGCAATTATTTCTCAAACAGGGCACAAAAAGCACTAACCATAAAGCAAAAGATTGCCGCATTGGACTAAATGAAAATTGAGAGCTGTTTTACATAGAAAACACTGTTAAGACAGTGAAAAGTCATCTCATTCACTGGGGGAAGATATTAGCGATACATATATTCAATTAAGGACTCTTATCATGAGTATGTAAAGAATTCCTACAAATCAGTAAGAATAAAACAGTAGAAAAATGGGCAAAAGACTTAATAAGGACTTCACAAAAAAAGACATTCTAGTGACCAATAAACTCATGAAAATGTGTTCAACTTCTTTGACTAAGAAAAGTAAATTCATATCACAATGTGACCACTACAAATAGAGGTGTGCTGGTAAATGTTTAACAATGGGGTTTTCCAGAGGGGATAGAAAGGTGTGCATGTAGCACAAATTTACAAATAATAATAAAACATATAATATCCTTTATAGTAACTTCCATATAGCCAGTAGCCAGTTAATTCTTCTTCTTTTTTTGTTTTGTTTTGTTTTGTTTTGTTTTGAGACAAAGTCTTGCTCTGTCGCATAGGCTGGAGTGCAGTGGCACCACCATGGCTCAATGCAGCCTCAACCTCCTGGGCTCAAGCAATCCTCCTGCCTCAGCCTTCCCAGAAACTGGGACCACAGGTACGAAGTACCATGCCCAGCGGGGTGGGGGTGGGGGGGTCTTACCATGTTGCCCAGGCTGATATTGAACTCCTGGACTCAAGTGATCTTCCTGCCTTGACCTCCCAAACTGTTGGGATTATAGGCATGAGCCACAGTACCCGGCCTGACAGTTGATTCTTATAGATGTTTTTGTTGATTTTCACTGAACCCTTGTATCTGTATCTAAGGTTGCAATTCAACCATGCTTTTACAAATTTTTTATTTATGCTAGCCACGACATATCAGCTACAAACATGGCACTTTAAAGTTTAATCTGCATTATTAACATTTTCGATATCACTTTCTTAAGTCTGCATAAATCAACAAAATAATAAATTAAGCCTTGAAATTAGTAGTATTTCATAGTTTCCATGGTGTAAATACTCCATTGTGGCCATTGTCAAGTTAGCCACATGACATTGCTAAGAGGGATGCAGAACAGCACACCATGGTATAGCATTTCCACCACACAGATACGGTTGATATAAGTAACCTTAAGAGCATAGATAATAGACAAATATAGTGTGAAGGCAATGAATTTCAAATACTTATTACCTTTGTAATATATAATATAAATAAGTTGTATTATATATTATTTAACAAATATATTGTATTTTTGTGTATATCTATATTATATATAGTAATATATACCATATAACATTTAAATTTATATAATTTAATTTTTAATAATGTGTTTGACAACCAGCTCACAGAATTCCTGAAAATGTAAGCATTGGTTCCTGAGGGACAGTATGAGCCAACTCTCACACACCATTAAACCTACCAAAATGAAAAGATAGCCAATACTAAGTGAGGCCATATGACTTGACAATTCAATTCCTAGATATATATCCAACAGAAACATACAAATATATTCACCAACAATGTGTACAAGAATGTTCATAGCAGTGCTATTTGTAATAGCCTTGAAATGCAAGCAATCCAGAGGTTCATCAATAATAGAATAGATAAATTATGATCTACTCAAAAACAAGAATGAACAAACTATTGTCACATGTACCAATATGGATGAGTATCATAAACATAATGTTGAATGAAATAAGTCAGACCCAAATATATACATGATGTATGTTTGTATTTATATAAAGTTCAAAATAGGCAAAAGTAATCTACAGTTTGAAAGTCAGGATAGTGGCTTCTTTTGGAGTCAGAGTCCAAGGGGGCATCCACTGTCCTGGTTATGTTCATTTTCTTATTTTGGTAGTTATAGGTATTTCTAGTTTGTGAAAATTTATTAAACTGTAAAATTTAAGATCCGTGCATTTTTCTGTGGTTGTTACATTTCAACGGTTCACTTTAAAACACATAGAGCACCACTGGTTAAATTTTAAAAAATAAAACTGACCTAAATGACAATTCCAAGCTTTTAGCTTGGAATTTTACTTTTTAAACAAGTTAGCTAATTTAATTATATCTTAAGGAGTAGAAGAGTAGAGACCAGTAGGTTAAGTAACGGGGTACCATTATTTCACTGTGAGACCCAGTACAAAAAATGTTATGCCTTTCATTACTCAATCTTTTCTAACGCAAAACAACAGTATTGATGGGCTATACAAACCAGAAAATGGTTGAAAGAAAAATCTTACCAAATATCTTTGTTAATCTTAAAATTTTCAGTACAGAATCAACGACAGATAAAAAGAAAATAAAAGAAAAAATGAATCCAAAAAATTTAAACCTTTCATGCATCTAAATTGCATCAGAAAGTAATGTATCTAATAAAATTCCACATTTTCCCCATATGAAATTAATGATAAGAATTAAATAGCCTTTTAAAAAGTTTTCAAAGACATAATGTCTTCATTTTTTTTTCTTTCGACCTGAAGCCACAGAGAGAAAACAGCTGCAAGCTAATAAAATGATGAGGAAAGGAGTGCTTCTTAGTAAAAGTTATGGGTAAATGGTTAAATGAATGGTGGAAATGGAGTGAGGAACCCATCAACCATAAATTCAGTAGAAGGCAAAGAGTAGCTTTCTGCTGAGTAGGAGTTAATTTAACATTATATATTGCACATAAAAATATTTTCCCGAGATTATTAATTCCCCTAGATCTAGACCTAGGTTTTCAAGTTAGTATCAATTTACTTCTGAAGGGTTTTTCCCTGCATATAGAGCACACCAAAATATTATATACAAAAGGACATTAGCCACTGTTACCACACAATGATCTCCTTTTCTAGAAGTTTTACTGCTACAGCACATTTCACATTTCATAAAGTTTATGCCTGTTTTGCCCTAGACGTTCCATCCTATGTGAGTTACTTAGCAGAACTTAGTTAAAGGATATGTGGAAATGTCTAAAAGAGTAATCATGATAGATGGATGTGAAAGAAAGAAAGCCTTTATTTAGGGTTAGCCTTACATTTTGGTCAAGGATGAGAACCATTGCTGGACATCAGCTTGGCAATAAATCTACCTATCTCCTTTGAAATGAGTCTTTAATCAGCAATCAAAGGTCATAGAATGATGGTAGATATTTCACTCAGCACATATACCATTTTGACAAATATAAAAAATTGGTTCAAATTGACTGAACAGACAGACAAAGACATTACTTGGGTAAATCAAACAAGGTTTACATATCTAAATGTGCAGCATGAAGTCAGAGCAGTTAGGCTATGTAGCAGAGAGATCATCTCTCAATCTTTATTAACAGACATAAGTGCTTACACTTGAGAATCCCTCCGATGGGCCACATCAGCAGATACACAATTATGGATGGTAAGTTTGAGCAAGTGAAGCTCACATTAGACCTTTTGAAGGTCAACTGCCCCTTCAGACCTAGTCTTATACATGAAGCTAAAGCAGTCCTGGTACCTGCTGGCAACAACTGCACCCTAGTCAGGTGTATCTCATTCATTGCAGAGCATACATGATATACAATACACTTGCAGGAATAGGTAACAGAGTACTTGTATGCCTAAATAAACTTCTTAGTCTTTACTCTCAACCTCTTCAAGCTAAAGCAGCTTGGGCCAGATATGACGCTCAATTCCATGCTGTGAAGTTACAGCAAGCACCTATTCCCCAGATGGCCCTGGGAGTCATGGTGATGCACCCCTTGGACCAGCTCTAAGACCTAATCTGCAGGCCTAGATTTACTCATTTTGGCAACAAATATGTATGAGAATCATTAGTTAAAAGAAGAACAAAAAAAAAAAGGCTGTGCAAAATATCTTCCCCAGTCATTGAGTGTCCAATTACATAGTAACTTAGCATAAAAAGACAATTCTATATCGTTATTTTGTGTGCTGTTTTGTTGTGTTTGTTTTTACCTTCTAAATCTATGCATTAAGATATGAAGAGATTTATATCTAGCCATCTTTCATCACTTTAAGGCATCCTTTCTTCAGGTGAAATGCTTAGTTGCTTTGGACATGTCCTTCCTTTCAACCCAGTTTTGAATGATTGGATGCCAAGTTGTAGTGTCTCAGTGGAATCTCAACACTTTGGGCCTAACAGTGGCTTAATTCATAATATCTGAGCCTGCATAATAATGCTAGAAGTTACACGTTTCTGCCTAAAGCTTAGCCTACCTTAACTACTCTTTCGTGATGAAACTCTTCTGCATCCCGGGTCACTCCGCTGAGGCAGACAGCTGATTTGGGTCAGGAGACAGGCTCAAAGCCTGGCTTTACCACCTGCTAGCTTTGTAATCTCTGTTAAGTCTCACAGACTTTGAGCTTTGCTTCTTTCATCAGTAAGATGGGATTGAGTCTACCTCATAGATTTATAGGACAGTAGAGATAATGTTTGTAAACTTGTAAAGAACAGTGCCTGACACATAGTCTATGTTCAATAGATATCAATTGAGTCTAAATCTGACAGATGTAGTCTGTTGGAATTTAGCATGTGTAAACATTTATTGTCTATAATCTTTACTGCCAATGGGTTTCATTTTTAAAATCTCTAAATTTCGGCAATAAATTAATTGCTAGAATTTTAGAGGATGGGTTTGTTGTATCCTAAATAGAAATAAAAATTCTTGCAGCTAAAAGCATTTCCTTGTATGTGAAATTAAGGCTTGTGACTACATGCCAAGCATTTCGCAAATAAGTATCTTATTCTAGGCTGCCACTTACCCTCTTGGAAGCTTTCTGAGACAATTAATGAGCTTATCCAAAAATTTGTGGAATTCAAGTAAATTTTCACTGGGCTGTTTGATTGCTCACTCTGTTGGGTGGATTATAGTTTATTGGAGGGGGGGCCATAGTTGACAGTGCAACTGATGTACCAAGAAACAGGGAAAGAAAATCACCCCAAATAGGTATTAAGATTTTAATTGGTTTCACAAGGCACTTCGCAGACTCTATTCAGGAGCTAATGATGGATTTTAAAGAAATACCAGAAGAGTGCCATCATAATCATTTAGGGATTTCTATTTTACATTCACAAATATTAATTGGACACATTACCACTGTCTAAAAATGGTCTGATAAATATTGACCACAATAGCCGGCTATTAGACTTCTTAACCTAGCGCTTCCTACTGTTAATTTTGGCAATGAATATGCAAATTACTAAGATTGTTTGGGGGTTCTAAACTTTGAAAAGCAACCGTGGGGGAGTAGGAGGACATTATTTGAAAATTAGCAAGAAAGGGAGAAGCCAGCAGGAAGCAGTGGCTCAACTCTCTCTTCATCTCTACTTACTGCCCGTTCTCCTTCATCTGCTCGTATGATCTAGGCCCTGCTGACTAGATCTGCATGCCTTGAACTTCTGAGCTAATCATGCAAAGAAGCAAGGACAGGGGAGCCTTACAGTGGTCATATAGGGGCCCCAGTGGAGCAGGGCATGTTGTGCTAGCAGCAGTAGATGGTGCCCATGGTGCAGGCTGTAGCATATATCCTGCAAGGGTGATGTCTGCATGGCCTTGAATGGATGACTTGCCTCTGCTGTGTGATTTTGGGTGCTATTCCTGGCTGCATGCCCCTGAGTCTTGTTGTCCAACCCTTCTTAGGATTGTGGAGGCTACCAAAAGTGTACTCATGAATTCCTTCTGCTAAATAAGCCAGAATCAGTTTCTCTTCCTTTAACTAAGAACATTATGTGATAGAATGATTAACTAAAGTTTTAAGAAGCAAAATGTTAGGCTTAAAAAATTCTCATGGATTGGATTTCATGCATGGTGCACCAAATTTGAAACCTCCCTGATAAATTATAAATTCCTTCATGTATAAAGTGGGAGAGAAGAAAATATAAACAGAACCCATACTAATTAGGTTTCTTCATTTTTTTCTCCTACTTATCAAAGTATTACATCATTTTATCTTTTAAAAATGGTGATTTTAACAGATGAATTTTAATAAAATAATTCTTTAACAGAGTGTTATAGGTTCAGGGAAAAGGTATGGATCAAGGGTGGAATGACTAGTGCATAGGGCACATCTAGTTTGCCTTAGGTCTTGACACACCATAATAAGCTGGCTGGAAGATGCATATTTCATAGTACCTAAGACAACAGCTTTCCTGGGGAGAAAGAGCAATGTCTTTCTTTCAGACACAAAGGAACCTTTTTCCTTGCCTTCTTTTAATACTAATACCAATCAGTAGTTTCTACTTTGGACAAAACATTGTGCCAGCAGTCTGGAGAAAATTAAAGAAGTGTGA
The DNA here is from genome assembly GCF_002776525.5 of Piliocolobus tephrosceles. Taxonomy (NCBI): domain Eukaryota; kingdom Metazoa; phylum Chordata; class Mammalia; order Primates; family Cercopithecidae; genus Piliocolobus; species Piliocolobus tephrosceles. The sequence goes on along the minus strand of NC_045435.1, from coordinate 173,194,283 downwards.
GTCACCTGACTGACCTTAAAGAAAATACATTTGTTCATTCATTCATTCATTTTTTCAAATGTTTTTTAGATTCCACTAGGCCCTACAGATTGAAAGACGTACAAGGTATGTCCTTGTCCTCTGGGGCTTATGGTTAATAGGTATTATTACAATTTACCTGACTAAAGACCTATGTGGCCTCATGATACACAGAAGCCTACAAGATATGTTTATTAGATTATTCATTTACTTTTAGTTAACATTTTAAGCATGTATAAACAATCACCATAACCTATTGGATTTTTTTTTGTTAAAAAAATTAGTATTCACTTCTGTATCTTGAGTCCACAGATATAAGCAGTATATAATCAGAAAGTTATAAACAAACTCAGATTATATAGGCAAAGGTGTGTTCCTAAAAATGACACATATACATACATTAATTAAAAGGATGCATCTAAAATTATGACCCACCTATTTTTAGAATGCAGAAATGTAAAACTATACCTTTAAAAATGAAGACATCATTTATATACTTCAAAAATAAAATGTGATATAGCAAAGATGAATGATCTCTATAGGATTGTATTGGTTTAAGAGAACACGATTTCTAAGAAAAAAAAAATTATCATTGAAAATATATTACCTGTAAGAATGTGAAAGAAATCTAGTAAGAATTTAGGGGAAAGATTATGAAGTCGAAAGCCAATTACCTTAATATTTTTCTTATTCCTAAACAATAAGAACAACATTAAAGGGAAACTAGCTTGCATTTTAATTGTCTATCTGGCATTAAGGAGGTTCTGCAAAAATGTAATACAACTGGAAGGATTCAACTCCAAATTAAAAATCTTCTAGGCTCAGATTAAAATATGGACTGTGAAAAATAATAAAGATGCAATTGGCTTATTGGATAGAATAAAAACTTTCTTTGAAGTTTGGAACAACTAAATTCCATTTCTCTGAATATTTCTTTGTATTGTTCTCTCCCAGTGGTGCAAATTATATTAAATATAATAGCTTACAAAGTTATTGTCTAAAACACTTGTATCTTTTGTTATTCAGATACAAGGAAAACCACCTTGTGTTAATGATATATGTATTTTCACTAACATTTAACATGACAGATATCTCATCATTTTTCCACTAAAACCAGTATAGTATTTTTGTTCTATCAGTACTGCATTTAAAAAATCTTGGCCGGCTGCAGTGGCTCACGCCTGTAATCCCAGCGCTTTGGGAGGCCGAGGCGGGCAGATCACGAGGTCAGGAGTTTGAGACCAGCCTGGCCAATATGGTGAAACCCTGTCTCTACTAAAAATACAATAATTAGCTGGGCGTGGTGGCGTGCGCCTGTAGTCCCAGCTACTCAGGAGGCTGAACAGAAGAATCGCTTGAACCTGGGAGGCAGAGGTTGCAGTGAACTGAGATAGGGCCACTGTACTCCAGCCTGGGTGACAGAGCGAGACTCCGTCTTAAAAATATATATATATATACACACACACATACATATATATACACACACACACATATATATAAAATAAAAATAATGACGTTAGAAACAAAGAACCAAGATTTTATTTAGCGATTCAATATATTTTAAAACTCTTACGAAAGAGAAGGCCTATGAACAGAATGTAGAATTTCTTGAAGTTTAAATGTTAAAGAACTCCAAAAAGTAAATCCAAGCAACTAATTTAGCAGCCTGGGAGGAGGTTAAAGACACTTAACTATGTTAAACGTGAGTCAGAATCTGGGCTTCCCTTTTTTTTAGGTACCTTACCTTTACTAAGTAACAACTTCTCTGAGCTTTTTTCTTTTTTGAGATGGAGTCTCACTGTGTCACTCAGGCTGGAGTGCAGTGGAATGATCTCAGCTCACTGCAACCTCCACCTCCCAGGCTCAAGTGATCCTCCCATCTCAGCTTCCCCACTGAGTAGCTGGGACTGCAGGTGAGCTCACCACACCTGGCTAATTTTTCGTATTTTTAGTAGAGACAGAGTTTCACCATGTTGCCACGGCTGGTCTCAAACTCCTGAGCTCAAGCCATCTGACCACCTCGGCCTCCCAAAATGCTGGAATTGCAGGCATGAGCCACCATGCCCAGCCTTCTCTGAGCTTTAGTTATTTCACCTGTCAAGTGGGGACTAATACCCACTTCTAAGATTGTTGTGAAAATTCACTCATGTGTGTAAGGTGTCTGGCATGTAGTAAGTAACTAAACAAAACTTATTTCTTATCTCCTTTTTCACTTTTTGAGCTCTAGTTGGGAAGATAAGCTATAAACCTATGAAGAGGTAACAAAACCTCCAAGAGTTAAGTCACAATTCACATGCACTGAGGTGGCTGGAGAAGATGATCTCTAAAGCCCCTTGCAGCTCTAAACATTGATTATTCTATGACAGCTGTGTGAGAAGCATCGGGGGCAGTGGATGATGAATGGCAATTGGAAGGTGTGGACAGTAATTACGTGCTCGTAGGTCGAAGAGGGGAACCACTACTTTGGGCCGGAATGGTTTAGGAAAACCATTAAAAAAAATCTGAGCTGTCTGAACTACAACAAAAACTCAATTCAATTAGGAGAGTGACTGGCAAGAGTCTGATTATAATACAAATTCGGGCCAAGCTGAGGAGAATAAGAAACAAAATACTGGTGAGAAAGGAGAAAGGAAAAGGCAGTATCAGCAATTTGGTTTCTGAGACAGACAACATCTGTTAGAAATGTGTTTGGCAACATAATGGAAAACCTGGTCATCAATGGCTTAAACAAAGTCTTTTTTTTTTTTTTTCCTTAACTAGAGAAAACCTAAAGGTAAACAATCCAGAGTTGGTGCTTCTGCATAATGACACTATCAAGGCTCTTTCTTGCTCTTTCTAGCTAGGCACTTTCTGGGTCTCTGTCTCACCATTGTTAGAATGATGGCATTTGTGCTTATACTTTTGTTGCCTTATGCTCATTTGATGGCTGGTATACCTCTGGGTATCACGTTTGTACCCCATACTGAAAAGAGACAGAAGGGCAAAGGAGCAGAGAGTGTGGGCAGATGGCATACCCATGAGTCTGAGCCTTTTTATTAAGAGAGTTAAAGCTTTCCTGGAAAGTTGCCCAGGAATTGCGAGACTTTCTCTTGAAATTTTCCTCTGACCAAAATTGTGTCTCATGGCTGCCCACAGTGGGAGAAAGGGGTTGTGGATAGGGTTAATCAGCCAACCCACACTGGAGACAAAATTGCTGAGGCCTTGTAAAATAATGAGTACGAAAGATAAAACCAGGGAATTGTTTTCCTTGATCAGGAATTTTCAACTCATTAAAAAAAATAAACTTTTAAAACTTTTGAGATAATTTTAGATTCAAATGCAATTGTAGAAAATAATATGGAGAGATCCTTTTCCTCCAATAATAACATCTTACAAACTATAGTATAATGTAAGTACTGAGATATTGACATGGACAGAGCTAAAATACAGAACATTTCCATCACCATAAAGATTCCTCATATTACCCATTCATAGATACAGCTCTCACACCCCCTGTCCCTTCTTAATTTCTGGCAACCACTAATCCATCCCCCTTTACTATGAATTTGTCTATTCAATAACTTTATATAGACCAGGCAGAGTGGCTCACCCCTGTAATCCCAACACTTTGGGAGGCCGAGGAGGGTGGATCTCTTGAGTTCAAGAGCTTGAGACCAGCCTGGACAACATGGCGAAACCCGCATCTACAGAAAAATACAAAAATTAGCTGGGCATGGTGATGCATGCCAGTAGTTCCAGCTACTTGTGAGGCTTAGGAGGGAGAGTCACTTGAGTCAGGAGGTGAGGTTGTAGTGAGCCGAGATTGCATCCCTGCACTCCAGTATGGGTGACAAAGTGAGGACTTGACTAAACAAACAAACAAACAAAAGAAAGAAATCATGGTAGGGATGTACTGCAGTTTGTTTAACCATTCATCCACTGAAGGATAAATGAGTTGTTTCCAAGTTGTTTCCAGCTTTTGACTATAATGAATAAAGCTGCTACCCTCCTCATGTGCAGTTTTTTATGTGCAAGTTTTTATTTCACTGGGATAAATACCTAGGGGTGCAATTGCTAGGTCATAAGGTAGTTGCATGTTTAATTTTATAAGAAACTGCTAAACTTTTTTCTAGAGTGGCTCTACCATTTTACATTTTTGCCAGCAATGAATGAGTGATCCACCTCTCTGCATTCTTGCCATTTGGTGTCATTGTATTTTTTATTTTAGCCATTCCAATAAAGAGGCAGTGATATTTTATTGTGTTTTTAATTTGTATACCTCTCATGACTAATATTGTTGAACATCTTCAATTATGCTTGACTTCTGTATACATTCTTCAGTGGAATGTCATCATATCTTTTGCTAATTTTCTAATTGGGCTGCTTGGTTTTCTACTGTTAAATTTTGAGAGTTCTTTATATCTATTCTATTAATAAATACTAGTTTTTTGTTGAATACAGTTTGCACATATTTCTGCTACTCTTTGGCTTGTCTTTTTATCTTTGTAACAGGGCCTTTAACAGAGCAAAAGTTTTTAATTTTGATGAACTCCAACTTGTCAATTTTTCTTTTGTGGATCTTGTTTCTGAAGTCAGGGCTAAGAACTCTTTGCCCAGTCCTAGATGGTAAAACTGTTCTATTTTTTTCTAGTTTTACATTTTGCTTTAAATTCATGGTCCATTTTGAGTTAATTTTTATGTAAGATGTGAGACTTAGGTTGAAGTTTATTATTTTGCCTATGTATGTCCACTGGCTATAACTGAAAAGGCTCTCTTTACTGACTTGCTTGGCACTTTTGTCAAAATCAGTTGGACATGTTTTTCGAGGGTCTCTTTCTGAGTTCCCTATTTGCTTCTACTGATGTGTGTCTATCCTTTCACCAATTCCACACAATCTGGATTACTGTAAATAAGTCTTTAAAACTAAGTTGACTAATTTTTCTCACTGTTTTTTTGTTTGTTTGTTTGTTTGTTTTTGTTTTTTTGAGATGGAGTCTTGCTCTGTCCCCCAGGCTGGAGTGCAGGGGCTCGATCTCGGTTCACTGCAAGCTCCATTTCCTGGGTTCACACCATTCTCCTGCCTTGGTCTCCCAAGTAGCTGGGACTACAGGCGCCCGCCACCACGCCCGGCTAATTTTTTGTATTTTTAGTAGAGATGGGGTTTCACCGTGTTAGCCAGGATGGTCTCCATCTCCTGATCTTGTGATCCACCCACCTCGGCCTCCCAAAGTGCTGGGATTACAGGCATGAGCTACTGTGCCTGGCCCTGACTTTCTTCTTTTTTAAAAAAAATGTTTTAGCTGTTGTAGTTCCTTTACTTTCCCATGTAAATTTTAGAATAATCTTCTCTACATTAAAAAAAAATTGCTAGAATTTTGATAGGAATTGCATTAAAATGACATCAAATTTAGGAGAATTGACATCTATGATGGTTAATATTAGGTATGAACTTGATTGGACCAAAGGATGCCTAGATGGGTGGTGAAGTATTGCTTTTGGGTGTGTCTGTGAGGGTGTTGCCAGAGGAGACTGACATTTGAGTTAGTGGCCTGGGAGAGGGGAAGACCCACCTTCAGAGTGGGTGGGAACCATGTAATCTGCTGCCAGCGGCTGGAACAAAGACAGAAGAAGGGGGATGAGTAGCTTGCTTGCTGAGTCTGCTTGGGCTCTCTCTCTCCCGCTATGGGGTGTTGGATGCTTTACTTCCTCTCCTCCTGACCTTGGACATCAGACTCAAACTTTGGACTCTAAGACTTGCACCAGCAAGTGCCTCATTATAACCCTCCAGCATGAACGTCAACACAGACCTTAACTCTCATAAGAAACATGTACAATCTATTCTCTCTAAAGCCTGCTACTTGGACGCATCATCTCCCTGGTAAAACCTAGGTCTCCACAACCGCTTATTGTAATCCAGATATTCCATTCTATTGACAAAAACTTTTTCAACCAATTGCTATTCAGAATATGTTTAAATCTACCTATGACCTGGAACACCCAGCCACTGCCACCACCTCGCTCTCCATGACCTCTCTTCAAGTTGTCCCGCCTTACCAAATTGAACCAATGCAAATCTTACATATGTTAATTGATGTATTATGTTTTTCTAAAATGTATAAAATCAAACTGTTCCCCAGCCACCTTGGGGACATGTCGTCAGGACCTCCTGAGGCTGGGTCATAGGTGCATCCTTAACCTTGGTAAAATAAACTTTCTAAATTGAGATTTGTCTCAGATATTTTGGTTTAAAACCTACTCATTGAGAATCCTAAATCTGAAAGCCCCCAATCTGAAATGCTCCAATGGCCATTTCCTTCGAGTGTCATGCTGGTGCTCAAAAAATTTCAGATTTTGAAGCATATTGGATTTTGGATTTTTGGATTATGGATTAGAGATAGTCAACCTATATACAGTGTTATTCTCCCCCATCACTAACATGTAAAAGTTAGAGGTTGTTCAGTGATTACATCTTTTAAAAATTATAATAAAATATTATAAATTCAGTCTCATATTTTGGAATTTGTAATGGAGAAATTGCACAAGTATTATTGTAATTTTATTTCATCTTTTCTATTGTATTTAAGGGATTCTATGTTAAGATATTATTTGTACTCTTTTTTTTTTTTTTTTTTTTTGAGACAGAGTCTCGCTCTGTCGCCCAGGCTGGAGTGCAGTGGCCGGATCTCAGCTCACTGCAAGCTCCGCCTCCCGGGTTTACACCATTCTCCTGCCTCAGCCTCCCGAGTAGCTGGGACTACAGGCGCCCGCCACCTCGCCCGGCTAGCTTTTTGTATTTTTTAGTAGAGACGGGGTTTCACCGTGTTAGCCAGGATGGTCTCGAACTCCTGACCTCGTGATCCACCCGTCTCGGCCTCCCAAAGTGCTGGGATTACAGGCTTGAGCCACCGCGCCCAGCCTATTTGTACTTTTAAAACTTTTTGTTGAAGGAAATACACAGGCAGAAATAGGCACAGATTGTAATGTATAGCTGAATGAATCTGTTACAGTGGTAATTAGACATGAGCTGGACAGGAGAGGGCTTCCCTTACCCACCAGGAATGTCAGGCAACCATCAGGTGATGGTCTGGCAGTTGTCACATCACCTCTCTAAAAATAATAATTGGTTGAAGGCACCAGGGAGAGGCAATTTCCCAATGGATAAAAACACTTGGTAATCAGCAACTTCCAATAAAATCTCAGGAATTGGGTGAGTGGGCTTGAGTAAGTGCATTGAAAGGTAAAATGGCAGACTTTAACTGGTTATGTAACCTTCCGGGGGCATTCCGCTGGAAAAGGGAAAAAAGCCTCAGGTGGCCATGCGTACAACTTCTTAAACACACTGCACCTGCTCATCTCTCAAGTGCAAGGACAGCAACATTCATGTGGGCTGCCCACTCTAAGGGAAGAATCATGAAGAAAGGAACACAAGACACCAGAAACATACCAACATATAAAACCCCAAGTCAAAAGGACAAACACCACATTTTACCTCCACAGCACTTGCTTGGGTCTCTTCCAAATGTATTTTCCTTTCTCTCCTGCTCTAAAGCTTTAAAATAAACTACTCCTGCTCTGAAACTTGCTTCAGTCTCTTTTTCTGCCTTATGCCCCTCAGTCGAATTCTTTCTGCCGAGGAGGCAAGAATTGAGGTTGCTGCAGACCCGTATCTATTTGCCACCAGTAACTCAGATATTCACCACCCCTAACAACTTTTACAAAGTGAACACTAAATTTTTATTTCATTTGCTAAATGATTTCTTTATATTGTAAATTAAGGGTGAAGCAGAATCGCAGGTGTAATGTTTCAAATTTGATACACTGGCTGTATCAGATACAAACCATTTCTTATTGCCTCACTCAATTCCTGCTAAGGATCTTCACCAGAGAATAACAGGGCCTAGATTCATTATAGTATTTTGCAGTTTACTAAACACTTCTATGTACCTTATCTCAGTCAATTCTCATAACAATTTTCTGAGGTAGGGATTATTACATAATTTCAGAAAGGAGGAAAGGAGCCTTTAGAAAGGCTCAGAGTGGTAAAGCAAATCCTTAGGGTCACAGAGTCTATCAGTCACAAATCTCAGATTTGAAACAAGGACTTTAGAGTCCGTGTCTTTTACTGACTCTCCTAGGCACACTGCTTTCTACATGGCGCATGCTGTGGCTGTGAGATACTGCCCAGATATCCTCAAGGAATGAAGTACTTATCCCACAACTGCAGGGAGTGCTGCTGGCAGAAAGCCCTCAGTTTCATCTACTTCTGTGACTGACTTGGCTGAAGAGAGAAACATCACCCAATGCTATGTCCTTTTCCTGGGACAGTCACATCCAATGACTCATCGATGAGCAAAGTCCCCCTCGGGAAAACTCAGAATGGTCATTTCAACTTCAGAACTTCCCACAGGGCTAGCTGAGGCTTCCACTAGACTGCGTGGCAGCATAGCTCCCCTCTGCCCAATGGTGCTTCCTCTCTTCTCTTCCACAGGTGTTGATTCTAAGAGGATATCCTAATACATCTCCCTTGCACTAATCTCCAATATTATCTTGACACCCCCAAATGTACTATCACATTCGATAGCATGAAAAATATCACACTATGCATTTGAAAGTTCTGTGTAGAATTTCATTATTTCATTGAATAGCAGATTTTGTTTTATTTTATTTATTTATTTATTTTTGAGACAGAGTCTCCCTTTGTCACCCAGGCTGGAGTACAGTAGTGCAATCTTGGCTCACTGTAGCCTTGACTTCTTAGGCTCAAGTGATCCTTCTGCCTCAGTGTCCTGAGTAGCTAGGACTACAGGTGCATACCACCATGCCCAGCTAATTTGATTGTTTTATATTTATTTCTTATTTTTTAGAGGTGGGGGTCTCACTATGTTGTCCAGGCTAGCCTGGCCTCAGGTGATGATCCCACCGTGGCCATCCAAAGTATTGGGATTACAGGCATGAGCCACCATGTTCGGCCAGGAATTCCATTTTAATACCATGGTCAAACACATAGAAATGAAGTTTGTAAACATATACTAAGGCTTAGATTTGAATATGGATAGATATCCTCAGTGTAAGAACTAAGGGAGTTGAAAATAATCTCACCTATTATTTTCAGGTGAGATTTGGGGATTAAATAAAAAGTGCAAAGTGAGTTTGTCTCTGATATTGTCTGCCAATATTATCCCACTCAGTCCAATCTTAGCAAGCTCATTCAGGTTCATGACAGAGGTAGCTGAAATCAAGAACTTAATTCTGACATCTGGAAATCTTAGCGGAGGGGGCTGGGAGATGAAGAGAAAAATATAGGTGCCTTCTACTGCAGGAGTATTTAGTTTATCAAAAGGTTGTGGATAGGAATAGATGGCCTCAGCCTCAGAAGGGGAGGTAGGCTGCTATGGTGAGGGTCTGGATTCAGAAACAAATTGTATTTCATGTCCCAGTTCTATCACTTATTTGCTATAGGACTTTCAACAAATTGCCTAATGTAATCCAGCCTCATCTGTAATATGTAAGGTCCATGAGGGCAGGGACCATATCTGTGCTGTTTATTATCATACCAAGTGCTTAACAAACCTGGCATTGTGGCATTCAGGGCCAAATCAAATACTTGTTGAAGGAATCTGTTAAAAAATGAGCAGCCTTTGGCATTTAGAAGCTTGTCTGGTACTCACGGCTATGCCATGATATTTTCCTATTAAGACATAAATAATTTCACAGAATACTAAACTCAGACAAAGTTACTCTGAAACCATGATAAAATGAGGCAAAGCAAGGTCACTTCATAATTTTGTTTAAGCACAGACCAAAACAAGTTCACTATGCCACCTGCAAAATACCAAGCATTTCCTTTCTTCACCAAAATGAGTGACTGCTACTTCTTTGCTAATTGCAGCTTTATTCTCCTGCTTCCCTTTGTGTAAATAAGATTTACTGAGACATCCAATCACAGAATTGCTCCTGCTTTCTGATAGCATCCAATTCATAGAAAAACCCCTATTTTCTTAGGGCCTCCCTGAAAACATCCTCCTAAAGCCCCAATCCTATGATAGGTTTGTTCTAAACACCCTCTTACTGAGATATCCAAATGGTCTCCATGGTGTGTGTCTGGGCTCACTTCAAAAAATAATAAATGGACACAAGCTGCTTAACTACAGCTGTGTTCCTCGTGGTGTTTGGTTGAGGGCATAGGCAATGTGAACAGAAACAATGGGGAGAAAAACACTGTCTCTTCAGAGTTGTTGTGGGTATTAAATGGATAATTAATTTACCAACATTTATTGAGGGTCTGTTTTTGTCAGCTACTGTGCTACATACAGGGAATACCAAGAACAAGACCCGAATTGCTCTACAGGGTTTTGAAACTGCAGGGCATGCAGAGTAGAAAATTTATGATCCAATTCAAAGCATTATTATAGAGGCATATACCTTCTATAAAGGTTTTATCACAGAACCATATATAGAGAAGGAGCATGTAACTCCTCTGGCCCTTAGGGACAGAGGGAGTTAGAAGAGACGATGTATGGTGGAGAGGATAATGGCTCTGCAAAGATATCCTATTCCCTGAAGTCTGTGAATATATTACCTAACACGGCAAATAAACTTTACAGATGTGATTAAATTTCTTAAGATGGGGAGATTATTCTGGATTATCTGCTGGGCCCAATGAAATCACAAGTGTCCTCGCAAGAGGGAGGCAAGGGGGTGAGAAAAGGAGACCTGACTGCAAAATGATGTGGGACCACAAGCCAAGGAATGTGGGCAGCGTGAAAAAGTTGGAAAGGGCCAGGGGATGGATTTTCCATCACTCGCGTCCGTGTGAAGGGACCACCAAACAGGCTTTGTGTGAGCAACAAGGCTGCACCTGGGTACAGGCAGGCTGAGTTCAAAAAGAGAGTCAGCAAAGGAAGATGGGATGGGGCCATTTTATAGGATTACAGTCAAAGGGGGTTATTCTATGGCGGGCAGGGGCGGGTGTCACAAGGTGCTCGGTTGGGGAGCCTTTGAGCCAGGATGAGCCAGGAAAGAAATTTCACAAGGTAATGTCATCAGTTAAGGCAGGAACAGGCCATTTTCACTTCTTTTGTGATTCTTCAGTTACTTCAGGCCATCTGGATGTATACATGCAGGTCACAGGGGATATGATGGCTTAGCTTGGGCTCAGAGGCCTGACATTCCTGTCTTCTTATATTAATAAGAAAAATAAAACAAAATAGTGTTGAAATGTTGGGGTGGCAAAAATTTGGGGGGATGGTATGGAGAGATAATGGGTGATGTTTCTCAGGGCTGCTTCAAGTGGGATTAGGGGCAACGTGGGAACCTAGAGTGGGAGAGATTAAGCTGAAGGAAGATTTCATGGTAAGGGGCAATATTGTGGGGTTGTTAAAAGGAGCATTTGTCATATAGAATGATTGTTGATGACTGGATGCAGTTTTGTATGAATTGGGAAACTAAATGGAAGACACAAGGTCCAAATTAAGAGAAGGAGAAAAACAGGTATTAAATGACTAAGAATTGGGAGGACCCAGGACATCCAATTGGAGAGTGCTCAAGGGGGTTCAGCATAGCCCTGCCAGCAAAGATTATTTATTTACTCTAAGAGGGAGTTAAGAATGGCAGTTTGGGGATAGCACCAGGAGATATCAGCTGTGATGGCTTGGAGAAACAGTGTAAACCGGCAGTGTAAACAAGAGCAGGGCATTTATGAGTAGTTGAGAAATGGTGAATAAGAGTATGACTAGACAGAAGATAGTAGGGATGACAAGTTTTTTGGGGTGCAGTCCAAGTTGGTCTGGTATCTGGAATGAGACTGGCGCCTAATAAAAAGAAGCATCTATACAGGAGCTCAAATGGGCTGTACCCTGTAGCATTCTGAGGACAGACCCAAATTCTGAGAAGGGCAAATGGTAAAAGTATTGTCCAGTCCTTTTTAAGTTAGTGGTTGAGCTTGGTGAGCTTGGTGAGGTGTGTTTTTAAAAGACCATTAGTCCGTTCTACCTTTCCTGAAGATTGAGGACCGTAAGGGATATAAAGGTTTCACTGAATACCAAGAGCCTGAAAAACTACTCAGGTGATTTGACTAACAAAGGTCGGTCCTTATTAGAGTGTATAGAGGTGGGAAGGCCAAACTGAGGAATTACGTCTGACAGAAGGGAAGAAATGACCACAGTGGCCTTCTCAGACCCTGTGGGAAAGGCTTCTACCCATCCAGTGAAAGTGTCTACCCAGACCAAGAGGTATTTTAGTTTTTTGACTCAGGGCATGTGAGTAAAGTCAATTTGCCAGTCCTGGACAGGGGCAAATCCCTGAGCTTGATGTGTAGGAAAGGGAGGGGGCCTGAACAATCCTTGAGGGGTAGTAGAATAGCAGATGGAACACAGAAGTGATTTCCTTGAGGATAGATTTCCACAATGGAAAGGAAATGAGAGGTTTTAAGAGATGGGCTAGCGGCTTGTAACCTACATGAAGGAGGTTATGAAATGACGACAGAATAGAATGGGCCTGTGAGGCTGGAAGGAAGTATTTTCCTTGGTCTAAGAACCATTTGCCTTGTGTGGGAAGAGATTGATAGGTGGAAGTTTCAGCGGGGGAGTAGGTGGGGGTAACCAATGTGAAAGAGAAAAACCAGCTGTGAGGGACAGAAGTTGGAACACTAGCTGCTTTTTTTTTTTTTTTTTTTTGCTACCTTATCAGCATAAGCATTGTCCTAAGTGATGGGATCTGATGCCCTTTGATGGCTGCTTGCAGTGAATGACTCCAGCTTCCTTTGGAAGTAAAGAAGCTTTGAGAAGAGTTTTTATTAAATAGGCATTAATGATGGAGGACCCTTGCATAGTAAGGACATTTCTTTCTGCCCACATAACAGCATGGTGGTGCAGGATATGGAAGGCTTATTTAGAGTCAGTATAAATATTGACACGTAGTCCTTTTGCAAGAGCAAGGGCTTGAGTTAAGGCAATGAGTTCAGCTTGCTGAGAGCTGGTGGAGGGGTGGAGCAGAAACTATACACATCAGATGTGAGGAAGAAAATAGATTTTGGAAGTTATGAGAATTGTAGCTAGTGAGTTGAGCGTAGTTTGTGATTTTGAGGGCCTTAAAATATTAAGGCAGTGGCAGCCACCACACGCAGACATGAGGGCTAGGCTAAAACAGTAAGGTCAAGTTGTTTGGACAAAAAGGCTACAGGACACAGTCCCAGTCCTTGTGTAAGAATTCCAACTGCACAGCCCTGCACTTCGGCTATGTGTAATGAAAAGGGTTGGGATGAGTCAGGGAGAGCTAGGATGGGGGCAGTCTCTAAAGCTGTCTTCAAGGAATGGAAAGAGGAGTGGGGAAAGGATTTAGGATCTGTGGGGTCAGCTAGGTTTCCTTTTGTGAGTTTATATAATGGTTTTGTTAGGATGGCAAAACCAGGTATCCAAAGGCGAAAGTATCCAACCATGCCTAGGAAGGAAAGGAGTTGTTGTTTTGTAGAAGGTGTTGGGGTTTGAGATATCAGTCGGACACAATTGGCAGGGTGACCACGTGTTTTTTATAAAGAATTATGCCGAGGTAGGTAACAATGGAGAAGAAATTTGAGCTTTGGAAGGGGATACCTGATATCCTTTGGAGAATAAATGTTGAAGGAGCAGGAGGCTGTCTCATTGGGAAGATTCAAAGGAGGGGCTACAAAGTAGAAGGTCATCAATATATTGAATAAGGTGAGAAGTGGAGGGGTGGAAAGAAAGTAAATCATGAAAAAGAGCTTGGCTGAAGTAATGGGGGCTGTCCTTGAAGCCTTGCGGCAGCACAGCCCAGGTAAGTTGCTGCGATGATGGGTGTCAGGGTCAGTCCAGGTAAAAGCAAAGAGAGGCTGGGATGAGGGGTGCAGGGGAATAGTGAAAAAAGCATCTTTAAGATCAAGAACGGAATAGTGAGTTGTGGAGGAAGGTATTGAGGACAGGAGAGTATATGGGTTTGGCACTACAGGGTGGATAGGCAAAATAATTTGATAAGGCGGAGATCCTGAACTAACCTGTAAGACTTGCCCGGTTTTTGGACAGGTAAAATGGGGGAATTGTAAGGAGAGTTTATAGGTGTTAGAAGCCCATGCTCTAACAGGCGAGTGATAACAGGCTTTAATCCTTTAAAGCATGCTTTTAAAGGTAAGGGTGATTAGGTTTTAATGGGATCGTAATGGGCATGTGATCGGTTGCCAGGGAAGGAGTAGAGATGTCCCATACTTGTGGGTTAAGGTGGGGCAATACGAGAGGAAGATACAAAGGAGGCTTTGGGTTGAGAAGAAGGGCGGCAATGAGATGTGGCTGTAGTCCAGGAATAGTCAGGGAAGCAGATAATTTGGTTAAAATGTCTCCGCCTAATAAGGGAACTGGGCAGGTGGGGATAACTAAAAAAGAGTGCATAAAAGAATGTTGTCCAAGTTGGCACCAGAGTGGGGGAGTTTTAAGAGGTTTGGAAGCTTGGCTGTCAATACCCACAATAGTTATGGGGGCGAGGGAAACAGGCCCTTGTAAAGAAGGTAATGTGGAGTGGGTAGCCCCCATATCAATTAAACAGGGGACGGATTTACCCTCCACTGTGAGAGTTACCCGAAGCTTGGTGTCCGTGATGGTCCAGGGGGTTTCTGAGGTGAGAGGACAGCGTCAGTCTTCAGCCGCCAAGCTGAGGAGATCTGGGAAGGAGTCAGCCAAGGAATGCTGAATTTGGGCTCCAGGGACTTTAGGAGCAGCGGTGATGCGAGTCGGACAGTGCGACCTCCAGGGGGGCCCATATAGACAGGGCACAACTTAGGAGGAATCCTGGGCTGCGGGCATTCAAAGGCCCAGTGGCCAGGCTTTTGGCATTTGAAGCAAGGTCCATGAGGAGGTTTTGAAGGAGCCCCTGGGAGTTGTGGCTTGGATATTCTGAAGTTTTTGTATGCTGGAGACGTGGTTGTGGGTTGCCTTACAGCAGAGGCAAGTAGCTGTAACTCAGAGATGCGTTGTCGTTTGGCTGCTGCTTCTCTATTATTGTACACCTTGAAGGCAAGGTTAATTAAGTCCTGTTGTGGGGTTTGAGGGCTGGAATCTAACTTTTGGAGTTTTTTCCTAATGTCAGGAGCGGATTGGGTGATAAAATGCATATTAAGAATAAGGCGGCCTTCTGGCCCTTCTGAGTCTAGGGCGGTAAAGCATCTAAGGGTTGCTGCTAAGCGGGCCATGAACTGGGCTGGGTTTTCGTCTTTACCTTGAGTAGTTTCTTTAAGCTTCTCATAATTAACAGCTTTGTAAGCTGCCTTTTTAAGCCCTTCAACTAGGCAGGAAATCATGTAATCTCACCTAGCTATACCTGGGGAATCTGCCTGATAGTTCCATTGGGGATCCTCTCGGGGAACTGCTCTAATGCCTTCCCGGAGGTGTGGCTCGTGGAGCTGGTGGTTGTCAGCATGAGATTGGGCTAGAGAAAAAATCCTTTCCCGTTCATCTGGGGAGAGGGTAGAAGTCAGGATGACATTTAAGTCACTCCAGGTTAAATTGTAGGACAGAGTTAGATATTGGAATTCCCGTATATATTTAGTGGGGTCTGATGAGAAAGAGCCTAAATGCTGACTGATCTGAGAGAGGGCTGATAGAGAAAAAGGCACATGTACCCTGACTATGCCTTTGGCTCCAGCCACCTCTCTAACAGGAACTGGTTGGGCAGGTGCGGGAGAGCTAGTCACAGAACTAAACTGTAAGCTGGAACGGTTGTAAGGAGGGGAGGTGACAGAAGGATTATAGGGTGGAGGAGTGGAGGCTGAGGAAGAATTGAGACCTGACTCGGCCTGGCGAGGAGCAGCCTGGGGAGGAGGGGAGAGGTCAGTCGGGTCTGTAGAAAAGGAAGATTGGAAAGACTGAGCGACACTTGGGGTTGGGACTGAGGGGACAGGCTGGAGGGAGAGAAGGAGGATTTGGGAGGAATCGCACTGGGAACAGAGACTAGGGAGGGAACAAAGCGTGAAAAATGCCTGGATGTAAGGCACCTCAGACCATTTGCCCATTTTTCAACAAACATTTTCTAGGTCTTGTAGGATGGAGAAATTGAAAGTGCCATTTTCTGGCCATTTAGAGTCATTATCAAGTTTGTATTGGGACCAAGCAGTGTTGCAGAAGAAAATTAGGCATTTAGGTTTTAGGTTAGGTGTGAGTTGAAGAGGTTTTAGGTTTTTAAGAACAAAGGCTAAGGGAGAAGGGGGAATGGAGAGCCGAAGGTTACCCATAGTGAAGGAGGTAAGTTTAAAGAGAAAGGTAGAGACACGGAGAAGGGTGTGGATGAGCAGCCCTGGGTTGCAATGTGGGTGAGCAGCCAAAACAGGCGTCCCCACAATTGACTTGCCACCAAAGGAATGTGGGTGAATGACCAAGGCAGGCATCCCCACTGGGTGAGACACCAAGGGAAGGCTGTCTTCCCGAATCCGTGACCGGCGCCAGAGTTTTGGGTCCACGGATAAAATGCATCTCCTTTGTCTCTACTAGAGAGGCAAAAGAACTGGAATTGGAAGGATGGGGAGATTGAACGGTAGCAAGAAAGGGAGATTGAAGGGTAG
This sequence comes from Piliocolobus tephrosceles, assembly GCF_002776525.5. Classification (NCBI taxonomy): domain Eukaryota; kingdom Metazoa; phylum Chordata; class Mammalia; order Primates; family Cercopithecidae; genus Piliocolobus; species Piliocolobus tephrosceles. Next base: position 173,177,728 of record NC_045435.1, on the reverse strand, counting down.
CAAGACAAGCTGGAGAAGAGAGTGAAAAGACCACTTACCTGATTTGAAATTGGTGAGATGTTCCTTGGGCTGGTCAGTCTGAGTGTAGGATCTTTCTCATGGAGCAAAGAGCAGGAGGACAGGGTATTGATCTCCCAAGGGAGGTCCCCCGATCCGAGTCATGGCACCAAATTTCACTCTCGTCTGTGTGAAGAGACTGCCGAACAGGCTTTGTGTGAGCAACGCAAAGGTAGGCTGAGTCCGAAAAGAGAGTCAGTGAAGGGAGATAGGGGTGGGGCCATTTTATAGGATTTGGGTAGGTAAAGGAAAATTACAGTGAAAGGCGGTTGTTCTCTGGTGGGCAGGGGAAGGGGTAACAAGGTGCACAGTTGGGGAGCCTTTGAGCCAGGATGAGCCAGGAAAAGGAATTTCACAAGGTAATGTCATCAGTTAAGGCAGGAACAGGCCATTTTCACTTCTTTTGTGATTCTTCAGTTACTTCAGGCCATCTGAATGTATACATGCAGGTCACAGGGGATATGATGGCTTAGCTTGGGCTCAGAGGCCTGACATTTTCTCCTAGAGCCTCCAGAGTCAGCCCTCACCATCTGTTTAGACCTGTAGTTTCCAAAACTGGAAGAGAACAAATTTGTATTTTTTTAAGCCAACTAAATCAGTGATAACTTGTTAGAGCAGCACTAGGAAACTAATTCATGCTTAATCTTTACCGAGTCCTGGGTAGAAGCAAAGGAAGACTATTTCCTGTGAGACCTGCCAGTTGGTTTGCATGGCCTGGGAGTACGTGTGCTTGGGAGGAGGACAGGATATGTGGAGATCAGATCCTGAAAGGTCTTCTTTCCACGCAAAGAAACTGGAAATAATGCTGAAGGTAAGGAGAGGCCACTGAAGGATTGAAAGCAGGGGAGTGTGGCAAAATCAGAACTGCATTTCAGAAGGATGGATTGGAGTCAACAACTAGGGAGAGCTGATGAGAGGCTACTTAAGTATTCTGGACAAGAAATGATGAGAGGCTTTCTCTGATCACCCTCTACAAAACGCCCTTGCTTATTCTTTGAAATTTGGTATGAGAGGATTTACAAAAAAAAAGGTTGTACTCTTCAAATATTTGAAAGGCTGTCATGCGACAGATTAGACATGGTCTGTGCTGCTCCAAGTTTGAGGGATAAATCAGTCATAAGAGGATATTAAGTGCACTATCCGGAATCACATAATTAATAATTTGTCTAAAAATCGCATAGACTTCTTCACAGATAATTATGCTTTACATTTCATTCTTTCAACAAATAATCATTTGAGTAGTTAGGGTGTGGCAGGTATCAGCCCTGTATATGATGGTGAACCAGAAAAACGCACCGGCCTGGATGGAGTTTCTTTGCGTAAGGTACTGTTTACATATAACTTTTATATAACATAATCGTTTAATCGAGAAGCAAGCTCACAGTCGGGATAGCTGAAAAGAGACTAATATACGGGCGAGTTTGGTTTGGAGTGAACGCCGGCCTGGGAAAATCCAGACAATAACTGAAAAGCAGTCGCTGAAGGCGAAGGAGCCCCTGGCACTTCCCTCCGCGCGCTTTCTCAGCCTCCCGGCAGCTCCCCTCACCCTTCCGCCCGCCGGTGCCGCCCCTTTCCCCGCCCCCGCCCGCCCCTTTCCACACGTCACTCAGGCCGCGGGATTTCGAGCATTTCTCTCGCGAGATCCTCTCTGTGGCGAAGACATACCGGTTGGCAGCTGACAGGACAGCCGGGATCTATTTTGTTGCGGGTTTTCAGCAAATCCGGTGCTGGTCCGGAGGCGCGAAGTAAGTAGGTTCCGGGGTCCGAGACCCGGGCCTTCGGCGCGGGCCCCTGAGTAGGGGGTGGGGCGGGCCTCCTGGGCTGCGGTCGTGCTCAGTCCGCGTGAGCGCCGCGTGCCCAGAACCCGTATGTGGTCGCGCCCCAGGGTTGGGGGTCGGCGTGGGTGACCCACGGGCGCGGGGACTTCATCCGGGGACTCCTGCGGCGTAGGTCTGAGGCGCGGCGGTCCGGTGCGGATTTCTGGGTTGGTGGAGAGCGGGAGGGTCCGGGCGTCCGCGGTCCCGAACTGACCTCGCGCTGGGTCGTCCAGGGTTGGAGCCCAGGTGAGATGGAGGTCAGCGGCAGAGCTGGGTGGACCGAGGGTCTTGCAGTTGGGAAACTCAGTAAATCCCGTGGTCTTCATCTTAAAGTTCTTTCTTCCGAACTTACCCAGTGGAGTTGGCTTTCCTTCTTTCCTGCTTTTTCGAACTTTCGTGAATATGTTAATTATTCAGAGAGACAGGAGGAAGACGTAAAAAGAGGAGACCAGACAGTGTGATTTAAATCCCAACATTCTCATTTTATTTATTTATTTTTTAAACTTAAGGCATACAGAACGATGGAGTACATGACAGAATCCACCGACCGCAGCCCTGGACACATGTGAGTGCGACACTTCTTCTTTCCTCCTTGCATGTGAAAATCTTCTGTGAACCCTGGAAACTCACTATGGGGAACGCTTGAGGGTGGGTGGGAAGGAGCTTCTATTGTCATAAATGGGAAAAAATAAAAGTCTTATTTCTGTAGAAAATCGAATTCGTTTCTGGTTATAAAGCTTATTCTAGTAAATACACTCTCTAAGAAGATTAAAATATTTTCCATACATTCTTTTATATCGGCACTGTCCAATATGTAGCCATTAGCTACGTGTGGCTATGTAAATTTACTTTTTACTTACATTTCCTTACTTTTTTTTTTTTGAGACAGAATCTCGCTCTGTTGCCCAGGCTGGAGTGCAGTAGTGTGATCTCAGCTCTTTGCAACCTCCGCCTCCCGAGTTCAAGCAATTCCCTGCTTCAGCCTCCCGAGTAGCTGGGAATAACTTACTGTTTTTTATTGGAGATTATAATATCGTAATTTTTAAATTTTGAACATCTTAAAACTTAATTATCAATTTTTAATTTCTTGCATTTAAGTTCAAATTAACTTTTTTTTTTTGCTGATAAATAGGTTTGATGATACAGTGCTCTTCAAAGAGATGACTACAGAGACTTTTAAACGATAATCCTGGAATCGTTCAGCACAGACCAATTAGCTAAATCTAAAATAAATTGGCTTCTTACCATAATTACCCTGTAAACATTGCAGTCCTTCTGTCTAAAATGATTCTAATCTCACAGGAAAACACTAACTATGGAGAAAGTAGCTTGGAATTCAGTGATTAGTGAAAGCAGGAACCTTGGCCCCCTTCCCTGTGATGCTTTAACTCTTCCCTTGTCACTCAGTTATCTCTGGGTTTGAATAAGCCATCTGAAAATGTCTTTGGAGCTCAGCATAGTACTGATCTTCCTTGTTCTGTCAGTAGCTTTTAACAGACACTTGTGGAAGGGCTCAGATTCCTTCACAAAACCCTTTGTTGGAATGGGTTGTTTGACCATTATACTTTTTTTATGCCGGACAACTAGCACTTCTGGAAGAGCCTGGTAAGCTCTGTCAGGAACTGTTTGCTTTCCAGGTGGCACCACTGGCTCAACTCTGTCAACATAAGCCCCAAGCAGTTTAAGTTGGAAGTTTCCTAAATTAATTTAAATGGAATAAAATTAAATACTTGGTTGCTCATTTGTACTAGCCGTGTTGCCACATGTGGCTGGTGGCTACCATTGGACATGGAAAATTATAGAACTTTTATTTTGGACAATGTTGTTCTACATTAGGGGTTCTCAGACTTTTTCTGCCCCAAGTACATCTCGAATTATGATAGTTCGTCATTTATACTGAGTCTCTAGATGTTGATAGACTTCCCATCCTGTTAAAAAAAAAAAAAAAAATTCTGCTTTGCGTAAGTGTTTATATTTTAGGAGTCCTTATGCTTTTTTTTTAATTGCCTTTGGAGTGTGTTGGTGTCTAATTCTGTTAGAAATGATTTAGATATTAGTTTCTATTGGTGTAGTCCAGAGATACACTTGAAGAAATGTTCATTAGAGATAAATAGACAGCTGTAGTCTTTTAATGTAGTGACACCATACTTTTCACCTGTATACCCTGAATAAATACATTTTTAAAGGCTTAGTGTTTAGAAATGAGGTGGTTGAATTAAAAAGAGACAAACTGATCTTACATATTCTTGATATAGGATTTTCTTTTTGGTTTTTGCCATTGGCACACTATTGCCTTGTTAATTGATTCTTACTTGGTTTTCCAGTTTTCAATAAGGGATAATGAATAACAGTGCTTCTCAAATTTTTCCCAAGTTTGTTACTACACTTGCGGTTAGGAAGTTTATCTGTTTATTTTTAAAAGTTAATGTGAATGTTTGTGTCTGCATAGAAAATGTTTGGAAGGATATCTACAAATTGTTAATAAATGTTACCTTTATGGATAGTGTTGGTTGGGTGTGGTAAAGAGCACGTTAACATTTTTTTATTGTATTTAAGTATTTAAAATTAAAATTAGTGCAAGATTTGTATTCTTCATCAATATACCTCCGTTTGTTTTAATGTGACAATATAGTTTCATTTGCTTTTAATAAAAAAAGACTTGTTTAGACCCATACTGGCTATTTAAATGTAGATTTGAATTAAAAAAAAAAGTACGTTGAGTTTCTCAGTTGTACTGGTCACTTTTCATGGCTCAGTTTGGCACATGTGGCTAGTGGCTATCTTGTTGTACAGACCAGAATAAAACATTTCTGTCATGGCATGAAGTTCTGTTGGACAGTACTGATTCACTAGAAGCTTTAGGACATCGGCCTTGTATTGAGGATTTTTAGAATTATAGCCATTTTTGGTGTTTTTGCCCCTGTATTACGGGGTTATTCTTTATCTACTGAATCTTTGAAGATTGCTTTGTTTCTTTTTTTAAGACTTTGTCTTGGTCTGTCACCCAGGCTGGAGTGCAGTGGTGTGATGTGGCTCACTGCAACTTCTGCCTCCTGGGTTTAAACGATTCTCGTGCCTCAGCCTCCCAAATAGCTGGGATTACCGTCATGTGCCGCCATGCCTGGCTGATTTTTCTATTTTTAGTAGAGGTGGGGTTTCACCATGTTGGCCAGGCTGGTCTCGAACTCATTATCTCAGGTGATCGGCCTGCCTCAGCCTCCCAAAGTGCTGGAATTACAGGCGTGAACCACTGTGACTGGCCCAGGTTGCCTTGTTTCTGTCATTTTTTAAAAAAAAGGGCAAAAATACTATGGCCTAACTTGAAGACTTTTGTTTGTTTGGCATCTAAAAAAAAAAAATTTGTGTATTTTAAAAATCTAATTTGAAAAATGTATCCTTTATTTATTAAAGCTTGTGCTGTGAGTGTGGTGTTCCGATAAGTCCAAATCCTGCCAATATTTGTGTGGCCTGTTTGCGAAGTAAAGTGGACATCAGCCAAGGTATTCCAAAACAAGTCTCGATTTCATTCTGCAAACAATGTCAAAGGTACGTTGCAGTACAATTTTGCTCTTTTTAAAGTTGGAATTTACATTTAGAGAACCACGGAGATAACGCTGAGATTACACGAAGGTATATGGAGTAAAGTGCATGCAGTTAAGGTTTAAATTTTCTGTTGGTTTCGCCAAAGATTTTAGAATTTGCAATTTTATAGTGTACTTTGTGTGTCCTTCTAATCTAGTAAAGATAGTGTAAAGGTATTTGTCCTTCTGTTAAAGGATCTAGTAGATTTGATATATACAACTAATAGATGGGAGTTGATGTTTGTAAGGGTGAGAGCAGATTATTGAGGACATATTCTTGTTATGAGGTTTTTTTTTTGTTTAGTTATTAGAAGCCGTGTATGATAAAAAGCACGTTATGTTTGTAGTAATTTAGTAATATGTTTTAAAAACTCTTATAACGTTCATGTGTAATTAAAATAACTATTGTTGATGGAAAAGAAGCTCAGTAAATCATATCTGGAATGGTCTGAAGTAAAGATTGTATTTGAAGGCAGAAGACTTCTGAAAGTTAATGTTTCATTCCTCTTGATTTTCTTTGTTGTGATAAACAGCTTTTATCTATTAGGCCATTGAGAAAAACAAAACTGCCTAATGAGTATAAAAGTATATGCCTGTGATTTCCAAAATGGGTTAAGACCCTAACTTTTTGAGTGTGTATGTCTAGAGGGGTGGTTCATGAACTCCTTTGAGAATTTGAAAACTGTATCTCTTCCCCCCCAATATTTACATATATATATGAACAAACACATGAAACTTTGTGTACTTTTTCAGGGAGTTTACAATATACAAACTTAGCACGTGTGAGGGTTAATCTGTTATAACTTTTAATTTGCTATTAAAAGCCTGGTGGAGTTAGAAAAGATAAAGAACTAAACAGACTTAGTTTGTCTTGGCTTCCTCACAAACTAGCTGTTTGCAACTCTTGGCCATTTATCATCTCTGGGCCTCAATTTCCTCATCAGAATGAAGGGTTTTATTAGGTGATATGTGAAGCCTTTTCTAACTCTAAAAGTATACTCATAGGCCAGGCATGGTGGCTCACGCCTGTAATCCAAGCACTTGAGGAGGCTGAGGTGGGTGGATCACTTGAGGTCAGGAGTTCGAGACCAGATTGGCCAACATGGTGAAACCCTGGCTCTACTAAAATACAAAAATTAGCTGGGCATGGTGGAGCATGCATGTAATTCTAGCTACTCAGGAGGCTGAGGTAGGAGAATCGCTCGAACCCAAGAGGCAGAGGTTACAGTGAGCCGAGATCGTACACTGCACTCCAACCTAGGGGACGGAGTGAGACTCTGTCTCAAAAAAAAAAAAAAAAGAAAAAATACCCAATAAAGAAATAAATAAATAAATAATTATGTACTTATAAACAAAGGGGGACCTGTGTAATGTTTTTGATTGAACCTTGAAAAGTGAAAATCAAAACTCTCGGTTATTTAACAAGTATGGCAAAAAGGCATTCAGGTAATATGTTTGGAAGTATTTTATATTTAACAAGCATTTATTGAATACCTACTATAAGATGTGTCTGGCATTGTGGTAAGTCCTGGGTAGGCGGGACTAAAAACCTTAAAGTGTAAGAGATTTAAGTTTTGTTTTAGTCAGATTTTACTTAAGATTTTAAACATTGTTTTACAATTTGAAATTTGAAAAGGACTTGAAATGTAGATGAATAGATTGAACTATTGCGATTCATAGTGTTGTGAGGTACTAACGTACCTTTTTTTGTGAAAAATAAGCAGTTCTCAGGCATTTTAGAAGTATATAATAAACCATTTTAATGCCATTTTGAGATAATTCTCACCTGTTTTTCAAAGCATAACTTCAAGAGACTGAACATTTTAGTGGTGATTTGGTGATTGAAGTAATAAGATCACTTTAGTAGGTTACTTCAGATTGGCTTTCTCAGTCAGAATTTTACCTTTTTAGTTGAAGCTACTAGTCTAATTGAAAGTTTTGGAACCATTAAAGTATTTTTGAGTTATGTGCTTCATATCATCCTTGGGTTTTATTATGGCTGGTTAATAATTTGGGTTATATCTATATATTTAGATGGAAATTTCTGTGTTTCCTGAGAGATGTTGGATTTCAGTATGTTGTCTTCTCTTTTAGGTATTTTCAGCCACCAGGAACTTGGATACAGTGTGCTTTAGAATCCAGGGAACTTCTTGCTTTATGCTTGAAAAAAATCAAAGCCCCTCTGAGTAAGGTAAGTTAAACAACTAAAATCAGTATTCATAGGTATGTTTTCATTGAAGGTCTCATTTTCAGAAAATTCTTGTGAGTAGGTTTTTCAAAAGTAACTTTTTTTTTTTTAAGATGGGGTCTCACAGTGTTGCCTGGGCTGGAGTGCGATGGCGTGATCTCTGCTCACTGCAGCCTCCAACTCCCGGGTTCACACGATTCTCCTACCTCAGCCTCCCGAGTAGCTGGGATTACAGGCGCACACCACCACACCTGGCTAATTTTTTCTGTTTTTAGTAGAGACAGGATTTCGCTATGTTGGCCAGACTGATCTCGAACTCCTGACCTCATGATCCACCCTCCTTGGCCTCCCAAAGTGCAGGGATTACAGGCATGAGGCACCATTCCAGCCTCGAAAGTAACTATTAAATGTTAACTATTGTTACCAGTAGCACCCCACTACAAACAATTTTTAAAGTTATATATATTCTTTTTATGAAAAGTAAAAATATCTTTTTGCTTTAAAAAGACTTACAGAATTTAATTTTTTTATTTGTTATTTATTGAGAATCTCATGTATAATTTGTAACGGAAATTTTTACGTAAAACCATCACTAAACATAATTGAGATTATAATATTAGAGCTATGTTATTTAGTTTCTTTTTATTGTCATTATTGCTCTGGAAAGAAAATACTTGTGGCTGTTACTGAAAGTCAGTGCATAAATGTATTCAACAAACAAACAGAGTTTGTTTAAAGTACAGTTTATTTCCTGATATAAAATTGAAAGTGATTGACACTTTGAGTTTTCTTTATTTTAAGCTTTATGACTCACTTCTACCATGTTTTTAAAATTGACGAGTTAATAGGTGCAGCACACCAACATGGTACATGTATACATATGTAACAAACCTGCATGTTGTACCCTAGAACTTAAAGTATAATAAAAAAATAAATAAATAAATAAATAGCTAGATACATAAATGGAGAGAAATACCTTCTTTTAAAAGCGAGAATAAAATTGCAAATAGCATAAAAAAAAATTGACTCTTTCAGATTGAAGACTTTTCTGATTCTCCTTTAAGCTCTAATAAAATTTCATGTAATAGTTTTTTGAAATTTTCTGCCTTTAGTTTCCTACTAGGTCCCAGCCAACCCCACAAATTTCTGATGGTCACTTTTTGGCCCTCCTGGCATAAAACTTTGTCTTTTTCCCTTCGTATTTTAAAAAACCTTTTTAGTTTTTTTTCACTCCCCTGTGTTCTTGATGATTTTTACTTTATCTTCCAATCTCCCTAATGATTTTTTTTTCCAGTAGTAATGTTTTTAAGTTCTAGAGTCTTTCATGTTCTTGATGCATTTTGTTTTAAGTTTTGAAGATTTTGATAATAGGACTTTTTTTGTTTGTTTCCTTCTGTTCCCTCATTTGTCTCTGTTTTTTTATGAAGTCAGTTTTTTGTGTATCTTGGTTTTTTGCTTATACTTGGGGTTTTTGTCAGACGTCTAGTGAGTCTTAACAGTTCATTAATTAATTCATCAGATGTTTATTAAGTATCAGCTCTGTGCCAAACTGCTTTTGGTGCTGGGGATATGTGAATAAGTGAATAAGTGAGTAAGACAATCCCTGTCTTAGGAAGTTTATATTCTAATTGCACACTAACCCACCAGTGTGGAGCAGCATGCTAGTATGCAGTGATCAAAATCGGTAGATATATTACATGGTATATTAAAAGGTATGGTCTGTGGAGAAAGGAGCTAGGAAGAGGATAAGAACTGTGCATGGAAGAGTTGAAATTAAAGTAAGGGTGTTTAGGGGAGGTCTCACTGATAAGGTGACATTTGAGTAAACATTAAAGATGGTAAGGAAGGAAGCTGTGCAGAAATCTGGAAGAAGAGTATTAGGGTTAAAGAAAACAAATGTAGAGACCAAAAGCAAGCACATACTTGTGTGAATAGAACGGAGTGGTGAGGGGAAAAGTAGTTGGGAATAGAGTCAGAAAAGTCATGGAAGGCCACACTATGTCTGACCTTGTAGGCCCTTATAGAGGCTGTTTCTTATTCTGAGTGTAAGGAGTATGGAGGGTGAAGGGCAGAGTAGTGAGATGACATGACTTACTAGTATTCGTCTGGCTACTCTTTTTAGAATGAATGTAAGGAGGTAAAGGTGGAAGTGATTGTAATAATCATGAGAAATGGTTTTGGATCAGCAATGGAGGTGGTCACAAGTGGACAGATTTTGGATCTATTTTTAAGGTAATAACATTTACTGATGTAGCTGGATGTGTTAAGGATGCCTTCCACTGTTCGTGACCTGAGCAGCCAAGTCACTGGGTAGGGGAGATCAGAGTTCCATCTGTAACTGGTATTTAGATGTCTACTAGACACTTAAGTAGAAATACTGAGTAGGCAGGTTGATAAATAAGCCAGTGAGTGGTCCAGTCTAGAGATAATGAATTTAGGATATAGATGGTGTATTTAAGGTCATGAATCGAATTAGATTACTTCAGGAGTTTACATAGAGAAGGAAACAAACTGGAGGACTGAATCCTGGAATCATTCCTTTAATGGGTGGTGAGGAAGAAATAACTAGGTAATGGAGGAATCAGCAAAGGAGATTGAAAGGAGCTGCTAGGGAGGTAGAAGGAAAATTCGGTGAGTGTGATGTCCTGGGAGGAAAGGGAAGTGTTTTAAGAAAGGAGTGAGTAGCTATGTGATTTGCAGTTGATGAGTCAAGTCATGAGTTCTGTAGATTTAGTAATGTGGACGACCTTAATAACATGGGCAATTTCTGTTTAGGTGGTGGTAAAGATGTCATTTAAATAGAAATGAAAATTGGAGAAGGAAGATAGACAATTCTTTTGAGATTTGCTGTAAAGGAAAACAAACGGGGCAGTGGTTGAAGGGGAGGTTTGAGAAGGGACACGTGTCTTTTTATTTTATTTTTTGGAGATAAAGTCTTGCTTTATTGCTCAGGCTAGAGTGCAGTGTGCTGTCATAGCTCACTGCAGCCTCAAACTCCTGGGCTCAGGTGATCCTTCTGCCTCAGCCTCCCAAGTAATTGGTACTACAAACATGCACCACATCTGGCTGATCTCTCTCTCTCTCTCTCTCACCCCACATCTGGCTGATCTCTCTCTCTCTCTCTCTCTTTCTTTCCCTCTCTCCTTCTCCCTCTCCCTCTCCCTCTCCCTCCCTCCCTCTCCCCCTCTCCCTCTCCCTCTCTCCTAGTTGTCTAAGCAGATACTTGAGCATCATTCTAGAATCTGTTCTCTTTCTCTTTCCCATATCCAGTTACCATTAAATCTTACACATTTTTTTTCTACGTCACATGTACTGTGCAGATAAACCTAACAGATTTTTATCTCCTAACTAACCCTTGAATCTGCTTTTGTTATTTCCAGTGCCTCTCAGTTCAGATCATCTACAATCTCTGCCCAAATGATTACCGCAGCCCCCATTCTTCTTCTCCCACCTACCCCTTCTCCCCAAACACCCATTCTGACCATTCTTGAGTTATATTCAGATCTTCACATATAGCAAACTGTTTTGGGGCTATGCAGATGCTGCACATTTAGTAATGAGTTATAGTTGTGGATTTAGTATTCAGTGCATGAAACTTCTCTAATGAATGTCAATTCTTTAAAAAAAAAAAAAAGTCACAGAATATAGAGAGAATAATCCAAGTGGAAACTTTTGTTCATGAAGTTACTAATAAATAATGAGGTCACCAGGTCTTTGCTTTCTTCCGGAAAATGTAATTTCCTTTTAAAGGAGAGTGTGCTCTTTTTTTGTTTTTTTTTTTAAGGGAAAATAACTTTTTTCCTATGCAAATACTTTTAAGTTTTGCTTAAATTATATCAGTTGCATTCATATAGTCATTGGGTTGTCCTTTGATTTGCTGTTATTGTTACATAACTGATGATTAATCTTTTTTTGTGGTGATGGTGTGTAGTGATGCTGATCACAGATTCCTTAAGCATCTTATGAAATCTGTTTATTGATGATTTGTTCTTTCGCCTTTTTTTTTTCTCCTCAGGTGAGAACTTAAGTTTCTTTTTGTTTTTGTCTTATTAAAGGTACGGCTTGTAGATGCAGGCTTTGTTTGGACTGAGCCTCATTCTAAGAGACTTAAAGTTAAACTGACTATTCAGAAAGAGGTAAGCGGTACATAATTTTCTCAGCATGGTTAAAAGTACAGATAGTGAAAATGACCTAGTGATAAGTTATTTTATGGCTTGAACAGCTTAAAAGTAAAAGAGCACACTCAATTTTAGCTGTTTGTTTTCTTTTGAGCATCTGTACAGATAATTAGATCACAAGTAAGAGTAGTCATTGCTTCTGATTAGCAGACTTACTGATCTTTTCCAGAGTTATTTTCATTAGGAAAAAGACTGAAGTCAAAACATGGGCTAAGGTACTGATTCTCAAACTTGGCTAATCATTGTAATGACTCATTATAACTGAGCAAAAATTCTCTGTATGTGAGGCCTGGGAATCTGTATGTAGGTTCAGTATCCCTTGTCTGAAATGCTTGGGACAATAAGTGTTTCAGATTTTGGATTTTTTGGATTTTGGAATTTTGCATTGTACTTACTGGTGGAGCATCCCTAATTCAAATACAGAACGTTCCAGTGAACATTTTCTTTGAATGTCAATTAAAAACTGAAGAAGTTTCAGATTTTGAAGCCGAAATTTCAGATTTTGGGTTTTTGGATTTGGAATGTTCCATCTGTATTTAAAAAACTTCCCATGTGATTTCTGATCAGCTATGTTCGGGAACCATTAAATTAAGGAATTTTTTTTTTTGATAAGTTTTCCTTATTTTTTTCTTCTAAGGATGATTTTTCTATATAAACATGTATAGGCTGGGCATGGTGGCTCACACCTGTGATCCCAGCACTTTGGGAGGCCAAGGTAGGCAGATCACTTGAGCCCAGGAGTTCGAGACCCCATCTCTACTAAAAATACAAAAGTCAGCCAGGCGTGGTGGCATGTGCTACTCAGGAGGCTGAGGTAGAGAATCACTTGAGCCCAGGAGGTGGAAGTTGCAGTGAACCAAGATCTTGCCAGGCTGGGCAACAGGCAGAGTGAGACCCTGTCTCAAAAAAATGTGTGTGTGTGTGTATATATATATATATATATGTAAAATATACACAGAATATTCTCACAACCACTTCAGCTAAAGAAAAATTTGAAATGCTGATCTACAAATCATAGGAATTAAATCTGTATACCATTCTTAAAATGGTACCACTGGTTTTTATGACTTTAAATTTGAGGACATTTCATTGATTAATGGGGAAAAAAAAGCATTAGTGGAAAAAGTTTTAAATTAAATATTAAAGGTTCTTCTTTGAATCAAATAGACGCAATAGAAAATGATAAAGGGGATATCACCACCGACCCCACAGAAATACAAACTACCATCAGAGAATACTATAAACACCTCTACGCAAATCAGCTAGAAAATCAACTAGAAAATCTAGAAGAAATGGATCATTTCCTGAACACTTACACTCTTCCAAAACTAAACCAGGAAGAAGTTGAATCCCTGAATAGGCCAATAGCAGGCTCTGAAATTGAGGCAATAATTAATAACCTGCCAATCAAAAAAAGTCCAGGACCAGATGGATTCACAGCTGAATTCTACCAGAGGTACAAGGAGGAGCTGGTACCATTCCTTCTGAAACTATTCCAATCAATAGAAAAAGAGGGAATCCTCCCTAACTCATTTTATGAGGCCAACATCATCCTGATACCAAAGCCTGGCAGAGACACAACAAAAAAGAATTTTAGACCAATATCCCTGATGAACATCGATGCAAAAATTCTCAATAAAATACTGGCAAACCGGATTCAGCAGCACATCAAAAAGCTTATCCACCATGATCAAGTGGGCTTCATCCCTGGGATGGAAGGCTGGTTTAACATTTGCAAATCAATAAACGTAATTCAGCATATAAACAGAACCAAAGACAAGAACCACATGATTATCTCAATAGAGGCAGAAAAGGCATTCGACAAAATTCAACAGCCCTTCATGCTAAAAACGCTCAATAAATTTGGTATTGATGGAACGTACCTCAAAATAATAAGAGCTATTTATGACAAACCCACAGCCAATATCATACTGAATGGGCAAAAACTGGAAAAATTCCCTTTGAAAACTGGCACAAGACAGGGATGCCCTCTCTCACCACTCCTATTCAACATAGTGTTGGAAGTTCTGGCTAGGGCAATCAGGCAAGAGAAAGAAATCAAGGGTATTCAGTTAGGAAAAGAAGAAGTCAAAGTGTCCCTGTTTCCAGATGACATGATTGTATATTTAGAAAACCCCATTGTCTTAGCCCAAAGTCTCCTTAAGCTGATAAGCAACTTCAGCAAAGTCTCAGGATACAAAATTAATGTGCAAAAATCACAAGCATTCTTATACACCAGTAACAGACAAACAGAGAGCCAAATCATGAATGAACTTCCATTCACAATTGCTTCAAAGAGAATAAAATACCTAGGAATCCAACTTACAAGGGATGTAAAGGACCTCTTCAAGGAGAACTACAAACCACTGCTCAGTGAAATCAAAGAGGACACAAACAAATGGAAGAACATACCATGCTCATGGATAGGAAGAATCAATATCATGAAAATGGCCATACTGCCCAAGGTTATTTATAGATTCAATGCCATCCCCATCAAGCTACCAATGACTTTCTTCACAGAATTGGAAAAAACTGCTTTAAAGTTCATATGGAACCAAAAAAGAGCCTGCATTGCCAAGACAATCCTAAGTCAAAAGAACAAAGCTGGAGGCATCACGCTACCTGTCTTCAAACTATACTACAAGGCTACAGTAACCAAAACAGCATGGTACTGGTACCAAAACAGAGATATAGACCAATGGAACAGAACAGAGTCCTCAGAAATAATACCACACATCTACAGCCATCTGATCTTTGACAAACCTGAGAGAAACAAGAAATGGGTAAGGATTCCCTATTTAATAAATGGTGCTGGGAAAATTGGCTAGCCATAAGTAGAAAGCTGAAACTGGATCCTTTCCTTACTCCTTATACGAAGATTAATTCAAGATGGATTAGAGACTTAAATGTTAGACCTAATACCATAAAAACCCTAGAAGAAAACTTAGGTAGTACCATTCAGGACATAGGCATGGTCAAAAACTTCATGTCTAAAACACCAAAAGCAACAGCAGCAAAAGCCAGAATTGACAAATGGGATTTAATTAAACTAAAGAGCTTCTGCACAGCAAAAAAAACTACCATCAGAGTGAACAGGCAACCTACAGAATGGGAGAAAATTTTCGCAATCTGCTCATCTGACAAAGGGCTAATTTCCAGAATCTACAAAGAACTCAAACAAATTTACAAGAAAAAAACAACCCCATCAAAAAGTGGGCAAAGGATATGAACATTTCTCAAAAGAAGACATTCATACAGCCAACAGACACATGAAAAAATGCTCATCATCACTCGCCATCAGAGAAATGCAAATCAAAACCACAATGAGATACCATCTCACACCAGTTAGAATGGCAATCATTAAAAAGTCAGGAAACAACAGGTGCTGGAGAGGATGTGGAGAAATAGGAACACTTTTACACTGTTGGTGGGATTGTAAACTAGTTCAACCATTATGGAAAACAGTATGGCAATTCTTCAAGAATCTAGAACTAGATGTACCATATGACCCAGCCATCCCACTACTGGGTATATACCCAAAGGATTATAAATCATGCTGCTATAAAGACATAGGCACACGTATGTTTATTGCGGCACTATTCACAATAGCAAAGACTTGGAATCAACCCAAATGTCCATCAGTGACAGACTGGATTAAGAAAATGTGGCACATATACACCATGGAATACAATGCAGCCATAAAAAACGATGAGTTTGCGTCCTTTGTAGGGACATGGATGCAGCTGGAAACCATCATTCTTAGCAAACTATCACAAGAACAGAAAACCAAACACCGCATGTTCTCACTCATAGGTGGGAATTGAACAATGAGATCACTTGGACTCGGGAAAGGGAACATCACACACCAGGGCCTATCATGGGGAGGGGGGAGCGGGAAGGATTGCATTGGGAGTTATACCTGATATAAATGACGAATTGATGGGTGCTGACGAGTTGATGGGGGCAGCACACCAACATGGCACAAGTATACATATGTAACAAACCTGCATGTTATGCACATGTACCCTAGAACTTAAAGTATAATAATAAAAAAAAAAAAAAACCATTAACATGGTATGTAAAAAAAAAAAAAAAAAAAGGTTCTTCTTTTAAAGAAAATACTCATTATTAAACAAAACCGAAAGAGTGAAGGAGTGTGATTGTTTTCTTTATCAGGTGATGAATGGTGCTATCCTTCAACAAGTGTTTGTGGTGGATTATGTTGTTCAGTCTCAAATGTGTGGAGATTGCCATAGAGTAGAAGCTAAGGATTTCTGGAAGGCTGTGATTCAAGTGAGGCAAAAGGTAATGAGAGAAGATGATGAGTGAGTCCTACATCTTGTATTTCATCTTTGTCGATTATAAAATAGCTAGTAAAACCTCTTTCCCTTCTTTCCACATCCTGTGGGTACCAGGGATAGTCTGGTTCCCTGAGCATTCACCTTTGGAAATAGATCATTATTACATTTTAGATAATCTTTAAAGATTGTTATTGTTTGAAAAATCAGTGTGCTGTATCTGTAGATGGTATGTGTGTCCTATACTTATAAATGGCTTTTTGTGGGGCATTTATTGATCAAATAATTTATATTTTAGACTTTCCACAAAAAAACTTTCTACTATCTGGAACAGTTAATTCTGAAATATGGAATGCATCAGAATACACTTCGTGTCAAAGAGATTCATGGTGAGTTAAAACTCAAAAGCATTTGAAATGATGTTGGATTTTTATTTCAACATACCTAAGTAATCTTATTTTTACTGATAATATCTGGATTAGTACTGTCCAAAAGAACTTTCTGTTAGAAAAAAAAGAAAAAAAAAAACTTTGTTCTTTATCTGCATTGTCCAGTATGGTATAGTCACTAGCCATGTGTGGCTGCTGAGTACTTGAAATGTGGCTAGAGCAACTGAGAAACTGAATTTTTAATTTTCTCCTAATGTCAAACATAATTATCTTTTTGTGTTTCATACCTAAGTATAATATTTCTTGAGGTTTCTCTTTGATATATATGCATACATACTTCTGTCCAGTCTTGCTCTCAATTATGTGAGTGACACTGGGAAGAGTTGGAAAGCTTGCCTTCTTTCTACCTAGTGTTTAATTAACTTCTTGAAATTTTTTAAGAACTTGCCCATTAAGCCATCCTATTTGATATCTCTTAGGGGATGTCTTTTCAGTTTCTTTTATGATATTTACCTCTCGGGTATTCTATCCTTTGAGTCAATTTTAATACCATTTTCCAAGAAAAAACATTTCATCTAGCTTTTTAGATTCTTGGTATAAAATTGAACAAATGTAATAAATCTCATCTGTAACTGTAGTTATGTCCTCTTTATTGTTCCTAATGTTTATCTTTTCTCTTTTTCTACTCAGCTCACCTTAGACTTGCAACTTTTATCTATTATGTTTTTTCAAAAAACTATTTTTAGTTTTATTTTAAACAATCTTTTTCTCAATTTTGTTTTTTAACACTAATCACTTCAACTCTCTTTAGTCTTGTTTTGTTTTAATTAATTGAAAGCTTAGTTTATTTTTAATTTCTAATAAATATATTTAAGGTCATAAATTTTCTTCTGAGTACCATAATGGGTCTGTAGCTGGTACTTATAGCTACCTTTTTCCACTGCCCATTGTGTATTTTATTTGACCTCAGCTGTTTCATTCTTTTGGGTACATACTTAGGTGTGGAATTACCAAGTCATATGGTAAATTTATGTTTAATATAAAGAAACTGCCAAACTGCTTCAGAGTGGCTGTGCCATTTTACATTCCTGCCAGCAATATTTCTCCATATCCTCCTCAACACTTGTTACTATATTTTTGTTTATAGCCATTCTAGAGGGTGGTATGAAGTGGTATCTCATTGTGGTTTTAATTTCCATTTTGCTAATGACTGACGATGTTGAGCATATTCTGGATACAAGTCTCTTACTGCATATGTGGTATGCACATATTTTCTCCTAGTGTGTAGGAGAAAATTCACACCGGATATTCTTAATGGTGTCATTTGAATTGCAAAAGTTTTAAATTTTGATGAAGTCTAGTTTATCAAGTTTTTTCTTTTAATTGTGATTTTGGGGTTATGCTTAAAAACTGTCTAATCAGGGTCACAAAGATTTTCCCCTGTAGTTTCTTTCAAATGTTTTAATAGTTTTAGGTCTTATATATTTAGGTCTTGTTTGAGTTAATTTTTGTGCAGAGTGTGAGATAAGTGTCTAAACTCATATTTTTCTGTGTGGATATTCTTCGTCCCAGTGAAAACTCTGTCCTTTCCTCAGTGAATGCCTTGGGTATTCTGTCAAAGATCTAGTGACTGTAAATGTAATGGTTTATTTCTAGAATCTCAAGTCTACTCCTATTGATCTATATATCCATCCTTATATTAGTACCATGCTGTCTTGAATACTTACTAAAGTTAGTGAGTTTTGATGTTAAATATGTGATGTTCATTTTCTTCAAAATTGTTTTGGCTATTCTGGGTAGTTTTAGTATTGGCTGTTTTGGTAATTATATTTAGTTGAGTTATTTGCAAGAATATGTTTAATATTTCTCAGCTAGGTAGTTTTGCCTTTGGCTATTCCTTTCTCGATGATTCCTAGTGCTACTGCTTTGTGATGAGATAATGTTGTCTTTAGTAATTTCTACTGTTTAGTATTTAGTGAAATTGTTTTACTGTTTAAAATGTTAATACATGTTTTTTAAATGAATGTTTTATGAATGTTTGAAAAAATATGTATTCTTTCTTAGAACCGTATTCTATAGTCTCGGTTAACTCGACCTTGATAGTTGGTTATTCAAGTTCTGTGAATTGTTACTGTTTTTGTCAATTTTATTTTGGTTTTGAGAGAGTCCTATTCTAGTCCTTCACAATGATTGTATGTGTTAATATGTGTTAATTTTTTTCTTTTTTTTTCCTAATAGTTATTGTTTTCTGTATCTCAGATAGTTTCCTGTTATCTTCTTGGTAGATTAATCCATTTATTACATAAAATAATTTTCTTTTTTTTTTGAGAAGAAGTCTTGCTCTGTCCACCCAGGCTGGAGTGCAGTGGTGCAATCTGGGCTCACGGCAACCTCCGCCATTTGGGTTCAAGCGATTCTCCTGCCTTGGCCTCCCGAGTAGCTGGGATTACGGGCACGTGCCACCACGTCTGGCTAATTTTTTGTATTTCTAGTAGAGACGGGGTTTCACCAGGATGGTTTTGATCTCCTGACCTCATGATCCGCCTGGCTCAGCTTCCCAAAGTGCTGGGATTACAGGCATGAGCCACGGTGCCCAGCTGTTTATAAACTTTCTTTGTTCTTTGTTTTTCTGTCCCCCTTGGCCTTGAGTTTTATTTTTTCTAGAATTAAAATTATGAGTTTTATTTTCATTTGCTGATTTATTTTGTCTTTTTGCCAAAGAAGTCTTAAGTGATATCTGTAATCTGTTGTGACTACAATAGAGTTTTCTAATAATTTGATTTTGTTTAAAACAGATATAATGTATAATATAGTCATGTTAGTAGAGGAGAATTCTATTTTGCATAATTATTTTCATATGGCTTTTTTTTTTTAAGATGGTCTGGATTTTTATTATTCCTCAAAACAGCATGCTCAGAAGATGGTCGAATTTCTTCAGTGTACAGTTCCCTGTAGGTATGTTCAGGACCTGATTGTGACTAAGTCTAAGGACCCGGGAATGGATGTGGATCACATATATTCTTCAGGCTCAGACAACTTCTCTTTAAAATTGTAGTAGAGATACTTATACAATCAGGAAGCATATATTGGGTTAACCACACACTCATAGAGGAGGTAGGACTTGTGCTCCAAAGATCAGGAAATTTTCATAACTGGAGTTTATATTGAAAGGTACTATTAGTGTGAACAGACTTGCAGTGGGCATTAGTGTGACTTTTAATAATGCTATATAGAAAGTAGATTGGTCTGAGCCAACAGCGTGTTCTAGAGGTTTGGTAGAAAAGGTAGGGCTTAGTCAGATTGGTGAAGGTTTTGAAATGCAAGTGGAGGACACTAGGTTTTACCAGTGTCAGGAAGCCATTTTAGACTTTGGACGATGATGGTTTGATTTAATGAAAATTGATATTCCTGAGTCTGTACAAGTTAATGACCTTTGTCTTTATATTACCACTAACTTTTTTCTTAATAGATACAAAGCATCACAAAGACTGATCTCTCAAGATATCCATAATAACACATACAATTACAAAAGCACTTTTTCTGTGGAAATTGTTCCAATATGCAAGGTACTTTTTTTTTTTTTTCATTTAATCCATATCTGTAAAAGAGTACAAGTAATTAATTGGCTTATATGTAATTTGCAGCTCCTGATTTTCGTCTAGGGTTGGTTAAAAATTTAGAATAAGTTCCTTAAGTGATTTCTAACGTACTCAGCCATGTTAAAAGATACATGTTTTTAAAAAAATCATGCTTATAATTATGAATTGACATGCCTTTTATTTTGGTGTATTAAAATGAAAAGACCTGGTTACAGTTGATAAAATCCATATTGTTTAAAATTTGTGATCCTGTGAGCCTATGTGATAGCTCAGTGAAATTGAATAAAAGAAATGACATTAAAATCATTATTAGCCACTTTGTGGAACATATACAAACAAAATTTTGGCCAGAAATTAAAGAGTATTGGGATAATGTGAAAATGAGATCATAGAATCATTTTTATGATTTTAAAACATAAGCTGACTAAAACATTTAAAATGTAGATTATTTCATTTTATTTTACTAAGATAAAACTCTGCTTCAAAAAATATATGAATTACAATTCAATAAATAGTTGAGCATTATTGTATAGAAGGCTGTGTACTGAGGATTGTATAACTATAGATCTCTGCCATGTAAGAATTTATATGTCAGTATTAAACCACTAATAATGATAACTGCCATTATTTATTATGATCATTCTGCATAAAGTTAACGTAGATACTTTAGTGTCTTTCACCTCATTCTCATCTCATAATAATTGAGGTAAGCCATATCATTTTGAAGATGAGGAAATTGAAGTTTGAAGAGGTTAGACAACTTGCCCAAAGTTGTCTAACAAAATCCTAGCTTCATCACAGAATGAAGCTTCATTCTGTGATGAAGCTAGGATTTGCACCCAGGTCTGTGCCTCTAAAGCTTTAAAACTGCTATTGCTGTTTTATAGTATGTACTAGGGATGAAATGATAGCTTAAAATAGGGTCAGCAAACTTTCTTTGTAAAGAGCCAGGTGGTAAATTTTTTTAACTTTCAGGCCGTATAATCTCTTTTGTGGTTACTCAGCTTTGCTATTGTTGTATAAAAGTAGCATGGGTAATATGTAAAGGAATGTCAGGGCTGTGTTCCGGTAAAACTTTATTTACAAAAAGATATTGGGTCAGATTTGTCCTGAGGGTGGCATTTTGCCAACCTCTGTTTTAAAACAGTGAATGTTTCCCTGATACAAAGCTTGAGCAATATGAATTTAGGTGTGAGGGCATATTTAGGCCTTGTGTAACTGAGTTTTACACATGTAAAAATTAACATATGTCTTACACTATCTAAAGTATATTTGTTTATCTTTGGAAACTCATGTATTAAAAAACAAGGACTGGACTAATCGCTGTTATGATTGTGAATAGATACACCTTAAAATATAACTCAGATCTTTTTGTATTTTAATTCAGTTTAAAAACAGATACGTTGCTGCTTCATGTCTCCCAATGTAAATGAATACCTGACTTTTTTGGGCTTAGATCTTTGCTTGTATATTGGCACATGTAGCCATGTAAGAGAAATACGTTCCTTTGAAGTTTATTTTTAATGGAGATTGAAAGAAGTCACAGGTGGATTTATAGAATCACTCTCCTCCTGATGTTTATAGTACTCTGTTTAGAATGTACACTGTATTAACATGTTGAGTGATGAGGCATTTACACTGCAGTAAAATGGAAATAATAATAGCTTGGTGAATAGGCCTTGGAGTTTTTTTTTTTGGACACAGTTTTGTTGTCACCTAGGCTAGAGTGCAGTGGCACCACGTCAACTCACTGAAGCCTCGCCCTCCTGGGCCCAGGCTGTCATTCCACCTCAGCCTCCCAAGTAGCTAGGCCCACAGGCATGCATCACCATGTTTGACTAATTAAAATATATATATATGTGAAGACAGGGTCTCCATAGTTGTCCAGGTTAGACTTGAACTCCTGGGCTCAAGGGATTCTCCCATCTTGTCCTCCCAGATTGCTGGAATTATAGGAGCGAGCCACCGTGCTCAGCCAGGATTTTTTTTTAAAGCATTTTTATTAAGACAAAATGCCTGTCATAATTAAGGTCTGATTCTTTTCTTTAGTTTCTTTGTTGATTGATAAATAACGTTTTGGTTGATCAAGTGCAGTTGGATTGGGTGTTTATTGAACTGTTATTTAGGATATGCCTTATTCTAAATGTTAGTTCTTATGCCTAGGATAATGTTGTCTGTCTGTCTCCAAAACTGGCACAAAGCCTGGGAAATATGAACCAGATATGTGTGTGTATTCGAGTAACCAGTGCCATTCACCTCATTGATCCAAACACCCTACAAGGTAAATTCTGGAAATGATTTGCCTTGACAATTTTGTTCTGTATGACGAACAATAATAATTCGTATTGTTAATTTTTCAGGCATTCTTGCTAATATTGTTTTGAAACGTTAGTTAAAATTTGTGCTATTGTTTAATACAAAACACTGTGGAAATACAAGACTTTGATTAGTTACTCTTGTATTTTTTATTTAAAGAAACAATTCTGTTAACTTTTACATATTTACTGGTTTATTTCATTGATTTTTACTAAAATTGACTTTTTTTTTTTTTGAGATGGAGTCTAGCTCTATCACCCAGGCTAGTGTGCAGTGGCGCAATTTTGGCTCACTGCAACCTCTGCCTCCCAGGTTCAAGCAGTTCTCCTGCTGCAGCTTCCCAAGTAGCTGGGATTACAGGCATCCACCACCAAGCCCAGCTAATTACTGTATTTTTAGTAGACACGGGATTTCACTGTGTTGGCCAGGCTGGTCTCGAATCCTGACCTTGTAATCTCCCCACCTTGGCCTCCCAAGGTGCTGGAGTTACAAGCGTGAGCCACCACCTCCAGCCTGAAATTGACTGACTTACCTTATTTAATTTTTGGGACTATTTAGTCCATTGCCAAAATTTGGTGCCAAGCAGTTATTTTAAATTTTGGAACATTTGGCTTTTTGTGACCCATTGGAACATTTAATTTGAATATGAATTTTAGCTGATTTTGTTATTACTGTAGATCATTTTTTAACATTCTCTATAGAGTAAATTATTTTTTAAGACCACATTTTAGTAGTTATCTTAGTATTTGGATGTATCTTCTACTTGATCTTTTTCAGGTATTTTCTGTAATATAAGTTTCCTTTATGCAAAAAGTGAGTTTATTTTGATATTTTTCTGGAAAGTCATTCATTATCTTTATCAATTAGGATTCATAAGTTAAAGATCTGTTTGCAATATTGGGATGGACATTCTTTACCTATCTGGTAGAACTAGGCTTTATTTCCCGTAAACTAAGCAGCCAAGATGACAGATATGTTTCTAAAATAAAGTTCCAGCACATGAAACAACTATACCACTGATTGAATCTGATCTTATTTAAAAGGCACTTAGCCCTGTGGTATTCTGGTTATAGTAACTATTTAAGATATGTTTGACATCTGATATATTTTTCTTGTGCTTTGAGAAGTTTGTGGTTGGTTTATAGGAGTAATTGATGACCGTAAGGAGTGAGTTGACACTAGTTCTGTTGACTTGCCACTTCCCAGTTGGTATCTACCAGTTTCTTCTTAGTTAATACATTTGATGACTCTGAAATATATAGTTTTTCTTATGTTTTCGTGTTCTATCCTTATTTTTAGTTGCAGATATTGATGGGAGTACTTTCTGGAGTCACCCTTTCAATAGTTTATGTCATCCCAAACAGCTAGAGGAGTTTATTGTGATGGAATGCAGCATAGTCCGAGATATAAAACGTGCTGCAGGTGCTGGAATGATATCAAAAAAGGTAAGCTACATCCTACCTGCCAGTGAATTTTTTTTTCCTCAGTTATTATTGTTTCAGTCCCTCTTTAAAATAAAAATTTGTTGGTGATTCCACAGTATGGAATCCAAACTTAGCACCACATTAGGACAAAAGTTCTTTTTTTTTTTTTTTTTTTTTTGTCTTTTTAATATGTGGTCATTGTGGAAATTATTAGACTTAGAATGTTAATTCTCTTTTGTGTAGGAAAATCTTTTAAATGTTTACTCCATTATAAAAAAGAGGCATTTCTTTGCTTTATTTTTATAGAGGAGGACCTTCATTTTTGTAGTGGTTATCTTGACTTTTAAAAAGTCATCACCAAATACTAAATACTTCAGTGTGCATCTCTCACAGGAATATTTTTCTACATAATGAAAATATTGTTACCATATCTATAAAACATATAGTCTACACAGTATTCTGCTCTTATCCAAGGGGATACATTCCAAGAACCCCAGTGGGTTTTTGAAACCACAATAGTACCAAACTCTATGTATATTGTTTTTTCCTATACAAACATACCTATGATAAAGTTTAATTTATAAATTAGGCACAGTAAGAGATTAACGATAATTAATAATAAAATACACCATAACAATATACTGTAATAAAAGTTGTGTGAATGTAGTCTCTTTCTCAGAGTTGTCTAATTCTACTCTACCAACCTATTTTTGGATAGCGATTAACTGTGGGCAGGTGAAACCTTTGAAAGGGAAACTATGGATAAGGGGGGATTACTATATTCAGATTTCCTCATTTGTCCCAAAAGTGTCTTTTATGCCTTGTTCAAACAGGTATTCAATTGGAGATCACATATTAAATGGGAATATTATACCTTTTTAGTCTTTTTATTTAATAATAGGCCCCTTCTTTTTTCTTTTATTGGTTATGATACCAACTTCCTTAGACAACTAGTGCATTTATCTTGTAGAATACTCCACCTTCTAAATCTATCTTGTTTCCTCATGATGTCATTTAACTTGCTTCTTAATTCCTTGTGTTTCCTCTAAACTGGAAAGTTGATCTAAAGGTTTGGTTACGTTTAGGTTAAATTTTTCTTGCCAGAACAGTTCAGAGGTGATGCATGTAAAAGAGACAAGTAATGTCTGACTGTTACACTTGTTAACATAGCGATAGATTCCTCCATTGTAATGTTAGGATTTTTTTTCGTTTTGACCAGCAAGCAATCTGTGGCTTTAATACTATAATAATATGCGAGTATTGAGTTCCTGTTATCTTTTTTTTTTTTCTGGCTTTAGCATCTGTTGGTAATTCTTGCCCATAAATTAATTATTTTATTTAGGGTTACAAAATGGTGCATTTTCTATTTCTATTCTGCATTTATTAGCTGTCATTCTTAAAGAAGAGCTTTTCATTATTAACTAGGGGCTATGTAGCATTCCTGAAATGCTCATCTGCATGCATTCTTTTAATTAATTAATTAATTAATTTTAGACATGATCTTGTCATGTTGTTTGGGCTGGAGTGCAGTGTGGCTTCATAACTCAATGTAGCTTCAAACTCCTGGGCTCAAGTGATCCTCCTGCCTCAGCCTCCTAAGTAGCTGAGACCACAAGTGTTTGCCACCATGCCCAGCTAATTTTTTTATTTCTTTGTAGAGATGGGGTCTCCATGTTACTCAGGCTGAACTCCTGAGCTCAAGCAATCCTGCTGCCTTGGCCTCCCAAAGTGTTAGGATTACAGGCATGAGCCACCTCCTCTGGCCTATGTATAAATTATTAATTCTTTTAGTAAATATTTTTAGAGTAAAGAGTTGATCTAGGAGTCATTTCCAGTGGTGAAAATTAGCTTACACGTACAGGTGGTGTCTCTGTGATTATCATTATGATCTCATGAAGTATAAATATTATGTATTTACTGTATTTTCTTTTGTTTTCTTCTCCCCTCCTCTCCCTTAGTCTTTTCTTTTCCTTTTTTTTTTTTTTTTTATAAAAAAGACACAAGGTCTCCCTCTGTCTCTCAGAGCTGGAGTTCAATGGTATGATCATAGGTCATTGGGACCTTGAGCTTGTGTGCTCCAGTGATCCTACCACCTCACACCTCAGCATGCTGTCATACCTGTCTAATTTCTATTTTTTAATTTTTTGTAGAGTCAGTCTCACTGTTTTTTCAGGCTGGTCTCGAACAATCCTCCTGCCTCCCTTATAGGCATGAACATGAGTGCCTGGACTTTCTTTTTTTAAAAATCCTCATATTGCCCCAAATTTTTTCAATGGGAGCCTCTTCAGAAAGGTTCCTATTGTTGTTTTGACATAACTTTCCTAGTCTTTGAAAGCATCCTTGATTTCTGGCGCAACACAGCATTCAGGTGTTCCAAAATCACATGTATGGTTTCTAACCCATATCTGAAATCAAATGTTTCTTCAAAGATGAAAGTCTGGCTTCTTTTAGTGTGAAATAGTATCTAGAGACTCCCAGGGTACGTGTGTGTGTGTGTGTGTGTGTGTGTGTGTGTGTGTGTGTGTGTGTGTATGTGTGTATGTGCGCACGCGCTAATAATGCTTCTTGAGACAAAAATAACTTGTGATAATCTGGGAAAAATCAATGGAAATGGAAGACAGATGACTTTCTACATTTTATTTAAAAATTAAGATAATACACTTAAGGGCAAACTTTTCATTTATAATAAATGTAGAGTACCACTTCCCCTCAGGCAGACAGAAAACCAGATGTTATATTTTCTTGGTTTTTAAAAGACAGAAGAGGTTAATAAATTTCTTACAAGTAGAAGAAGTCTAATATTTAGAAAGTAAGTCCTGTTAAATAAAATTTAGTTTCCCTGTTAGTTGACTTTTCTTGCAGTTCTTAAGTTTGAGACTTATCTTTTATTTCAGTTTCTCCTTCCACTCTATTTCTTTTCTTTTTTTTTTTTTCATTTCTTTTTCTTTGACCAACTGCAATAAGAAGTAATGATTCTTTTCATAACTTTATTTTGAGATTCCTTAATTTTATTTATAACTGTTACTTGATCTCACATTAGTTGGTCTGTCTTTGTTGTTAAAGGTGTTGGCATGTTGGAAAGGGAATTGATCGTTTTCTAGTTTAAAAATTGGGATGTTGTTTCTGCAATATGTATGTGTGTGTGTGTATATATATATATATATATGTATGTATGAATGATTATACTCTACACTAGTAGATACTTTAAAAACTAATTTGATAAAGATTTGGCTTCTCTAGTAGTTTACTACTAGGATTTCTAGGCTGTCTTGTCTGAACCCTTGTGTCAAGAAAGAGTTTGCTTGGAATACTTTCTTGCTTTAAGATTCCCCTACCTTTTCACTCACTTTGTTCACTCTGCCTATATTGGCCCATCTTCCTGTGAAAACATTTCTTTTCAAAATTCTACATATATATATTTTTAGGGAAATTGTTAATGTTTTATAAAAGTCTTGAATAAAATCTTAGAAAAAGTCAATGATTTATTTTTATGAATTGCTTGTGAGTCTTTCTGTACTCATGATTCAGTAATTTGTTAATTTTGACAGTGTTTCACATATCAGAAGAATAAAAAAAAATTTTCTGTCTTTAAAAATTAGAAAACCAAAAATCAATATTGTATTTAACTTTTCTCTGAGATGCTTTTAGAGTTATGTTTAGATTATTGAAGAATACATTTTCTTTCCTCTTAAGCATACCCTCGGGGAAGTCTGGGTACAGAAGACATCTGAAATGAATACAGATAAACAGTATTTTTGTCGTACTCATTTGGGACATCTTCTAAATCCTGGAGACCTGGTGTTAGGGTTTGTATTATTTCATATTTTAAACTGCCAAGTGGGATTGCAAATTTCCTTTGGGAACCAGCAAAACTACCTAAAATACTAGCATTGCTTACTCTAAAAAGATCGAAGGGTTCTTAGGAACCTTATAACTCATTTTATTGTTGATAACTAAATTAAACTATGGGTTGGACAGAAGCCCGTACTTACTCCATTTTGGTTATAATCTTAAAGAGTAATTTGTTCTAAGATTTTGTTAATTGAACCTTGAAGTTATGTGGTTATATCCATATTTAGAGCTGCTTTTGCAGATTGGGTTGTTTTTTATTGTGCATTTGCTACTGATGAGGTAACTCACTTTTAAGATATGTCAGCTATTTATACACTATTTATACAAAGGCTTGTAAAGGCGCATACATCAGTTCTTTCTGAATCAGAGCTTATCAGTGAGTGTCTGATTAAACCCTCAAATAATACTTTTGCTTTTAGGATTTCAGTTTCTTTTGCTAGAGAATGAGGTTTTTTTTTGTTTTGTTTAAAATAAACTAGAAGGAAGCATCTAATTGAGTTCTAAAGTTGGACTGATATGTAAGTCTGTTTTGCTTTTACAGATGTATGGCAAGGTGGACAATAATTGATTATAAATGAAATTCAGAGTTCCTTATTATCTTTACCATCATCTACAGAAGCATGTTCATTGTGTAATAAATGACAGAACTTTTAAAGTGGGAAGCATATTAAATGTTTGATTTTTAGGAAGTTTTAGGTGATATCCATAAAATAAAAAGTTACACACAAAGGGTAAATGTTCACTAAGTTTTTCATTGTTTACGTTTCAGGTTTGATTTGGCCAATTGTAACTTAAATGATGAGCATGTCAACAAAATGAACTCAGATAGAGTTCCAGATGTGGTAAGGCTTTAGATTTTTCCCTTTTTTCCTGTGTTAAAGAGGATGAATGTAACTCTTAGGGGTAGGTAGGAGTTCACACTTTTGAAAATAACAAATCAATTTAGAGATTTCTGAAACTGCAGATAAGGTATAATAGCAAAAGTCTTTTTTTCTTAAAGAAACGGGAGGCTGGGTGTGGTGGCTCAAGACTGTAATCCCAGCACTTTGGGAGGCCTAGGCAGGTGGATCACCTGAGTTCGGGAGTTTGAGACCAGCCTGACCAGCATGGAGAAACCCTGCCTCTATTAAAAATACAAAAAAATTAGCTGGGCATGGTGGTGCATGCTTGTAATCCCAGCTACTTGGGAGACTGAGGCAGGAGAATCACCTGAACCCAGGAGGCGGAGGCAGAGGTTACAGTAAGCTGAGATTGTGCCATTGCACTCCAGCCTGGGCAACAAAAACAGAACTCTGTCTCAAAAAAAAGAAAGAAAGAAACGGGAGTCTTGCTTTATTGCCCAGGCTTGCATGCAGTCATGATCATCACTCACTGCAGCTCAAACTTCTGAGCTCAAGTAATCCTCCCACCTCAGCCTCCTGAGTGGCTGAGACTACAGGCACATGCCACCACTCCCAGCTAATGTTTAAAAAATGTTTTGTAGAGATGGGATCTTGTTATGTTGCTCAGGCTAGTCTGGAACTCCTGGCTTCAAGTGATCCTCTGACCTCAGCCTCTCAAGTAGGTGGAATTACAGGTGTCACCTATCATGCCTGGTTTCATTTTAAATAATTTTTCTTGGTGGGGTAAATCCAAGATTTATTGTGATTTTTTGTTCCTCTTCTAATCACATTTGCATTCTCTCTCAAAATACCTGATACTATCTGTAGAGCAAAAATAAATTAAGCCGGGTGCGGTGGCTCACGCCTGTAATCCTAGCACTCTGGGAGCCTGAGGTGGGCAGATTGCTTGAGCTCAGGAGTTCGAGACCAGCCTGGACAACACAGTGAAACCCCATCTTTTAAAATATAAAAAATTAGCTGGGCATGGTAGCATGCACCTGTAGTCCCAGCTACTTAGGAGGCTGAGGCAGGATAATTGCTTGAACTTGGGAGGTGGAGGTTGCAGTGAGCCAAGATCACGCCACTGCACTCCAGCCTGGGCGACAGAGCGAGACTCCATCTCCAAAAGATAAATAAATAAATAAATTTGCAACTAAAAATGATGACATTTAGCATTTATTCAGGTTCATTTTTATTAGGCTCACTTCGTTTCACATACATTGTTCAGTTAAGAAGGCATTTAGAGTTAAGGCTGTTATTCAAAGCTGAATAAAATGTCATTGAAAAATAATCTTCACAGTATTAAGTCTTGGAAAAAGACTATTAATTCTGAAAAATCTGTTCTAACATGATGAGGTTAAGAATCATTAGAAACTGAATGAAATTAGTGTGAAAGACCCTGTCTTCTCTACTTGCTTAATCTTTTAGAATAAACATTGATTTCTTTAGCAGTGAGCAAAAAAAAAAAAAAAAAAGAGCCATGACAAATCAAGGACTCCGACCACCTGCCCAGTTGTGCTTTTGTTAGTTGATAAATTAGGAATAACAGCATGGTTGGAGTCTAAGTCTAAATAAGTATTTCTAACAAGGTCATAAGAGGAGATCATGGCAGTCTTACAAGATTTTGTGTTTTGTAAAATTATTTTCATTCTATAATTAAGCATTCTAAAATACGTTGTGAAAGTTGTATATAGTTCTGTAAATGCTTATTGGTGGGAATAAGAGAAAGAAAAAGTATCTACTTGTGATATTCAGAATGATTTATATGAATGGTAGCTGAAAACTGAAGTTTGAGTTAAAAGAAACTGCAGTTTTTGTTATTAAGAAAAATAGTATTCAATCACTGAAAAACTTTAGTAAATTTTAATAGTTATACAAATAATGCTTGAATCCATTCTCATAAAAAGTTAAAATACACGGAGAAAAATTTTAAAAGTCCTATTGGCACTGCCTCACCATCCCTTCCCCTTTCTCCTGAGGTGTAACCACTGTCATTAGTTTGGTCATTTTTTAGCTTTACTGAATTTTGTGGCCTCACTGTATAGTTCCCATTCTTTATAACTTTACAAATATTTATCTTGCAGGTATTAATCAAGAAGAGCTATGACCGGACCAAACGTCAGCGTCGTAGAAACTGGAAATTGAAAGAGCTTGCAAGAGAGAGAGAAAACATGGATACAGATGATGAAAGGTCTCGCTTTTCTTTAAATCTCTTATGTTGTCTCAAAGGAAATCTTTATGATAAATACTTTTTATGTTGTAAAGAAATAGGCATCACATAATTGATCCTTGCACTCTATTATAATCTTGGATTCTTATCAAGGTATTAATGGAATCAATATAAGATGATGTAAAGACATTTAACACAGATTTAGTAATTATCTCCTGGTTTATGACCTAATAATTGTAGTGTTAATGTAAACAATTCATTTGAAAAGTTAAAATATAGTCATACTTTGCTCAACAGTGGGCATACCTTCTGAGAAATGCATCATTAGGTGATTTTGTTGTGTGAACATCATAGAGTATGTGGCACATGACTTTATAATAAATAATTACATTATGAATATCACAAATAGCAGATGAGTACTTCTAGCTTGAGGAAACAGCTCATTGATGCCAAGTGTGTTATTTCTCAAATAATTTAAGCAGAAATGAAGACAATGTTCTAAAACAGTTTATTGAATGATTCAAAAAGTAGCTTTACTGATGAAGATGCCGATGTCTAAAAAAAATGGGTTTATATAAAATTGTATCATGAAATGTGAGTGGGAAGCAGCAGTATGTCTACATAGTCCTTAAAATGAAGAAAATATAACTATATATTTGCTGATGAAATATTTAAATGTTTATTTAAAGGCAATACCAAGATTTTCTTGAAGATCTTGAAGAAGATGAGGCAATTAGAAAAAATGTCAACATTTACAGAGGTTGGTGTTATAGGAGTGTTTAAGTCATTTGTTGTGTATATAAGTATAGTTCCTAGTGTGATGATTTTGGTATCTTAAGCTTTGATTCTCATAAATGTCTTTAATTGTTTTTTCAACTACTCTAGTCAGACTTCTACAGAAAAAAAACTTGCAAAACAATAAATAAAACTTTATAAAATACTGTTTCGTATATTACAGTTAATATTATTTGCATTCTAGCCTGATCCTTTAAGTTGCTCACTCCTATAGTGTTGGAAGTATATTCATACAGTTATTCAGTTCATTTGTTCAGTGAATATAATTTGAATGACTGCTGTAAGAGACAAGAGTTTCTGATACAATATAGTTACATAATAATGGTAAAGGTAGATATTTGTATATTTTCAAATATACTTATTTAATACTTTGTATACATATAAATACTTTGTATTTATTTTATTCTCTTTGTATTTTTTTTTAGATTCAACTATCCCTGTGGAAAGTGACACAGATGATGAAGGAGCACCTCGAATTAGTCTGGCTGAGATGCTCGAAGACCTTCATATTTCCCAAGATGCTACTGGTGAAGAAGGTGCATCAATGATGACATAATGAGATGTTGTAGACTGTTTCCACATACATGGGCTTAAGAAGTTCGACAAAATTACCTTAAGTGTCTACTCTCTATGCCTCCAGATTTCAAGAGGAGAAATTTAGTTTTAAACCTGAATAAACGTGATTGTTTTGAGTGCTCACTCAAACCACTGAAAAAGATGGATGGCTTTGAAGTTTTAGATAATAAAAGATTATGGAGAATGTAATTATTATTGATATTTAGGCTATTTTACATGTAGAATTTTATCACTGTGCTTTTTTATATGAGGCACTGTAGTATTTTCACATAGTATAGTACTCTGGATGTAAAAGCTCAAAAATTGTGATTCCTTGAACATTCACTAAATATTCAAGCAAAAACACATTTTTACATTATTTTTACATTGATTACTTTAGTGAAAGACCATATGAAGAAGCATTTTTAATACTAACTTGGTACATACTTTGATTCACTTTACCTCATTTTTATGTTCTTGAGATAGGGAATTTAGGGTTCAGTTTATCACTGGACATTTAGGAGGTAAGTCAATCTTATTTCCTTACGAAGTTAACTCTTCAAAAGCTGTTAAACAGAGAGTTACTTTAATTTTTATTGCAGTAGGAGGAAATATATTTAAAATGTCTGTAGATGTATAGCAAATAGAGACTCATTATTTAAAAGTTAAATAACAATTTGTTCTTTTGTTATTTTTGCCAGTTTAGGGCAGTAGCTGCTTTTCTCATATAAATACATTCCTACCACATCAAAAATGCTTTTAAAATTTTTGTTTATAAATTGAGAAGGAATTTTCTCTCTCTAAATTTCTGTCATTGAACACATCACCATCAAAAAGAATATTAGAATCCAGCATGAAGATAATGACTAATAAAAATGAGGTACATACTTTATAAAACCATTATTAATCAGATTTGAATGAGGAATGCTTTCCACATCCTTGAAAGAAAAACTGGCTTAGGTTTTAAAGTATTCTGAGAATGAATTATTAAGATCCTATATCTATAAGCAAGATCAGAGTTACTAAGTATGCCACAACTACGAGCTAATTCATTCATTCTGTGTGTGCCATTAAATAAAGAGATTGAGCAAGTGCCACTGTGTGAAACATTTTTGTTTTTTTAATATTGGACTTTCCAATTTTGAAATTATGAATAAAGGCCTAAATTTTCTATAGTGGCTTCTTTTCTGTCTGCATATTTTGTTAAAATTGTGGATCTAAAAGCCATATGCTGTCTTTGGTGGTGGCCTAGTAGGAAAGGCTTGTCCTAGTTCTTTAAAGGTAAGATTGACCAAAGCAAGTTCTCATTGGTGGTCTGTGTTTACATCTTCCATGTCAAGATATTTTAAAGCATGAAAATAAAGCCATCCTCGCCCTTTTTCGTGTGTTTGAAATGGTTGCATCATTGTCATTTACATGAGAAAGCATGCAATTTTCCAGAGTAGAATTGTTGATGTTATTTAAGTACTTTTTAAATATAGTTTCCCACTAACCTTATTTAGTCTTATTTAGTCTTACTCATTTTGATGCTCTACTAAGTTGAAATTTCTTGGTTGAAAGACTGTGATAGGCAAACGAATGTAGCTAAGAAAAAAACTCATCCAAGAGCTTGCACAAAGTTAAATAACCTTGATAAATCTACTATACTGTAGTAAGGTTCCCATACTCGAGACTTGTGGGTCCCCCAGTATTCTTAATCATGTTCCAAAGTTGTTATGGCTTGGGAAGGCTGGTATTAATCAAATGCACAAGAACATGATTTTTAACCAATTTATAAATACAACTAATTTACAAGTCAGTATGGTCATTATTTTTTTGTAGCCAAATCTGCACTTGAAGCTGCTGATTTAGAGTCAAAAGTCACTGAGGAGCCAGGTGCAGTGCCTCATGCCTGTAATTCCAGCACTTTGGGAGGCTGAGGAGGGCGGATCATTTGAGGCTAGGAGTTCAAGACCAGCCTTTCCAACCTAGTGAAACCCTGTCTCTACTAAAAATGCAAAAATTAGCCGGGCGTGGTGGTGCAGACATGTAGTCCCAGCTACTGGGGACACTGAGGCAGGAGAATCGCTTGAACCCAGGAGGCGGAGGTTGCAGTGAGTCGAGATCTCGCCACTGCACTCCAGCCTGGGCGACAGAGTGAGACTCTGTCCCCCAGCTCCCCCAATAAAAGTCACTGATGAGCAAGAAAAGTTCAGGGATAGAGTTGCTTGTGTAACTGAGATGTTTAACAGCATCAAGCTAATTCTTTGCCTTAGTAGAACCCAGAAACTCTGGGCTGTGTGCCAGGAGATGCCTCCCTGGTCAGTACTTAGTACCAGAGTTTCCCCTAGATTCTTTAATTTTAGTAAATGCGCTCACATTGAGTCAATCCTTACATAACTGGGTATGTTATTTCCAGCCCAAGGAATGTTTATTTTTAAAAATATTTTTATCCGGCCGGGCGCGGTGGCTCAAGCCTGTAATCCCAGCACTTTGGGAGGCTGAGACGGGCGGATCACGAGGTCAGGAGATGGAGACCATCCTGGCTAATATGGTGAAACCCCGTCTCTACTAAAAAAATACAAAAAACTAGCTGGGTGAGGTGGCGGGCACCTGTATGTAGCCCCAGCTACTCGGGAGTCTGAGGCAGGAGAATGGCGTAAACCCAGGAGGCGGAGCTTGCAGTGAGCTGAGATCTGGCCACTGCACTCCAGCCCAGCGAGACTCTGTCTCAAAAAAAAAAAAAAAATTTTATCCATAATTTCAGACTTACAAAAAGGTTGCAAGCATTCCCGGATACCATTTTTCCAGATTTGCCAAATGTAAACAATCTACCTCATTTGCTTTCTTTCCCGTTCTCACTAATTATTTTTTCCTCAACCATTTAAGAGTAAAATGCAGAAATGATGCTGCTTTATCCTGTAAATATTTTCCCCGTCCAAAAAACAAGGAATTCTCGAATCACAGTGTAGTGATCAGTATCAGAAAATTAACATTGACACAAAACTGTTAACTGATAGGCCATATTGAGATGTCAGTAATCTCAATAAAGTTCTTCATAAAAATAGTAAATCTAAGATTCTGTGTTGTATTAGGTTCTCATATCTCTTCAGTCTTCTTTAATCTGGACCAGTTCTGAGTATAATGTTTTATATAATTGACATTTTTGAAGAGGCCAAGCCAGTTGTTTTGTAGAGTGACCTCCATTTGGGTTTGTCTGATGTTTTCTTATGATTAATTTTAGGTTATGTCCTTTTGGCAGGACTATGCCAGGAGTGATGCCAAATTCTCAATGCATAGTATCAGGAAGCATGTGCTGTTGATTAGTTCAGATGTTCCCAAACTTGGTTATTTGTTGATTTTCTGTTGTAAGGAAGAGCTATATCTTTTTTCATTTATTTGCTTATTCAGTTGTTTTTCATGTCATTGTGGACTCTTGAATTTTTACTTTAATACAATGGGATCTAGCCCTTAGCAATAGTTATTTTTACTTGATTTTTTAAAAATGTATTTTCAGTGTACAGTGAAATTTCTCTTTGATGTACAGATCATGGCTTTTAACACATAGATCATGTAATTACCACAGTTCCATTATAGAACAGTTCTATCACATCCACCCCCAGAAAATTCCTTGTTTTTTTTTTTTTTTTTTGTTGTTGTTTTCAAATCCTCACATCCTTAACCCTGGCAACTTCTGATCTGTTTTCTAACTTCATAGTTTGCGTTTTCCAAAATATATAAATGAAATCATACAATATGTAGCCTTTTAAGTCTGGTTTCTTTCACTCAGCATGGTGCACTTGAGATTCATCTAAGGTGTTGTGTAAATCAAAGTCCGTTCCTTTTTGTTTCTGAGTAATACTGCATTATCAATATCACAGTTTATTCATTCCTATGTTGACGTATGTTTGAGTTTCTAGTATTTGCTGATTAGTAGTAAAGCTGCTATGAACGTTTCTATACAGGTTTTTATTTTACTTGGGTAAATAACCAGGAGTGGGATTGTTGCATCCTATATTTAACTTTGCAAAAACCTGTCAAACTGTTTTCAAAAGTGGCTTGTGCCATTGTGCTTTCCCACCAGCAGTGTGTGAGTTTCACTTACTCTGCATCCTTGTCATCTTTTGATATTGTCAGTTTAATAGGTGGATGGTGGTGTCTTTTTGTGATTTTTAATTTGTGTTTCCCTAATGGCTAATAATACTGAACATCTTTTCATGTGCTTGTTATGTATAGCTTTTCGTCAGTAAAATGGCTGTTCAAATCTTTCATCTATTTTTAAGAATTGGATTGTGTTTTAGTTGGGGTTTCTATAACAGAATACCATAGACTAGGTAACTGAATAAGAAAGCAAAACTTTTCACAGTTCTGGAGGCTAGGAAGTCTGAGATCAGGGTGCTACCTAGCGTGGTCAGATTCTGGTGAGAGCCCTCTTCCTGGTTTGCACATACGTGGCTCTCTTCTTGCCATCTTCTCACATAGCAGAGCGAGAGCTCTCTAGTATTTCTTATCTCTTCATAAGAGCACTCATCCCAGCTATAAGGGTTCCACTTATGACCTAATTACCTCTTAAATAACCCACCTCCTAATGCCATCACATTAGGGATTAAGGTGTCAACAGATGAATTTTGGGGCACCATAAACATCCAGTCCATAGCAGTTTGGTTGTTTTCTTGTTTTTTATTTTGATGTTCATATTGTTCCAGAATTGGCCAGTGGGTACCCCTTCAAGCTGGGGCTTACGTCCTTTTGACAGGTGCTTCTCTGTATTTGATCTTGTTCATATGCTGATACAACTTTTTGGGCAGGATTTGAATTTTTCTTGTTCAGGCCCCACGTATAATCTACTCTTGGCTTATTTTGCATCATGAGGAACGAATGTACTTAAAAATAGGGCAGTTTGAATTGAGTCATCTGTGATTTAAGGAATCATGAAATGGCTTCATAAGAAAACACCGATGTCAGTGTTACGCATTCTCAGCTTATCAGTTCTGTCACATGTTGAAATAACTTGATCAGTGGGGTAGTGAGCCTTGATGACAGCAAGAAATCAGTCTAGGTATCTTTCTGTACTTCAAAATAATGTGATAAGAAAATTTAATTTTAGTTGATTGACTTGATACATTTTGAAAACTGTGTTATTGTCTAGGGAAAAGATATGATTCAGGGTGACAAAGCAAGATCTATAGTAATTAAAGGTTATTTGGAATAGGTTGGGCAGCCACTATGTTTCTGTAGCAATGTTGCTTGTATTGTTTTATGTGATGGCAATTTTGCTGGAGTCAGCACTGCAGTGGTGCCTGTCAGACATTTTCCTTCCGACACAGTTTCACATAAATATGGTCTTTATCACCTGCTTCACAGCATTGTTGTTGTGAAGTACTCTAAGGTAAAGTAGTACTAGAAGTAGTTTATTAAGTGCTGGACAATTCTTGGGAGCTGTATGATGAAAATGAAAACGTTTTGGAATCAGCTTACCTGTCACTTATTAGCTACATGACTTAAACTTTCTGAACACCTATTTCTTCAGTTTGTTAAAAGGGCATAATACTGTTCACAGAAAATTGCTAAAATTCTTAGCATAGTCAGTATGCAACAAATTGTAATTCAGTAGTTTCTGCTTTTAAAATTTATAAACAGTTTTAGTGTTTAGTATTTAAACAAGTTGAGAAATGACTTGTTGCTCGTTGCATTTTGTATGCATACACTTTTAGAGCAGCATAGAGTCATAGAGTTTGTTCTGGAAAATTCATGTGGTATAGAGAACCATAAAGACAAATGTAGAAATTACCCATAATCCTACCACAGGGATTCACTGTTAACATTTTGATATTTTTCTTTTTTTAATAGGCATTATTTTCTATTTAGTTTTACATTTAACAGAAAAATTAAGAAAACCCTACAGGGAATCCCCATATACTCCATACCCAGTTTTCCCTATTAACATTTTATATCAGTATGATATAAAACATAATTATATGCTCGTTATAGTTAATGAGCCAATATTGATACATTATTACTAACTAAAGTCCATATATTTAGAATTCCTTAGTTATTATCTAATTTTCTTTTCCAGGACCCCATCCAGGGTATCACATTATGTTTAGTTGTCATATTTCCTTATGCTCCTCTTTGTAGTGGCAGTTTCTCAGATTTCCTTTTGTTTTCGATGATCTTAACCATTTTGAGGAATACTGCTCAGATATTTTATAGGATGCTCTGCTATTGGAATTTGTCTGATGTTTTTCTCATGATAAGACTGGGGTTATAGGTTATTGGGAGAAAAACTGAAGAAGCAAAGTGAGATTTTCATGACATAATTTCAGTGGTGTTTACTATCAACGTGATTTCTCACTGTTGATGTTCACCTTGATCACCTGACTGAGGTAGAGTTTGTCGGGTTTCTCCACTGTAAAGTTACTCTTTTTCCCCCCTTTCCTTACTGTACACTTTCTAAGGAAGTCACTGTGCACAGCCCATGCCTAAGAGGTAGTGAGTTATACTGCCCCTCCTTAAGCATGGGATATCTACGTAAATTATTTGGAATTCTCCTGGATGGGAGATTTGTCTCTTTTTAATTTACTAATTATTTCAGTCATGTTTAGCCATATGGAGTCATGAATATTTATTTTATACTTGGTGTTATAATCTGATACTATTTTAATTATTTTGTTCGAATTGTTCTAGCTTTGGCCATTGGGAGCTCTTTCAGTTGTCTCCTTTGGGTGTATGGTCCTTTGCCATACCCCCATCATTGTGTTATGGTGTGTGTGTGTTTGAGCATTTCCTTACATTCTGGTACTATAAGGTGTTACAGACTCATCTTGTGTATTTATTGCCCTAGAATTGGTCATTTTTTTCAAAGAACTCTGGTTTTATTTATTGGAGAATGGTTTTGGAAACCAACATGTAGGTGCTAGGCATGCTTGCTGCTACTGAGAGGTCGTTTCATTTAGTTCCTCTCAGCTGACAGAGTAAAAAAAAATGCTGTTTTACTAACCTATGTATTTATCTATGTTTATAAATATTTCTATATGTATTAAATATATCTCTATTAAAGTACACACGAAGTCATACTGATGTCTCCAATTATAATTAATTATTGCATGGGTCAGTCTAGCTACCTGTCCTTGTTTATCCGTGAACTCTCATTCCAACAGTGTAAAACCTGATTTCCACCATCTGCCATCCATTTATACTGATGTCTCCAATTATAATTAATTACTGCATGGGTCAGTCTAGCTACTTGTCTTTGTTTATCTGTGAACTGCCATTCCAACAGTGTGAAACCTGATTTCCACCATCTGCCATCCATTTACTTAATTATTAAATTCCAGTATACAAGTATAGTAGTACAAGAATTATTAACCTACATCCTGTAAAAAATAACTTTATTAACTACAGTAAATGTTTTATGTGCAATTCCCTTTTGCCCTTAGTCTTACAGACTGTTCTCATTTCCAGAGTTATTTCGGTCAGCACCTTCTCCCCATTCTCTTTAGTGCAGTTGTTTCATATACTTGTAAAAGAGTTAGTCTTATCATAGTCTTCATTTCTTCCTGGGATCACCTGACCTCCTAAATGATTTTTTTAAATTTATTTTTTGTGTTGTAGATTTCTACGGTTTTGACAAATGGGTAATGTGTTGTATCTGCATTACAGTATAGATAGAATTTTACTGCCCTAAAAATCATCTGTGTTTCTCCTATTCGTCCTAAACCCTAAATTCTTAGCAACCACTAATCATTTTACTGTCTCTGTAGTTTTGCCTTTTTCAGAATGTTGTATAATTGGAATCATATAACATGTAGCTTTCCGTACTGGCTTCTTTAACTTAGCTATGCATTTTTAATGTTGTATGTATTTTGTGGCTTGTTAGCTCATTTCTTTTTATTTGCTGAGTTATATTTTATAGTATGGATGTACCATAATTTGCTTATCCATTCATCTATTGAAAGACATCTTGAGTACTTCCAGCTGCTGGTGATTATGAATAAAGTTGCTATAAACATTCATGGTCCGGTTTTTCTGTGAACTTAGGTTTTAAAATCAATCGGATAAACATCTAGAATCATGATTGCTGGATCTTATTCTAAGATTGTTTAGCTTTGGAAGACACCACCAAACTGTCTTCCAAAGTGGCTGTATCCTTTTGCATTACCACTTTCAGTGAATGAGAGTTCCTCTTGCTCTGCATCCTTGTCAGCATTTGGTAGTGTCAGTTGTTTTTAGATTTTAGCCATTCAAATAGGTGTGCTAAGTAGTATCTCATTGCTGTTTTCATTTGCAGTTCCCTGATGACAAATGATGATAAATATCTTTTCATATGCTTATTTGCCACCTGTATATCTTGGTGATGTGACGGTTCAGATGTTTGCTCATTTTTAAATTGGGTTGTTTTCTTGTTTTAAGATGTGTATTTTGGATGATAGTCCTTTGTTAATATGTATTTTACAACTGTTTTCTCCCAGTCTGTGGCTTGCCTTTAATATATATATATATATATGGGCTGAGTGCAGTGGCTCTTGCCTGTAATCCTAGCATTTTGAGAGGCCGAGGCGGGTGGATCACCTGAGATCAGGAGTTTGAGACCAGTCTGGCCAACATAGCAAAACCCCATCTCTACTAAAAATACAAAAATTAGCGAGGTGTGGTTGAGGGCGCCTGTAATTCCAGGTACTCAGGAGGCTGAGGCAGGAGAATTGCTTGAACCTGGCAGGCGGAGGTTGCAGTGAGCTGAGATCACACCACTTCAATCCAGCCTGGGCAGAAGAGTGAGACTCTGTCTCAAAAAAAGAAATTAATAAAAAATAATATAATAAAAATATATATGAAAATAATTTATGTATGTGAATTATTTATATGTAATATAACTTACAGATGATTAGTGGTGAGATCATACTGTATATATAGTTTTGTGCCTTCTTTATTATAAAATAAGCCCTTTCAAAGCCATTGACAATTCTTTGTAAATATATTTAATAAAACAATATTACACTAGTAGATCACAGAATGTCCCCAATTCATCACTCTTCCCTGTATCTAAGCCTTTTATCCTATAACTTATAGTAGGATCAAATAAATATTTAAAGCTTTGGAGGTTATATGGTCTCTATCACAACTACTCAGCTCTCCTGTTGTGGCATGAAAGGGCCATAGACAACGTGTAAATGAGA
This sequence comes from Piliocolobus tephrosceles, assembly GCF_002776525.5. Taxonomy (NCBI): domain Eukaryota; kingdom Metazoa; phylum Chordata; class Mammalia; order Primates; family Cercopithecidae; genus Piliocolobus; species Piliocolobus tephrosceles. The sequence continues at coordinate 173,136,473 of NC_045435.1, read as the reverse complement.
GTGGCTGTGTCCTAATAAAGCGTTATTTTAAAAAACAGACAACAGACCTGCTGATCCTAATGTCACTTTGTTTTTTGTTTTTAATTTTTAATTCTTATCTGTATGTATGTAATTGGTATATATATTTATGGAGTATATGAGATATTTTGATATGGACATACAATGTATAAAAATCAAATGGGAGTAAGTGGTATATCCATCACATCAAACGTTTATCCTTTGTGTTACAAACAATCCAATTATACTCTTGATTTTTTTTCTTGTTTCACTTAAAGTATCTTGGTTGTTTTAAAATGTACAATTGAATTACTGACTATAGTCACCCTGTTGTGCTATCAAATACTACATCTTATTCTTTTTTTTTTTTTGTACCCTTTAAAACCATCCCCTCCTCCCCCAAACCTTCCCCATTACCCTTCCCAGCCTTTGGTAACATCATTCTCTCTCTGAGTTCAATTGTTTTAATTTGTAGCTCCCACAAATAAGTGAGAATATGTGAAGTTTGTCTTTCTGTGCCTAGCTTATTTCACTTAACATAGTGATCTCCAGCTTCCTCCATGTTGTTGCAAATGAAGGATCTCATCTTTTTTTATGACTGAATAGTACTCCATTGTGTGTAAGTGCCACATTTTCTTTATCCATTCATCTGTTGATGGACACTTAGGTGGTTTCTAAATCTTGGCTATTGTAAATAGTGCTGCAGTAAACATGAGAATGCAGATATCCCTTCAATATAGTGATTTCCTTTCTTTTGGGTATATACCTAGCGGTGGGATTATGGGATCAAATTGTAGCTCTGTTTTTAATTTTTTGAGGAACCATAGTGGTTGTACTAATTTACATTCCCAACAACAGTGTATGAGGGTTCCCTTTTCTCCACATCCTTGCCAGCATTTGTTATTGCCTGTCTTTTGGAAAAAAAGCTATTTTAACTGGAGTGAAGTAATATCTGATTGTAGTTTTGATTTGCATTTATCTGATAATCAATGATGTGGAGTACCTTTTCACCTGCTTGCCATTTGTATATGAAATGTATATTGAGAAATGTCTGTTCAAATGTTTTGCCCATACTTTGATTGGATTATTAGATTTTTTCCTGTAGAGTTATTTGAGCTTCTTATGTATTCTGATTATTCATTCCAGATGGATAGTTTGCAAATACATTCTCCCATTCTGTGGGTTTTGTCTTCACTTTGTTGATTGTTTTCTTTGCTGTGCAGAAGCTTTGTAATTTAATGTCATCTTATTTGTCCATTTTTGTTTTGATTCCCTGTACTTGTGGGGTATTACTCAAGAAATCTTTGCTCAGGCCAATGTCTTGGAGAGATTCTCCCATGTTTTCTCTTATTAGTTTCATAGTTTGAAGTCTTAGATTTAAGTCTTCATTTTTTTTTTTTATTTTTGTATGTAGTAGGAGATGGGTCTAATTTCATTCTTCTGCATATTGATAATCCAGTTTTCCCAGCACCATTTATTGAAGAGACTGTCCTTTCCCCAGTGTATGTGCTTGACACCTTTGTTAAAAATGAGCTCATGGCGGATATATGGATTTGTTTCTGGGCTCTCTTCTGTTTTATTGGTCTGTGTCTGTTTATGCCAGTACCATGCTGTTTTAGTTACTGTAGCTCTGTAGTATAATTTGAAGTCAGGTGATGTGATTCCTCTAATTTTCTTCTTTTTGCTTCAGATAGCTTTGGCTATTCTGGGTCTTTTGTGGTTTAATGTAAATTTCAGGATTTTATTTTTTCCATTTCTGTGAAGAATGTCATTGATACTTTGATAGGGATTGCATTGAATCTGTGAATTGCTTTGGGTAGTATAGACATTTTAACAATATTGATTCTTTTAATTGATGAACATGGGATATCTTTCTATTCTTTTGTGTCCTCTTCAATTTACAAAGTACATCAACTTTTTATAGTTTTAATTGTGGAGATCTTTCACTTTAATTCCTAGGTATTTAATTTTATTTCTAGCTTTTGTAAATGAAATTACTTTATTGATTTCCTTTTCAGATTGTTTATTGTTGGCTTATAGAAATGCTACTGATTTTTATATGTCGATTTTGTGTCTTACAACTTTAGTGAATTTCTTTGTTCTAATAGATTTTTGGTGGTCTTTAGGTTTTTCCAATTAAAATATATCATTGGCAAACAAGGATAATTTGACTTCTTTCTTTCCAGTTTGGATGCCCTTTATTTCTTTCTCTTGCCTGATTGCTCCAGCTAGGACTTCCAGTACTATGATGAATAACAGTGGTGAAGTGAGCATCCTTGTTGTGTTTCAGTTCCTAGAGGAAAGGCTTTCAGTTTTTTCCCATTCAGCATGATACTAGTGGTGAGTCTATCATATATGGCTTTTATTATGTTGAGGTGTGTTCTCTCTATACTCAATTTTTTTAGGGTTTTTATCCTGAACAGATGTTGAGTTTTATCAAATGCTTGTTTTAGCATCAATTGAAATAATCATTTGTTTTTGTCCTTCATTCTGTTAACATGGTGTATCACGTTGATTGATTTGCATATGTTGAACTATTTTTGCAGCCCTGGGATAAATTCCACTTGGTCACGGTAAATGATCTTTTTAATATGTTGTTGAATTTTGTTTGCTAGTATTTTGTTGAGGATTTTTACATCAATACGTATCAGTGATACTGGCCTATAGTTGTGTGTGTGTGTGTGTGTGTGTGTGTGTGTGTGTGTGTGTGTGTGTCTGGGTTTGGCATCAGAGTAATAATGGCCTCATAGGGTCAGTTTGGAAGTATTCCCTCCTGCTTTATTTTTTAGAATAGTTTAAGTGGAATTGGTATTAGTTCTTCCTTAAATGTTTGCTAGAATTCAGCAGTGAAGCCATCAGGTTCCAGGCTTTTTTTTGCTGGGAGACTTTTTGGTTTTGATCCTGTTATTTTTTTATTTGTCTGTTCAGATTTTGGATTTCTTCATGGTTCAATCTTGCTAGGTTTTGTGTGTCTAGGAATGTATTCATTTCTTCTAGGTGTTCCCATTTATTGGCACATACTTGCTCATTGTAGTCTCTAATGATCCTTCTAGTTTATACAGTATTGGTTATAATGTCTCCTTTTTCACCTCTGATTTTATTTATTTGGGTCTTTTTTTTTTTTTTTTTTTTTTCTTAGTCTGGCTGAAAGGTCACCAATTTTGTTTATCTTTTCAGAAAAACCAACCTTTTGTTGATCTTTTGTATTTTATTTCAATTTCATTTATTTCTGCTCTGATCTTTATTATTTCTTTTCTTCTACTAATTTTTGGTTTGGTTTGGTCTTGCTTTTCTAGTTCTTTAAAGTGCATTGTTAGATTGTTTTTTCTGACGTCACTTTGTAGTGCCCTTTTACTTTTGTTCCGACCTTTGGAGATTAGAATGAGGAGCAAGTTCTGAGCCTGAGCCTCAGAGAGATTGCATGTTTCCTCTCGGGCCTCTGCCATTGCTGTGAGAACATGTTTAGTTAAATCTGTTGGAGGAAGTGAGGGAGAACAGAGGTTGACGTAGCTGAAGCCAGCTAACCCTCAGACATGTGAGCAAGCACAGCTAAAATCAGCAGAGTTGCTAGCAAACCCCAACTCACCCCAGACACAGGAGCAATAAACTTGTATGCCCCTGATGATTTGTGGTTGATACAGAGCATTGTTGTGACATTAGACAATTGATACTCTGACATACCAATACTGAATTAACAATTTTTGTGGCTGGGCATTTCTAGGTTTTTTTCTTTTTCTTTTTTCCTGTAAAAATTTGTTTCATTTCTCATTATTTTCTCAGAATATATACGTAAGATTGAATTTACTGTGTCAAAGAGCATATAAGAATCTTAGTACATAGAAGAATCCTTTTCAGAAAGATTGTACCTACCATGTAATGCAGTTTATGAGATTGTCTCTTTTATAGTCTTACTGTTCTTGATGTTTGGCATGTTTTCTCTTTTAATGTTTTCTAGGCTCAATTCTGGTGAAGCCCAGTCTATAGTGATCTATTAGATGAACTTCTGTAGAAGTTATAATTTGTCCTACATGGTTAGTTTTTATAAACCTCCTGAGTTATCATTGCCATTTTTATATGTATGTATGTCTTTCTCTCCAACTAGGCTATATATTTCCTTAGGGCAGCACAAATATAGCACAATGCATAGGTCCTCAAGTATGTAGTTAGTAGTACAATCTGATTTGAGCTACATTTTGAAAAATGAGTGGTCTTTTTGGTTGGGTATTGCTTTGTTTTAAATAACTCTTTGAGAGTCCATTCATGAAGCAGGAAGTCAAGCAGATTTTTAAGGTTTTGGAGAGGTGGTAAATAGAACTTGTAGAGAGAGTTGTCCGTATTGATCAAGACTTTATTTTGTTTATAGAAGCCAAATCTGCATCTAATCCTATATATTGTTAAATTTTATGTGAGTAGTGCTGTGTCTGAGTTGGTTCCTTCTGATGGGTTCATGGTCTTGCTGACTTCAAGAATGGAGCCGTGGACCTTCGTGGTGAGTGTTACAACTCTTTTTTTTTTTTTTTTTTTTTTTGAGATGGAGTCTAGCTCTGTCGCCCAGGCTGGAGTGCAGTGGCGCGATCTCGGCTCACTGCAAACTCCGCCTCCCAGGTTCACGCCATTCTCCTGCCTCAGCCTCCCGAGTAGCTGGGACTACAGGTGCCTGCCATCTCGCCCGGCTAGTTTTTTGTATTATTTAGTAGAGACGGGGTTTCACCGTGTAGATCAGGATGGTCTCGATCTCCTGACCTCGTGATCCACCCGTCTCGGCCTCCCAAAGTGCTGGTACAACTCTTAAAGATGGCACAGACCCAAAGAGTGAGCAAGATTTATTGTGAAGAGCAAAAGAACAAACCTTCCACCATGTAGAAGGGGGGGCCCAGTGGGTTCCCACTGCTGGCTGAGGTGGCCAGCTTTTATTCCCTTATTTGTCCCTTCCCATGTCCTGTTTCTGTCCTATCAGACTGCCCTTTTCTCAGTCCTCCTCGCGATTGGTTACTTTTAGAATCTTGCTGATTGGTCCATTTTACAGACTGCTGATTGGTCCATTTTACAGAGCATTGAGTGGTGCATTTTACAAACCTCTTGATGGCTATAGAGCACTGATTGGTGCGTTTTACAATCCTAGCTACAGAGTGCTGATTGGTGCATTTTACAATCCTCTTGTAAGACAGAAAAGTTCTCCAAGTCTCCACTGGACCCAGGAAGTCCAGCTGGCTTCACCTCTCAGTGCTGGTCAACCACAGAAGTCTGATATTGTAGTATTAGCACAGACTGTTCAGTTTTAATGCACAGTAAATTATTTTATTTCTCCAGAGAACTTTATTGTGTATAATGTCACATGTTATTTATAAATAATCATGTGGACAACCACAAATGACCTATACAGAGAAGAAAAACTATTGGGGAATATTCAGGAACTAGAAAATATGTCTGGTAGTTTTCCTGTGTTTATGGATTTGGACCAGAATAATGCTAATGGGCTGACTACTCAACAAAGGACAAGATAAATCAGTGTACATCTGGATTCAAGAATGTTCTATACTAAGAGGGCTGTAGAAGTCTCCATGGAATGGTATTAGATTCCTGGGATGATGATACTGAATAGTCTGGAATGTGACTTTCTTTGTCTCAAAGAGAGTCTTTAAAAAAAATCTGTGTTGTGATGGTAGAGTTCCAATTTTGGCATTTTGCCTTCTGTGATAATAGACGGACTTTGACGCTAGGCAAATTTGTGATGGAGCAAAAGTTTGTTTGGGGGTTGTTTCATTTACCCCTTACTCTTTGCCCTCCCTAGTCATGTTTGTCTTCTTTTCTTTATGAGAAATGGCCTGATACTCATAGTCAGGAATAAATAAATAGTTATGGATTAAAATAATATTCTTGAGAGTATATTCATCTTTGTCAGGGAACAAACGTGGTTATTTGTACTTGAGTTCTTGTCCTTCTACCATCATCACTGGAAAAACATCTGTGGGTAGTCACTGCCTCCGCAAACTGGACTCAGGATGGAACTTTTGAAGCAGTGTTACCTACCCCAAACAACTCAAACCCGTAAGTATGAGAATAAATGATTATTATTTTAAGCCATTGAGTTTTGGGGGTGGTTTCTTATGCAGCATTATAGGTAATAGCTAACTGATACTCTCTACATCTTTAAAATTCATTTCACTGTGCAACTTCTGAGGGGTAATGCTTGTTCTGATTGTAGAAGTAGGACAACCCTCTTTCCCCAAACACCTACTGAGGTTAAAGTTCAGATGATAGTAGATGTACCCCTATCGATTCTTTTAAAGTAGCTTGACTTTTTCTGCTACTGTTGTCTTGACTAGGTTAGTTAATCCGCATACATTCTTTCTACACATTACAGGTTTTACTGGTTTTAATAGTACTCTGGAAGGTGGCTTGAGGTGGAGGAGTGATATGGTTTGGCTCTGTGTCCCTACCCAAATCTCATGTTGAATTGTAATTCCTGATGTTAGGGAAGGAACATGGAGGGAGGTGATTGGATCATGGGGGAATGGTTTTCCCTATGCTGTTCTTGTGATAGTAAGTGAGTTCTCATAAGATCTGATGGTTTTATAAGTGTTTGGCACTTCCCCCACCCCACTTCTGCCACCAAGTAAAGAAGGTGCTTGCTTTCCCTTTACCTTTTGCCGTGATTGTAAATTTCCTGAGGTCTTCCAGTCATGCTTCCTGTTAAGCTTGTGGAACTGTGAGTCAATTAAACTTCTTTTCTTCATAAATTAGCCAGTCTCAGATAGTTCTTTATAGGAGTGTGAAAACCGACTAATATACAAGGAGGGATTGGGGAGGCTAAGAAGACATAACTCCAAGTGTTCTTAGTCTTACTTCAGGCTGGGCCGCCTCTTATTTTAGATATTGGCTTGTGGCAGTGTCAGTTTCCTAGTTTTGGTCCTGTACTATGTTATGTGAGATGTTACCATTGGGGGAGGCTGGGTGAAGAGTACAGTTGACCCTTGAACAACACGCATTTGAACTCTGAGGGTTCACTTGTAGGTGGATTTTTTCAATAAATATATTGGAAAATATTTTGAAGATTTGCAACAATTTGAAAAAACAGACAAACCATGTAGCCTAGAAATATCAAAAAGTTAAGAAAAAGTTAGACATGGCATGAATGCATAAAATGTATGCTAGTCTATTTTATCATTTACTACCATAAAGTATACACAAATATAGAAAGTTAACATTTATCAAAACTTAGGCACACAAACACTTATACATGGCACCATTCACCATCAAAAAATGTAAACAGATGCAAAAATGATTTATTCAATCTTAACTTCATAAAATTAACTGGAATAACACTGTACTATTGTAATAATTTTGTAGCCACTTCCTGTTGCTATTGTAGTGAGCTTATGTTGGAAGTATCCACTTAAAATTCCAAGAGACCCTAATCATCTTGGCATGAGCAGCTCATTTCTCTGGTAAATTGCTTATCACAGTAAAAAGTGATCTCTTTTCGTTCCTGCATATTTTTTATTGTGTTCAGTGCAATACTGTAAACTTTAAATAACACCGTGCGACCTCTGAAATGCCACTAGTAATGCTGGAAGTGCTCCCAAGAAGCAGAGAAAAATCGTGACCAGAAAAAGTTGAGTTGCTTAATATGTACTGTAGATTGAGGTTTGCAGCTCTGTCCACTATTTCAGACAGATGGTTCACCTTATAAATAGATGATGTAAAGTTACAGTATTGATAAATACAACACAGTACTGTGAATGTATTTTCTCCTCTTGATTTTCTCTAGCTTTATTGTAAGAATACAGTATATTATATATATATATATAACATACAAAATACGTGTTAATTGACTATGTTATTGTGAAGACTTCCAGTCCACAGTAGGCTGTTAGTAGTTAAATTTTGGGGGATGATACGTGGATTTTCAGTGGTGTGGGTGGCAGGCATCCCTAACCCCCATGCTGTTCAAGGATCAATTGTACATTCAATTTTTTTTTCTGTGCATCTATAATTATTTCAGAATAAAGTTAAGAGTTAAAAGTTATCGCCATATTATATAATGCTAATATCAGAGGATTATATATTAGCTAATATGTATAAATATATCTTTTAAAATATGTATTATATATTTTTCCTCTTATATTAGCTAGTATTACAATACTGTGTTTATATAATGTATACAAGGTGAATAATATATATACTAGCTAATATAAGGTAATGTTAGAGGAAAGGAAGGAATTCTTCCTTTGTTATATGATTTATTTAAAGAAACTTGAGCGAATATTGGCAGTTTATTGAGCAATCTATCCATCATTGATCTCTGAGGTGTTCTTTAGAGAAAAGTTAATGTGACAGAAAGAGTGTGTGTATGTTTATTCAGTTCCATCTAATCTAATTTAGAAGAGTTCCATGAAGGGACACTTTTTTTTTTTTTTTTTAGTTGTTATTGCTAATGTTGGCAAAAGGGAAGAAGATGGTATTGGATAAAGGAAAAAGAAAAGCAGATCCTCTTTTATGTGAGGTTATTGTTAGGGAGGTGGCACATAACAGAGGACTAGCAATTTTCAATTTTGGCAATCCAGAATGACTTCTGTCTTAGAAAATGAAAAGCCATTTATTTTCATTAGGAGTGTTTAGCACTGTGAATGTTCACAGAAACATGCTTGCTTGCTGTCAGATATGTGGGAATAAGCTGAAGCCCATAAAAGTTGGATGGAGACTTAGCAACTTGGGAAATAAAATATTCTGACAGTTTCTAGCTTTGGACTTTAACCTATTAAAGTGATAGTAACATCAACGTCCTATACTTTTCCCCATGGTTCTGTGGTTTGACAATGTACAGTGTAAGCAAGAATAAGAGAAACTCTTTTTTTTTTTGAGACGGAGTCTCGCTCTGTTGCCCAGGCTGGAGTGCAGTGGCCGGATCTCAGCTCACTGCAAGCTCCGCCTCTCAGGTTCACGCCATTCTCCTGCCTCAGCCTCCTGAGTAGCTGGGACTACAGGCGCCCGCGACCACGCCCGGCTAATTTTTTGTATTTTTTAGTAGAGACAGGGTTTCACCGTGTTAGCCAGGATGGTCTCAATCTCCTGACCTTGTGATCTGCCCATCTAGGCCTCCCAAAGTGCTGTGATTACAGGCTTGAGCCACCGCGCCTGGCCAGAAATTCTTTTTTAAAGGATAATTTTAAAGGTTGTGATATGGCTTGTCTTAGTATTTCTTTTGGTATTTCAAAATACTTTATGATAAGAGACAGTCTAACGTGGGAAATAGTGAAACCACCTTTGCAAAATTATAACTGAAGAAATTATGATAATGAAAGAAATCAGACATAACTGACTTCATCTTGCTTTCAACCTTTAAGCTGTCCTTGTTCATTCCTGGGCATAGGCCAAATTAACCTTGGGAAGGAATTCAGTTCATGGTTTGACTCTGAAACAAAACTGATAAAAATTTTGTTTCCCGAAAAGACCCCTTTCTCACCTGAGGACCAGTCTGCCTTTGCAGGACTAACAAATTAGCTACAGGATTAGAAATTACAGTTCAGGGGTCATGCAACCTCTGGCTCCAAGAGTCTGAAACTCCCCAAATTGCTCCTGGGGAGAGGGTCACTACTATAAAACCTAAGGTCAGTGCTTGAGATATTTTTCAGACCCTGTACCTAATGGATCAGCTGATACCATCCAGACCGGTAATCTGGCTCAACCAGTTCTGCCATCCCACCCAGTAACAGAAGACAACAGAAAAACTCACTTCGACCCCCTATGATTCCATCTGCAACCTGGCCAATCAGCATTCCCCACTTCCCAAGACCCTACCCGCCAAATTATCTTTAAAAACTCTGATCCCATATGGGGAGACTGATTTGAGTAATAATAAAACTCTGGTCTCCTGCCCAGCTGCTCTGTGTGAATTACTCCTTCTCCACTGCAGTTCCCCGTCTGGATAAATTGGCTGTCTAGGCGGCAGGCGAGGTGAACCCATTGGGCAGTTAGAATAGGTCTGATAATATCTTCACGTATTCTGGCACGCCCCACTGACTGATTTAGCAGCAGATCTATGGTATGACATATGGAAACTTATTTAATTTTACCCCAGCATATAAATGAATTTATCAAGAAGGAAGGGAGACGGGTTATGTCACTTTATTTTATAACTATTTTGTCCACATTTTTCTTTTTCTAAGGAATGAATATTTACTTGAATGGCCCACAGACATTATTTCGCTATCTTTACCATGCATTTCTTTCTTTTAATATGGTACCATGCGGATGTGTAGTATTGCTCTACCCATACGTGTGTGAAAGAAAGCATAGCGAATATGACTAAGTGCATGGGCCCAGGAACCAGATGCCCTGGGTTTAAATCCCAGGTCTTACTGTGACCCTCAGGCAAGTACCTTCTTTTAACTCAATTTCCTCATCTGTAAAACAGGAATTTCATTGTCTAAAATTGTGGGGTCCAATTATTCTGAGGTTAATAGTAAAGCAGTATTTTTCAGGTGCCCTGACCTAAAAGGGCTGGAAGTGCAAAAAGAAAGACAAATGGGACTGGAGCAGTAACATGGAAGATGAAGGGGTGATATCCAGAGATGAGAAGTTAGAGATGCCCCTGGGCTGGCTACTGAACCATTGGAGGCATGGTTAGAGTCAAGCTTGGATCTGCTGAAGAAGTCTCACTTAGCCAAAGGGTGCTCCTCTGCCCTAGCTGGTCATCTGGATTCACTTCATTCACATAGCAGCAAGAGTATCTGCCACCAACTACCACACATTTGGAGTCAAGAGCCTTTCTCTTTCTTTTTTCAGCCTTCTCAGTTCCTTTCCGTGCCTAACAAGAGAGGCAAGAGAGCCTGGAAATGTAGTTTGATACCTCCCAGCCCTAGATGTTCAGATTATAGGAGGGTAGGTGGACTGGAAAACAACAGGTAAATAACTTGTACAAAGACTTCATATATGTGCATTTATCTTTTATAGTCAGTAATTGTGGCTATCTCTAGCAAGGAGAACTCAGGGGCTGGAACATAGCTGTGGAGGGACACATTATTTTTACTCCTGGTTTTGGGGCTTTGTTTTTAAGGCCTTTAGATCCATAAAATTGCATTGATTATGCTCATTCCTTTCTCCCATTGTCATTCATGCCAAGGATGTCTACTTCTCATACTTCTATGTAGATACATTGAAATCTGTCTCTATCTATCTATCTATCTATCTATCTATCTATCTATCTATCTATCTATCTATATAAAATCAAATCTTCACACTGTTATTTATGGTTTAAATTTAAAGAAATACTCTTTTGGTATCCATTTTTCCATTGTTGGGCATCTAAGTTGCCTGCAATTATCTTGCACAGTGCTGTGATAAAGAGCCTCATCTCCGCCGGGCACGGTGTCTCACGCCTGTAATCCCAGCACTTTGGGAGGCCAAAGTGGGTGGATCATGAGGTCAAGAGATCGAGACCATCCTGGCTAACACACTGAAACCCTGTCTCTACTAAAAATACAAAAAATTAGCCGGGCGTGGTCGCGGGCGCCTGTAGTCCCAGCTACACAGGAGGCTGAGGCAGGAGAATGGCGTGAACCTGAGAGGCGGAGCTTGCAGTGAGCTGAGATCCGGCCACTGCACTCCAGCCTGGGCAACAGAGCGAGACTCCGTCTCAAAAAAAAAAAGAGTTTCTCTTATTCTTGCTTACACTGTACATTGTCAAACCACAGAACCATGGGGAAAAGTATAGGACGTTGATGTTACTATCACTTTAATAGGTTAAAGTCCAAAGCTAGAAACTGTCAGAATATTTTATTTCCCAAGTTGCTAAGTCTCCATCCAACTTTTATGGGCTTCAGCTTATTCCCACATAAGAGGCTGAGGCAGGAGAATGGTGTGAACCCGGGAGGCGGGAGGCGGAGCTTTCAGTGAGCAGAGATTGTGCCACTGCACTCCAGCCTGGGTGACAGAGCGAGACTCCGTCTCAGAAAAAAAGGAAAAAAAGAAGCCTCATCTTTTCTTTTCCTTTCTTTTGAGGCTTTGTTGAGAGTTTCTGGGATACATATCCAGTGTGGTAGGCAGCCTCTAAAATGGCTCCCAATGATTTCTGCCCCCTGATATTCATGCTTTTGTTTAATGTCCTTCCTTTTACTATGCACTAGGTCTGGTGATTTTTTTCTAACAAAGAGAATATGTCAAATGTAATGTGATGTCACTTCTAAAATTGGTTTACAGAGAGACTGTGACTTCTGTCTTGCGCATCATTTCTCATTCTCTGTTTTTGGAGCTCTTGCTCTGGAGGAAGTGAGCTGCCATGTTATAAACTGCCCTTAGGAAGAGGTCCATGTGGCAAGGAACTGATGTCCCTGGCCAACAGCCAGTGAGGCCCTAAGACCTGCAACACTCTGAGTGAGCTTGGAAATGAATCTTCTGAGCCCACCAACAACCACACTGATCCTTAAAATGGCTATAGCTCCAGGTCCTTGATTGCAGTCTTTCAAAAGACTGTGATTCAGGGCGTTCAGGAAAGTCATGTTTGAATTTTTGCCCCACAGAAACTTTGAGATAATAAGTGTTGTTTTGTTATTTATTTTTAAGCTACCAAATCATGGAGTAATTTGTTACACAGAAATAGAAAATGAATACATCGAGGAATGTGACTCTTGGGTTGTAGGATGCATATGTAGGGGGAAAATAACTCCCATACATTTGTAATCAGAAAAGATCCCTGTTACAAAAGACAGATTAACAAGAGAAAAACAAGTTTATCAACATGTATATTTCATATGTACAAGGGAGATACCAATGAGTATTCTCAAAGAAGTAGCTTTGAATTCTAGCTTTTTATTTTCAACAAAGAAGAGGTAGCTTTGAATTCTAGCTTTTATTTTATTTTCAACAAAGAAGAGTAAATTTTTAGAGAAGTGACAGCACAAAGGAAAAGGACTTGGAGTCTCTACAAGCAACAACTTGTGGGGAAGGCAAACGAATGGCAGATAAAGGTTAGTAAGGCTTGTGAAAATAAATTTCCTCTGGTATCATTTCAAGGCTAATGAGGGTCTAAAGCCGTCTTCAGTGGTTAACCTTTGTTATCTGTGGTAAAGAAGGGGTGGCAGGATACCTTTTTTCTTATAAATATATGTCCTGCTTTCAGGCAGATAGAGGGAGGGCAGAGAGCTCTCCTCATCTGCTCCTTCTTTTTTTTTTTTTTCTGGAGCCAGAGTCTCCCTCTGTCACTCAGGCTAGAGTGCAGTGGTGCCATCTCGGCTCACTGCAACCTCTGCTTCCCGGGTTCAAGTGATTCTCGTGCCTAAGCCTCCCAAGTAGCTGGGATTACAGGTGTCGCCATCATACCTGGCTACTTGTTGTGTATTTAGTAGAGATGGGGTTTTACCATGTTGGCCAGGCTGGTTTCAAACTCCTGACCTCAAGTGATCCACCTGGCTCGGCCTCCCAAAGTGCTGGAATTACAGGCTTGAGCCACTGTGCCCGGCCCATCTGCTGCTTCTTAATAGTCTTTAGCTCAACAATCTTTTGTTTTTATTCTGGTCTCCCACAGATAGCTAACTATAAGGACTGTCAAATTTCTTTCCTGCCAGCAGTACATGAAGGTTTCTGTTTCCTCATAGTTTCACTAACAATTGATAATATCAGACTTTTTACCCCTAATTTTTGATAGGTATAAAGTGATACTCTTTTATATTTATTTCATTACATGCTGAGTATCCTTTCATATTACTCACTGGTTATTTAGGATTTCCATCCGGGTCAGTATTTTTTCATATGTTTTGATTTTCCTTTCATGTTGATTTGAAGAAATTTCTTATATAATAGACTTTGTTGGTTTTAGACATGGAAAATATATTGTTAAGTTTTTGTACGATATCCTTTGCTAAACAAATATGTAACTTTGATGTAGTTATAGCTGTAAGTTTCTTTTTTTTCGATGCAGGTTCTCATTGTCACCTAGGCTGGAATATAGTGGCACCATCACAGGTCACTGTAGCCTTGACCTCCTGGGCTCCAGCGATCCTCCTGCCTCAGCCTTTTGAGTAGCTGGGACTACAGGTGTGCGCCACCATGCCTGGCTAATTTTATTTTTATTTTTTGTGTCGACGGGATCCCACCATGTTGCCCAGGCTAGTCTTGAACTCCTGGGCTCAAGCCATCCTCCTGCCTCAGCCTCCCAAAGTGGGATTACAGGCGTGAGCCACCATGCCTGGCCCATAAATTCTTTTTCTTTAAGGTTTGTACTTCTCTGAGTCTTGTTTAGGAAGGACCACTGATGCCATAATTTAGATTTTTTAAATAAGTAAAGACCTTTGCTTTAAAAACTGTTGAATGAAGTGCCTTTAAAAATATGAACAAGGGCCGGGTGCGGTGGCTCAAGCCTGTAATCCCAGCATTTTGAGAGGTCTAGGTGGGCGAATCACGAAGTCAGGAGATTGAGACCATCCTGGCCAACATGGCGAAACCTCGTCTCTACTAAAAATACAAAAAATTAGACGGGCATGGTGGCACACGCCTGTAATCCCAGCTACTTGGGAGGCTGAGGCAGGAGAATCGCTTGAACCCTGGAGGTGGAGGTTGCAGTGAGCCGAGATCGTGCCACTGCACTCCAGCCTGGGCAACAGAGTGAGACTCCATCTCAGAGAAAAAAATATATATATATGATCGAACACTGATGATCTCTTATTGCTCATTTCATCGGAATTTTCTTTGCATTACCTCTGTAAAGTACTTATTTTACAAATAATGTAGTAACTGTTAACCTATTCACAAATCTGGATAAAGATGAGATGTGGTCTTTTAGTTAGTGACTCGAGTCAGGTTGACTGGAGAATCTAGTAAGGATGAATTGATATATTGGTCCCCAAGTTTCAGAAACTGTAAAATAAAGTGTGTTGCAAAATAATAATAATGTGTTTTCCTATTTTTTCCCCCAGTGAGGGGGAAAAGCTTCCAATTCTTTTAAACAATAATTTTAGATTTAATTAAAATGGCCACCAGGTGGCACCAATGCCTGATAAGTACTTCTGAAAATCAGAAGCATTATTCTCATACTTAACATCTGTTAAAATTGACAGTATAATTAAGGAGATAATTCTGGTCCCATCCTAATTAGTCTTCAATAAACTCTTTTTAGGCTCCAAGTTGGATGAAGTGTCTTGTCTCACCCATTACTCTGTAATTGTTTACTTGAGTCTGTTTCTACTCAAGGTAGTGATCAGGACATTTTCAGTCTCACCAGGTCCCGAATAATGTGGCTTTTATTTATTTTTCTGGTAAACATTGGGTTATGAGTTAAAGCCAGGTTTGGGAGAAGTAAAATCTAAAATGTAGACTTTCCAATTTAAATAGATCTTTCAATACTTATAAAATCTACAGGCTTGGGGAAATAGTGAAAATAAATATTTCATTGTTTGAATTTTATATTTTGAATTGATAATGAAAAATATAGTCAACATTCTCTCCCTCATTCACTGGGCTGATCCACAAGTCCCCTTTCCTTTTGGGAAATGGGCTTAGAGACACTTATGACCCTTGAAAAATGAGTTTTAGGAATGAATATGTCTAAGGACTACAAGGCTGACTTCAAAGCAACAATCTGGACTCCAAGTAGAAAACTTTAAAAAAATCATTTATTCTAAATGGAACTAATGAGACTCACGCTGTGTCTGTGATGTCTGAGTATACTAGAAAGTCTCTATGAGCTCCTTCCCTTTTATCTTCTTAGATATGACATCTTGTCTGTATGGTTCGTGCATCGAGAGACTCAGACAAGTATCAGGCTTTCCATCCATGGAACACGTGTCTCCAGAACTTTCTAGCTGTTCCCTTGTGACCGATACTCAGAATGCCTTTATTATTGAATACACTTTTAAAAATGATCAATAGCAACATTTCCCAAAGTGTGATTAGTGAAGTGACAGTCCTTCAAGAAATTACCTGTACTTGGGGGAAAAAAAGTATCCTATCCTTGTTTCTGCCTTTGCAGCTTGTATTATCCTATTAAAGACTCAGAAGCCCTCCAGCAGTGGTTCTCAATGGAGTGGTACCACCCCCTAGGGGACGTTTTATAAATTTGTGGGAGTGTTTTTATTGTCACAGTGATTGGCCAGAAGCCATGGATACATGCTAGGTAACATTCAGTGCATCCAACAATGCTATAGAAGCAAGAATTGTACTCCAACCCTTGGGACTTTCACTTGTGCTGAAAATCATGTAGCTAAAAATCTGTATCTAATTAAGCCTACTACTAATTTTGTTTAACATATCAACACAAGATTATTAGGATTTTGTAGTAGACACTTGAATGTCGTAGGAATACAATGACAATATAAATCAAGGAAAGATGATTGTATCAAAAATAATGTTTTAAAAAGACATGATCTTGAGGCCTGCAGGGGAAAGTGGTGAACAGGAGGCAGGACGAACTTGTAGCTCCCATTTGAATGGACAGAACAGCATGTGGAGACCACATCGTGAACTTTTGCTCCAAGGAGCATACCAGGAAAACAGAAAAAATTCACAGACCCTTTGAGATAAGTGGCTTGCCACTGCAAACTCCAAGAAACAGCCAAAAAACTGTGAGTGCCCAAAGAGGGTGAAAGTCTGCCTCTGAACACACATCCTCACCGGGGAGCTTGAAAATCTGGATGACGGGAGACGGATTTAACTTTATCTAGAGCTGAAACGAATTTAGAGAGTGGAGAGAAATATGAAAGTAGAAGAGGCAGCAGGAAAGGCCTGTAGGCACTTCTGGCCTCCAAGGAAGCCCAGGGAACCCATTTCTGACTTTATTTCACAGGGATCTTTGGGGAGGGCTGCCAGTGGAATTGCGGAAAGACCACAGGAAGAAGGAAACTTCCAGCTGAACTTTGTACTAATTTCAACCAAGTGTGAATTTTCCAGGGCAGAAACCAGGATTGGGGGCAAATGGGAAATGCAGACACAGGCACAGAAGCCACAGTGGGAGGGGCGAATCCTGAAAGACTTGCTTGCTTTCTCAGAGGAGAGGCTTGTAGCCTGGGGCCAGTTCCAAGCCCTGCTCACCACCTACCTGGATATAAATTCGGTGTTGTTGGGGGTGCACAGTGGGAGTGAGACTGGCCTTTCTGGCTACCTGGGAGCTGGGTGAAGCCTGTCACAGCTGGCTTTCCCTCACTGACCTAGAGACTTGTATGATGCAGCAGAGACAGCCATAATTCCTTTGGTATGAGAAACACACCCATATCTCCCACAGCAGGTGCAGCAAGCCCCGCCCAAGGAGAGTCTGAGCTCAGACACACCTAACCTTGCCCCCACCTGATGGTCTTTCTCCACCTGCCCTGGTAGGTGAAGACAAAAGACATAATCTCATGGGAGCTCTACGGCCCTGCCCACCACCTGAGAAACCCGAATGCTTATCCACGCGACCCTAGGGCAAGCTTGTGTCCTCCCTATACTACCACAACTGATGCTGTGCTGAAAGTGCCACCTCCTGGCTGGAGGCCAACCAACACAGCAACTCATAAAATAACAACCCTGCGCCCCAGAAGGAAAAAACAACAGCTAACTCCACTGCCCATAACATCTTGGCTAACCAGAGGTCCTAAGTCTGTCCATGTGACAACTTTACTGCCAGGACAACTAGCATTCATGAAAAGTTGCACACTAAACAAAACTACAACCAAGGTCCCACACAGAGTCCACCTTATTCCCCTGCTACCTCCATCAGAGCAGGTGCTGGTATCCACTGCTGAGAGACCTGAAGACAGATGACATCACAGGACTCTTTGCAGATACTCTCCAGTACCAGCCTGGAGCCTGGTAACTCTGCAGGGTGGCTAGACCCAGAAGAGAAATAACAATCACTGCAGTCCAGCTATCAGGAACTCCCATCCTTAGGGAAAGGGGGAGAGCACCACATCAAGGGAGCACTCCGTGGGACAAAAGGATCTGAAGAGCAGCCCTTGAGCCCCAGATATTTCTCTGATATAGTTTACCCAAATGAGAAGGAACCAACAAAACAATTCTGGTAATATGACAAACAAGGTTCTTTAGTACCCCCCAAAAATCACACTAGCTCACCAACAATGGATCCAAACCAAGAAGAAATCTTTCAATTGCCAGAAAAAGAATTCAGAAAGTCAATTAGTAAGCTACTCAAGGAGGTACCAGAGAAAGGTGAATATGAATTTAAGGAAATTTTAAAAATTTTACAGGATATGGATGGGGAAAACTCCAGAGAAATAGATACCACAAATCAAAAACAGTCACAACTTCTGGAAATGAAAGACACACATAGAGAAATGCAAAATACACTGGAAGGTCCAACAATAGCATAGATCAAGTTGAAGAAAGAACTTCAGAGCTTGACACAAGGATTTTGAATTAACCCAATCTGACAAAGACAAAGAAAAAAGAATTTAAAAAAGTGAACAAAGCCTCCAAGAAGTTTGGGATTCTGTTAAATGACCAAACCTAAGAATAATTGGTGTTCCTGAGGAAGAAGAGCAATCTAAAAGTTTGGAAAACATATTTGAGGGAATAATTGAGAAGAATTTCCCTGACCTTGCTAGAGATCTGTGGGAGTTAAGGCAGGCTGGTGGGAAAAATTTTAAGGATAGTTATAAGAAATAGACACAAACCTTCTTGGAAGGCTGGGGGATTTGCATAACTTCAGTAATAGATCTGGCTGAAGGCAGCCTAATCCTCTTATCTTAAGTAAATAGCTTAAAGTAGGTACAAAGGAATGTAAGAGAGTTTACCTAAATAACTTGTTTACTCATATGGTCCTAAAACTAACTTTTGATCATTCGCTGGCAGGAGGCTCTCTCCGGGGGAGGGCGACCAGGTTAGTTACCCTCTAGTGGTGTTGACTCAAAGCCTTTGTCATTTAATGCATGCTGAATAAATTCCCGCAGGGCCAGTTAGTCAGGGCCTCGGCTGCTACAACTCTTTTGGTCAGTGGCTTCAGCCCCTAAGCCTGCTCTTTCACTGAATATCAGTGTCTGAGTACGTTATTCATCTGTTGTGTAGCTGGGATGTGTGGGATGGACCCTGGCAGAGATCTGGACATCCAAATACAAGAACCCCAAAGAACACCTGGGAAGTTCATCACAAAAAGATCATCACGTAGGCACATAGTGATCAGATTATCTAAAGTCAAAATGAAGGAAAGAGTCCTAAGAGCTGTCAGGCAAAAGCATTGGGTAACCTATAAAGGAAAACCTATCAGATTAACAGCAGATTTCTCAGCAGGAACCCTCCCCCTCCAAGCTAGAAGGGATTGTTTTCCTATCTTTAGCCTCCTTAAACAAAACAATTATCAGCCAAAATTTTATATCCAGCAAAACTAAGCCTCATAAATGAAAGAAAGATACAGTACTTTTCAGGCAAACAAATGCTGAGAGAATTTGCCACTACCAAGCCAGCACTACAAGAACTGCTAAAAGGAGCTCTAAATCTCTACATCTTGAAACAAATCCTCAAAATACACCAAAATAGAACATTCTGAGAGGATAATTCTCACATGAGCTATAAAACAATAATAATTTTTTAAAAAAAGGTATTCAGGCAATAGCTAGCATAGTGAATAGAATAGTACCTCACATCTCAAGACTAATGCTGGATGGAAATGGCCTAAATGCTCCACTTTTTTTTTTTTTTTGTGACAGAGTTCACCCTTGTTGCCCAGGCTGCAGTGCAATGGCACAGTCTCAGCTCACTGCAACTTCCACCTCCTGGGTTCAAGCGATTCTCCTGCCTCAGCCTCCTAAATAGCTGGGATTACAGGTGTGAGCCACCATGCCTGGCTAATTTCATATTTTTAGTAGAGATGGGGCTTCTCCATGTTGGTCAGGCTGGTCTTGATCTCCCAACCTCAGGTGATCCACCCACTTCGGCCTCCCAAAATGCTGGAATTACAGGCATCAGCCACCACACCCAACCAAATGCTCCACTTCAAAGGTACAGAATGGCAGAATGGATAAGAATTCACCAACTAAGTATCTGCTATCTGCAAGACACTCACCTAACACATAAGGACTCACATAAACTTAAGGTAAAGAGGTGGGATAGACATTCCATGCCAATGAACACCAAAAGTGAACAGGAGTAGCTATTCTTATATCAGACAAAACAGATTTTAAAGTGACAATAGCTAAAAAAGACAAAGAGGGACATTATAAAATGATAAGAGGTCCAGTCCAACAGGAAAATATGACAATCCTAAATATACATGCACCTAACACTGAAGCTCCCAAATTTATAAAACAATTACTACTAGACCTAAGAAATGAGATTGATGGCAACACAATAATAGTGGGGGACTTTAATACTCTACTGACAGCACTAGACAGGTAATCAATACAGAAAGTCCACAAAGAAACAATAGACTTAAACCATACCCTAGAACAAATGGACTCAACAGATATTTACAGAAAATTCCAACCAACAACTGCAGAATATACATTCTGTTTATATGGAACATGCTCCAAGATAGACCATATGATAGGCTGCAAAATAAGTCTCAAAAAATTTAAGAAAATTGAAATTATATGGAGTACTCTCTCAGACCACAGTGGAATAAAATTGAAAATCAACTCTGAAAGAAACCTGCAAAACCATACAAATACATGGGAATTAAATAATTTGCTCCTGAATGATCATTGGGTCAACAATGAAATCAAGATGGAAATTAAAAAGTTCTTTGAATTAAACAATAATAGTGATACAACCTATTAAAACCTCTGGGACATAGCAAAAACAGTGATAAGAGGAAAATTCATAGCATTAAATGCCTACATCAAAGAGTCTGAAAGAGCACAAATATCAGGGGAACCCCCAAATCTGATATTCAACGTGGGTTCTTTTCTATTTCCCCAAGTGTTGGCTGGTTTGAGAAATAAAAGAAAAGAGCACAAAAGAGAGAAATTTTAAAGCTGGGTGTCCAGTGGAGACATCACACGTCGGCAGGTTCCGTGATGCTCCTTGAGCTGTAAAACCAGCAAGTTTTTATTAGCAATTTTCAAGGGGAGGGAGTGCATGAATAGGGTGTGGGTCACAAAGAGCATATGCTTTAAGGGCAACCAAAGATCACAAGGCAGGAGGTCAGGGCGAGATCACCTTGAAACTAGAATCACTAATGAACTTCCATGTCCAGCTGTGCATGCATTGTCATTGATAAACAAGGTTCAAGAGCAGAGAACCAGTCTGAATATAATTGGCCAGGCTGGCATTTCCTAATCCTAGCAAGCCTGGGGTGCTGTAGGAGACATGGAGTAGACATGGAGTTTCACTATGTTGGCCAGGCTGGTCTCGAACTGACCTTGTGATCCGCCTGCCTTGGCCTCCCAAAGTGCTGGGATTACAGGTGGGAACTACCGTGCCTGGCTGACAAGTTTTTTAGGGAAAATGTGCTTAAAATTTTTTAGTAAAAAATTTTTTTGCAGCAAGATTGAAATGGCAATTTAAAAAAAGTCAACAAGAAAAAAAGTCCATGATTATCAGATTCATAGCTGAGTTCTATCAGACATTCAAAGAAGAAACAGTACCAATCTTGTTGGCACTATTCCAAAAGATAAAGAGGGAATCTTCCCCAAATCATTCTAGAAAGCCAGTATCACCCTAATACCAAAATGATGAAAGGACATAACCAAAAAAGAAAACTACAGACCAATATCTCTGATGAACATAGATGCAAAAAATCTCGACAAAATACTAGCTAACCAAATCCAATAGCATAAAGATAATCTACCATGATCAAGTGGGTTTCATACAAGGCATTCAGGGATGGTTTAACATATGCAAGCCAATGAATGTGATACACCACATAAACAGAATTAAAAACAAAAATTACATGATCATCTCAAAAGAGGCAGAAAAAGCATTTGACAAAATCCAGCACCGCTTTTTGATTAAAAACCTCAGCAAAATTGGCATAGAAAGAACACACCTTAAAGTAATAGAAGCCATCTAGGACAAACCCACAGCCAACATTATACTGAATGGTGAAACGTTGAGAGCATTCCCTGAGAACTAGAACAAGACAAGGATGCTCACATTCACCACTTCTATTTAACATAGTACTGGAAGTCCTAGCCAGAGAAATTAGATAAAAGGAAGAAATAAAGGGCATCCAAATCAGTAAAGAGGAAATCAAATGGTCGCTGTTCATGGATGATATGATCATATACCTAGAAAACCCTTAAGACTCATCCAAAAAACTTCTAGAACGGATAGATGAATTCAGTAAAGTTTCAGGATACAAAATCAATGTACATAAATCAGTAGCACTGCGATACGCTAATAGTGACAAAGCTGAGAATCAAATCAAGAACTCGACCCCTTTTGCAATAGCTGCAAAACAAACAAACAAACAAACAAAAACCTGGGCATATACCTACCAAGGAAGTGAAAGATCTCTACAAGGTAAGCTACAAAACACTGCTGAAAGAAATCGTAGATGACACTAACAAATGGAAACACATCCCATGCTCATGAATGGGTAGAATCAATATTATGAAAATAACCATACTGCCAGAAGCAATTTACAAATTCAATGCAATTTCCATGAAAATACCATCATCATTCTTCACAAAACTAGAAAACACAATCTTAAAGTTCATGTGGACCAAAAAAGACCCTGCATAGCCAAAGGAAGACTAAACAAAAAGAACAAATCTGGAGGCATCACATTACCCAACTTCAAACTATACTTACAAGGCTATAGTCACCAAAACAGCATGGGTACTGGCATAGAAATAGGCATACAGATCAATTAAACAGACTAGAGAATCCAAAAATAAAGCCAAATACTTACGGGCAACTGATCTTCAACAAAGCAAACAAAAACATAAAGTGGGGGAAGGACATCCTCTATTAGGGTTCTCAAGAGGGACAGAAATAAGAGGATATAATGTATATATGAAAGGGAGTTTATTAAGGAGAGTTGACTCACATCATCAAAAGGTGAACTCCCACTATAGGCTGTCTGCAAGTTAAGAAGTTAGGAAGCCACTGAGTCCCCAAACCTCAAAAGTAAGGAAGCTGACAGTGCAGCCTTCTGTCTGTGGCTGAAGGCCAAAGAACCCCTAGCAAACCACTGGTGTAAGTCCAAAAGTCCAAAGCTGAAGAACTTGGAGTCTGATGTACAAGGGCAGGAAGCATCCAGCAAGAGAGAAAGGTGAAAATTGGAAGACTCAGCAAGTCTGTTCATTCCACCTTCTGTCTGCTTTCTCTTGCTGCACAGAAAGCTGGGGGGATGGTGCCCATCCAGATTACGGGTGAGTCTGCCTCTCCCAGTCCACTGACTCAAACGTTAATCTCCTCTAGCAACACCCTCACAGACTCACCCAGAAACAACTTTGCATCCTTCAATCCAATCAAGTTGACACTTAATATTAACCAACACAACACCCTATTCAACAGATAGTGTTGGGATAATAGTTTCATTCCTCTACAAGCTACATGTAGAGGAATGAAACTGGATCCTCACATCTCACCTTATACAAAAATCAACTCAAGATGCATCAAAGACTCAAATCTAAGACTTGAAACCATAAAAATTCTAGAAGATAATGTCAGAAAAACCCTTCTAGACATTGGCTCAGGTAAAGACTTAATGATCAAGAACCCAAAAGCAAATGCAATAAAAACAAAGATAAATTGATGTGACTTAATTAAACCAAAAACCTTCTGCCTAGCAAAATAAGTAATCAGCATAGTAAACAATCCACAGAGTGGGGGAAAATCTTTGCAAACTATGCATCTGACAAAGGACTAATATCCAGAATCTACAAGGAACTCAAAGAAATCAGCAAGAAAAAAAGCAAAGAATCCCATCAAAAAGTGGGCTAAGGACATGAATAGACAATTCTCAAAAGAAGATATACAATGGCCAAAAACCATGTACAAAATGCTCAACATTACTAATTATCAGGGAAATGCAAACCAAAACCACAATGAGATACCACCTCACTCCTGCAAGAATGGCCATAATTAAAAAATTAAAAAAAAATAATAGATGTCGGCATGGATGTGGTGAAAGGGGAACAGTTTTACACTGCTGGTGGCAACATAAACTAGTACAACCACCGTGGAAAACAGTATAGAGATTCCTTAAGGAACTAAAAGTAGGGTGGCTCACGCCTGTAATCTTAGCACTTTGGAAGGCTGAGACAGGCAGATCACTTGAGGTTATGAGTTCGAGACCAGCCTGGCCAACATGGTGAAACCCCATCTCTACCAAAAATACAAAAATTAGCCAGGCATAGTGGTGTGTGACTGTAATCCCAGCTACTCAGGAGGCTGACACAGAAGAATCACTTGAACCCAGGAGTGGAGGTTGCAATGAACCAAGATCACACCACTGTATTCCAGTCTGGGTGACACAGCAAGACTCTACCAAAAAAAACCAAAAAAACAAAAAAACAGAACCAAAAGTAGATCAGCAATCCCACTACTGGGTATCTACCCAGAGGAAAAGAAACAATTATATGAAAAAGACACTTAAACATACATGTTTATAGTAGCACAATTCACAACTGCAAAAATATGGAATCAGCTCAAATGCCCATCAATCAAGTGGATAAAGAAAATGTGGTATATATATATACCATGGAATACTACTCAACCAAAAAAAAAAAAAAGTCATTTGCATTCTCAATCGAATTGGAGACCATTATTCTAAGTGAAGTAACTCAGGAATAACAAACATCGTATGTTCTCACTTATAAGTGGGAGCTAATCTATGAGGACACAAAGGCATAAGAATGATACAGTGGACCCTGGGGACTCAGGGGAAAGAGAGGGGCGAGAGGAAAGACTACACATTGGGTACAGTGTACACTAGTTGGGTGATGGGTGCACCAAAATCTCAGAAACCACCACTAAAGAACTTATCCATGTAATCAAACACCACCTGTTCCCCCAAAACTATTGAAATATTAATAATAATAATAAAAGACATGGTTGTGTTATGGTGTCTAGGCTGAATTGCAATGGTTATTCACAGGTGTAATAGTAGTGCACTGTGGCCTCAAACTCCTGACCTCAAGTAATCCTCCTGCCTCAGCCTCCCAGGTAGCTGGGTGTATTTCGTTCTGTTTGAAGCTTTGCAAAAATTGTTTCTTATTTCAGAAAGGCATATCGTGAACAGACACCACTGGTTGTATTTGAGTAGCTGATATAGCACAACTGTGTAGCCTGTGTTTGTAAGCTGTCACATTCACAGTTATTCCACATGTAGATGCAAGCATATGACTACTTGTTTTTTGGTTTATACATGAACAAACATTTGCATATTGAAATACACATTATGTTGTTGTTGTCAGCCTTTCTGGAAATTATGTTTATGTAGGACATATCTATGAATTTTGTTTCAGGATGGTAAAGGAGGTGGTGTTACATTTCTTAAGTTATTTGCTGGGTTTTCCATTTGTCCCTCTGATTTTAATGTAAACTTATTACTCATCCAAAATGTGAACCAATGCTTCTTTTCAAACTTGTGCTAACTAATTAACAGAGACCAGAGTCAAGGCAAAGCTACAAGTGGAACAGTGGTGGAGAAGGGTGGAACATGTCACGGCTTGAGGTAGTGATGAGCATGTGGGTGAAGTGAGGGGCAGTGAGACCACAGGGGAAACGCTGCAGCCAAGTGGGTGTGTGTCAATGGAGGGCATGCATGAGTAGGATTGGGCACTGGGCACTTCCCATATAACCACGAACAGATTAAAAACTCTGGTATTTTTCCTGATTCCTTAAAATAAGGGAATATATATGGAATTTTGAATAAGTCTCAGTTGTGATGAATTGCTCCTTAGTTGTGATGAATTGTTTCTACAGTTAACCAAATTGGGATTTGGAACATTTAAAAGCCTGTTATATAATGTACAAAATTCAGTAGCACTTCTAAACTTCTTCTTTTTTTTTTGTTTGTTTTTTTGAGTCAGGGTCTCACTGTGTCACCCAAGCTGGAATGCAATGGTGTGATCTCAGCTCACGGCGACCTTTGCCAACTCAGCCTCCCAAGTAGCTGGGACTACAGGCATGCATTACCAAGCCCAGCTAATTTCTGTATCTTTTGGTAGAGATGGGGATTACGCCACGTTGCCTAGGCTGGTCTCGAGCTCCTGAGCTCAAGTGCTCTGCCTGTGTCAGCCTCCCAAGGTTCTTAGATTATAGGCGTGAGCCACTGTGCCCTGCCAAAAATCAGTACCACTTTTATATACCAACAACATCTAAGCTGAGAACCAAATCAAGAATGCAGTCTCATTCACAATAGCCACAAAAAGAATGAGATACCCAGGGATAGAGTTAACCAGGGAGTAAAAGATCTCTACAGCGAGAATTACAAAACACTACTGAAAGAAATCAGAGACAACACAGACAAATGGAAAAATGTTTCATGCTCATGAATAGGAAGATTCAATATTGTTAAAATGGACATATTGCCCAAAGCGATTTACAGATTCAATGCTATTCCTGTCAAACTACCAATGACATTCTTTACAGAATTAGAAAAAGTTTTTTCTAATTTAAAATTCATATAGAACCAAAAAAGAGACCAAATAGCCAAAGAAATTCTAAACAAAGAGAACAAAGCTGAAAGCATCACATTATCCAACTTCAAACTATGTAACAAGTCTACAGTGAACAAAACGGCATGGTACTGTACAAAAATAGGCACATAGACCAATGGAACCAAATAGAGTGCCCAGAAATAAAGCTACACACCTGCAACCATCTGATCTTTGACAAAGTCAACAAAAATAAGCAATAGGGAAAGGACTCCCTATTTAATAAATCATGCTGATATAGCTTGCTCACCATATGCAGAAGATTGAAACTGGATCCCTACCTTTCACCATATACAAGAATTAACTCAAGATTGATTAAAGACTTATATGTAAAACCTAAAACTATAAAAACTCTTGAAGAAAACCTAGTAAATACCATTCCAGACATAGGATCTGGCAAAGATTTAATGATGAAGGTGCCAAAAGCAATTGCAACAAAAACAAAAATTGATAAATGGGACTTAGTTATACTAAAAAGCTTCTGCACAGCAAAAGAAACAATCAACAGAGTAAACAGATAATTCACAGACTGGGGGAAAATATTTGCAAACTATGAATCTGACAAAGGTCTCATATTCAGGATCTAAAAGGAACTTAAACAAATTAACAAGCAAAAAGCAAGCAACTCCATTAAACAGTGGGCAAAGGGCATGAACACTTTTCAAAAGAAGACATAACAAATGGCCAATATGTATATGAAAAAATGCTTAACATCACTATTCACTAGAGAAATGCAAATCAAAACCACAATGAGATCGATATCATTTTCCACCAGTCAGAATGACTATTATTAAAAGGTCAAAAAACAACAGATGCTGATGAGGTTGTAGGAAAAAGGGAACACTTATACACTACTGGTGGGAATGTAAATTAGATGAGCCCCATGGAAAGCAGTTTGGTGATTTCTCAAAGAACTTAAAACGGAACTACCGTTCAACCCAGCAATCCCATTATTGGGTATATACACAAAAGAATATAAATCATTCTACCATAAAGACACATGCATGCATATGTTCACTGCAGGACTATTCACAATGACAAAGACATGGAATCAACCTAGATGCCCATCAACAGTAGCCTGGATAAAGAAAATGTGGTACATATACATATAGAATACTATGCAGCCATAAAAATGAATAAGATCATGTCCTTTACAGCAACATGGTTGGAGCTGGAGACTATTATTCTAAGGAAACTAACACAGGAACCGAAAACCAAATGCTGTGTGTTCTCACCTATAAGTGGGAGCTAAACATTGAGTATATATGGACACAAAGAAGGGAACAATAGGCACTGGGACCTACTTGAGGGTGGAGGGTGGGAAGCAGGTGAAGATAAAAAAAACTACCTTGGATGCCATGCTTATTACTAGGTGATGAAATAATCTGTACAGCAAACTCCTGCAACACATAATTTACCTATATTACAAACCTGCACATACACTCCTGAAACTAAGTGTTTTTCTTAAAATTAATATAAAGATAGTTTGCTTTACATTCCTCTTACTACACACAACAGGGAACATGCATCATAAAGAAAAGAAATAGGCTGGGTGCAGTGGCTCATGTGTGTAATCCTGGCAATTTGGGAGGCTGAGGTGGTCAGATCCTTTGAGCCCGGGAGTTCGAGATCAGCCCGGGAAACATGGTGAAACCCAGTCTCAACCAAAAAAATAAAAAAATTAGCCAGGTGCTATTGCATGCACCTGTAATCCCAGCTGCTTTGGAGGCTGAGGCAGGAGAATCCCTTGAACTTGGAAGGTGGAAGCTGCAGTGAGCCTAGATCGCGCCACTGCTCTCCAGCCTGGGCGACAGAGCAAGACTTTGTCTTAAAAAAACAAAAACAAAACAAAAAAAATCAAGTTAAGTGCTTTAAATGCTAAATAGTCAGCTATAGCATTTTGTTACCAAAGAAAATCAAATGGAAGCACCTGACAGATGAAATCTGGAGATGGCTAAATAAAAGCAGTGATCATAGAGATTTTCCCAGTTATTATGCTCGACCAGTATTAGAAAACCTCAGGATCGGGAATCAGGCTTTCTCGGGCTTGCCTCCTGCTTTGCTGTGAAACCTGAAAATGTAGTTAGCCTCTCTGTCTGACCTGTTTTTCTGTCTACCTCAATAGGGATTATGAATATTATATACAATGACAAATGGTAAAGTATCTTGAAAATGGAAACTTCTGTACTATTTAAGATGTTGTAGTTGCTAATTAATTCTGGCTTATGATGCAGTTTAAATGAAGTTCTTTTTTTTGCAAGTGGATTATTTCCTCTGTTATGATAATATTCTATCGATAATATTTATTTAATCAAAACATCATTATTTGTCCACAGACAAATAGTAACAGTGCTGCCACTGGGGTCTAGGCAACCTGATTCACAACATGGGGTACTTCCCCAGGGTCTTCAGGTCAATTGAATTTAGTGCTGCCTGGAACCTCACTTCCTCTTTAATTTTGCATAGCTAGACTCCTGCCTAGCAGTGTTGCTATTAATCAGGGAAGGGAATGTAGGCTGCTTGTATGGGAAAAGCAAGTAGGAAAAACTTTTCAGTTTTAAGTATTGTTGTATGGAAAAGCATTGCTGAGAAAGAGTGGATAGACATGACTGATGGCTCTAATGTATTCTCATAGCTTCCTTACTGGTCATGGACTTTTTCTTCCCATTTGGGACTTTTTCATCCCAGCCTATATCCTAGAGATTATATAGATGGCTGCAGGTAAGAGGGTGTTCCCTAGTTAATGTCTACAACCATTTGTGTAGAATAGCCTGGATCTCCCGGGAAGCTGTCTTTTCTGGTGGCCTTGGGAGCTGGCAAAGTTACCACGGAGATCCTTGTCTGGAATGACCACGAGAGCCAGCCACACCAGAGGCTCAGGTAGTTCCAGGTTTTTTGTTTGTTTTTTTTTTTGAGAACGGAGCCTCACTCTGTTGCCCAGGTTGGAGTGCAGTGGTGGTATCTCAGCTCACTGCAACCTCCATCTCTCAAGTTGAAGCGATTCTCGTGCCTCAGCCTCCCGAGTAGCTGGAACTACAGGCACGTGCCACCACACTCGGCTACTTTGGGTATTTTTAGTAGAGATGGGGTTTTGCCATGTTGCCCAGGCTCGTCTGGAACTCCTGGCCTCAAGTAATTTGCACAAAGTGCTGGGATTACATGTGAGAACAACCACACCCAGCTGGTTCCAGGCCCTTTCTAAAGCACCAGACTTTTCCATCTGCATTCTGACCCACATAGTCAGACTTAAATCCCCAGGGTCCACCAAGAATAGCCCAGAACTCCTTGAGGGAGCCCTAGAACTGACCAGTGTTCTGAGGCATCTTCCAGGCTGCTCCCCATCTATGTCCGTGGAGTTCTTCTTGGGCATCTCCAGTGTGTTGTGGAGCATCTGTGATAGAGTCCTGTTGTCAGCAATCAGCTCTGTCTGCCAGAGGGGCACCAGCAGCTCTTTTTTGAGGAGGAGGCTGTCCCTCAAAGAGTCTTAGTTGTGAGGCCAATTTCATTTTCATCATTATACTTTCCTTTGAAATGCTGCTTCCTATTTCAAGGCCCAGCTCAAATGTCACTTTTTCCCCTGTAGTCTCCCAATTTGAACAGAATAATTGACTCCATAAGGTGCTGTCTGTGTGCCATAGCATTTTTTTTTTTTTTTTTTTTTTTTTTTTTTTAGACAGCGTTTCACTCTTGTTGCCCAGGCTGGAGTGCAAGTGCCATAGCATTTTATCTACATCGATAGTGAAACCAGCATTTTATCTACATCAGTAGTGAAACTTAACACACAAGCATCTAAAATGTGTCTGCCTATGTGAATAACACATTTTTATTGACTTAATTCCCTCAAAAAACGGTATGATGGAGATCAAAGACAGATACTCTAATTATTTCCACAAATTTATTGAGAGCCTACTAACAGGTTAGACACTGGCATGTCCTGAAGATGCAATTGTGAATAAGACACACATAATTTTTGCCTTCAGGGAGCTTTCAGTCTTTTCCACTTTCAACACTTGGTTCCTCAATTCACTTATGCTTTCCCTGATAAATCAAATGCTGCTTCAGGCGATGGTGAGCCAAGTCAGACTATTCGTTCTTGCTTACCCGAGAGGTGAATGAACACCCAGGGGAAGGGGCTGCTGGTGGTGGGAGAAGCAGCAGGTAGCATGACAGAATTGTCTCCTCCTTCTGATTGCACTCGTGATTATTGTAGCATGTCCAGTTTTTTCAGTTCTCTCCAACAGGAACCACAGATGATCTCAGTGGTGGCCTTGTGCATCTGGCTAATCACAGGTTGGGTCTTGTGAGTGTAGGCTTGATCTCCTGGAGTAGGTACCCAGAATGGATAGAGCCAGGGGGCAACAGGAGGCCAAACCAAAAAAGCCAAGTCCATTTCAGATCCAGTGGGATGAATAGTGACGGGCAAATTTCTAAGTTTAGAGGCAATATTGGACAAGGATGAAGCTTGGAGTTGTAGGAGAAGCTGGAGATTAAGAATTAGGTAGTTAGTGAATCCAAGAGTTTTGTGGTAAAAAGAACAAGACCTAGGATGTCCGGAGCTCTCTGTTCTTCAGTTGCTGGGCTTACTTAAAGAGACAAGGCTATGGTCAGGCACGGTGGCTTGTGCTTGTAATCCCAGCACTTTGGAAGGCTGAGGCAGGAGAATTGCTTGTGCTCAGGAGTTCAAGCCCAGCCTGGGCAGCATAGCAAGACCTGGCCTCCACAAATAATTAAAAAATTAGCTGGGCATGATGGCATGCACCTGTAGTTCCAGCTACTCAGAAGGCTGAGGCAGGAGGATTCCTTGAGCACTAGAGATCAAGGCAGCTTTGGGCTAATATTGTGCCACTGCACTTCAGCCTGGGTGATAGAGTAAAACTGCGTCTAAAAGAAAAAAAATACAAGGCTAGGTCAGACAATGGTGTGTAGTTCTGTGGGTGCAAACAAAGAGTCATAAAATGTTGTCCCTGTCCCTTAAGGAACCTATAGTCTAGCTGTGAAAGAATAATCACATTTTTAAAAAAAGAATGGAGTAAGATGAGATTACATTTAATCAAAGACTAGAGTACCAGAGTACAGGTGTTTGTAGAAGAGGGTTGGGTCAGTGTGAGCTAAAGGCTTGAGAAGGCCTTGTGGGCCTCAGGGCGCAAGCAGGGTTCAGAGATCCTGGCTCATTCACAGCCAGCATTCCGTGTCATATAGTCACCTCCCATGCCAGAAACCACAATGAAGTCTGTGCCCAGGCTACAATTAATGTGAACAAAGCTAAGGACAACAGTGGAATACTCAGAAGAATGCCATCTTGGCCTTAGTCAATTCAACTTTTTCTTTCTGAATACCATATGAAGAAATCTCATTTATCATGAAAATATTCCCAGCTCTCATAGTTGAGTACGGGAAAGCCAAGAGCTCCCCAAACCCTATTGTGTGGCAAGGAGTGGTGCACAAAAGTGGTTGCCTCAGATGCAAGGTTGGCATTTTGCCACATTTGGATGGTACAGGTGGATAGGCCTCTGGGTCTGGGCAAGTTTCCCAGCTCCACCTGGGGTCTGACTCACGCTGTCTGCCTGCATTGTCCTTTCTATGGAATGTTTTCTGTTCTGCTAGATTACTTTTCACTGGTTGAAAAGACAACCTCTCATCACTGAGATTGAAATGTTTGAAAAGACGACATCTCACCACTGAGACTGCAGGCATGCATCTCTTGGTACTAGACGGAGCCCTGTGTTTCCTGGTGTCTCTCCTCAGAGCACACACCTCCCCAGGTTCTGCACATTCCATTCTTGCACTTGTGTTAGGAGGCATGGAATTTTGAGTTTCTTGAGGCATGACGGAAGATGTGCTCATCAATAACTATCTTTCCTGCCTTTACTTTGCCAACAGGAGAGAGCTGGATAATAAAACTTGTGATTTATTTGGACCAACTGCATTAGGAATTAACAGTGGCAATTTAATTCCAGTAATGCTTTACCTCTTCTTCTGCATTTTGTCTGTTTCTTCAAACTGTGCCCCTTCTATAAGTGACTGATAATCACTAATTCTAAACTTGCTTAAAGAGTATAAAAGGGGCTGGGTGCAGTGGTTCATGCCTGTAATCCCAGCACTTTGGGAGGCTAGGCAGGTGGATCGAGACCAGCCTAACCAACACAGTGAAACCCCATCTCTACTAAAAATACAAAATTAGCCGGGTGAGGTGGTGCATGCCTGTAATCCCAGCTACTTGGGAGGCTGAGACAGGAGAATCGCTTGAACTCGGGAGGCAGAGGTTGCAGTACTGGAGATCGCGCCTTTGCCCTCCAGCCTGGGCAACAAGAGTAAAACTCCATCTAAAAAAAAAAAAAAAAAAAAAGTATAAAAGGGTACATGTCACCTAAAATCTCAATAGAATTATATTTGTCACCACATAATTTTTTAAGACTTTCAAAATATTTCCTGAATTATTACCAGACGACTGAAAAGTCCAGCCAACTTGCTGGCTCATCTTTTGACTGACTGTCTTACCTTTACAAGTGTTTTGAGGGGATCTTGCAATTGTAAAGTTATGAGTTTGTTGTTCAATTAATTAATTCACTTAACGCATTTATTGAGTATCTACTCTGTCATGCTGTGTTCTAGCTGTTGGGAATAGAGCAATGAATAATACGGAAACTTGCCCGCATTAAGGGGAGACAGATAAAGAGAAAACAAAGGGAAGAAAGTAACTGGTGATTTGAGCACGAGAAGTACTGTGGAGAAAAATCAGGGAAGGGAATGTAGGCTGCTTGTATGGGAAAGCAAGTAGGAAAAACTTTTCAGTTTTAAATATTGTTGTATGGAAAAGCATTGCTGAGAAAATGACGTTAGAGCTGTCAACCTAAATAACAGAGAGGCTCTCTAAGAAAAAATGGTATTTATTTGGGAACAGAACATTGCAATGGGAATATAACTGCCATGGTAAACTATTGTGCATTGAGGGAGATAAAGGCAGACATGAGATTTTTTTTTTAAAGGAAAAATGAGCAGGGTTACATAATTTTTTTGTTTGCTTGTTTTTTTGAGACAGAGTCTCACTCTTTTGCCCAGGCTGGAGTGCAATGGTGCAATCTACAAGGTGGTTATAACTACCTTATATCCTGTTAGAAATGGGGAGTGATGGGTGAATACAAACACAATTTGAAAGAAACTACAGTGTACTAAGTAGCTTGGATCTGGGAAGAAAGTAGCCTTGGCTTTGGAAAAAGCCACCCTCCGGCTTTCCTTGCAAGATGAGGGTTCCCATTTCTCCACTCTCCCTGCTGCAGCCTTTCTCCCCTTGCTTGTATTCAGGGTTCCCTCTGGAGCTGGCAGAAGAGGAAAGAAGCAGGATCCTCTGAATCCTCAGCCCTGACTACTGCAGCCAATGTGGCCACATAGCATGGCGGTTAGGAGCATGCACTGAGATCAGACAAACAGTTCATACCCTGACCACCATCTACCTGGGGTCTGAGTTCTCAGCTCCATCTGCAAAATGAAGATAAAAAATAATAGCTACCTATTAAGAAGGAGGAGGATTAAGTAGGATAATGTTCACAGATAAAATGCATAGCACAGAACTGCTACATACAGATATTATGAAAATCTTGGCTGTTATTGTTATTTTTATTATTTGACATTCTTTAATTTAAAAAGATACACTGTACTTGATTAAGATCTGGCTCTTCATTGTCTCCAGTCAAATGTCCTGTGGGGACTCTGTGTGGTACTGACCCTTCACATCTTGGTTGGATATGTCTTACAGTAAATAAAACAAAACCAATATGAATAGTGAATAAATCCCACAACCACAGCCAGCTTTCCACTTCCTAAAAACCTCAGTAATGCTAAGGATGGGGCCACATAGAGATGCATGGAAGACAGGACAGTGAGGAGGGAGCTGCATCAGGAACTACCTCTGCTTTGTAAGTTGATCCCCCTCCTCCCAATACCTTTGAGCACCTCTTCAGGTTCTGTTAGTAGAAAATGATGTAGCTAAGAGGATTGAAAAGTCCAATTACATATATTTTACTTAACTGTGTTAGAATAAAAGAAAGACTCTTTCAAATAGCCCACATGTTTGATAATTTGTTTTTCACCATAAAAACATGTTGAACCACTGACCTTTGTGCAGAGAGAGGGTACAGTGGAAGGAGTGTACGGCGGCAGACTCCCAGGTGCAGGCTGTATAAACTTTGGTCAGGTCTGAAGCTTCCACATCTGTACAATAGGGAGAACATTTTCCTCACAAGGCTGTTGAGAGGATTGAGGCACATGGTGTGTCGGAGGGGTCCTAGCCAGAATAGGTTTTTAATGATGTTAGTGTGATTTTTTTTTGAAGCCCTTTCTTCAATTTTTTCACTTTTTTGACACATCATTGGAACTGCTTAATTATTCAGGATTTTTATATCAAGTTTATGGATTATGGAAGCTCTTTGCTAATAGGTTTATCTCCTGCTGACTTTTAAAACTGCAATATAACTGCATATCAGCATGTCAATTATGAGAAACCATTTTACCAAGCACACAATTCAACATCGATACTGCTGAATGCCTTGGTAAAACGGTTTTTATAAAAAGGAGTTTGAAAGTATAGTTAACATAAAACTTAATGTTTTTAATGTTTATTTGACCTATGAACATAGTTTGCAAGTTGGTAGTTTTTCCTATTTTTAAAGTTTTTTTTTTTTCTTATTATGCCGTTATCACAAAAATGTGAAGATCAGAATAAAATCACCCATAATCTTATTGCCCAGAAATAACCACTCATAACTTAATTTTTTCCCTTTGATATGCATAGCTCTTTATATAACTTTTTCCACTTAAAAGTATATCTTAAGTATTTTCCCAAATTGCTAACATTTAAATTGCTTTCATAATGGATGTACTGTGATCTACATAATTATTTTCCTAATTTAGACAATAAAGTTTGCCTAAGCTTCTTCACAAGAAATGCTTTTGAATGTGAGCTTTTGTCTGCATTTCTAACTAATACCTGAGTGTGAATTCCTGGGAGGAAAATTATTGGGACAGTCTTATTTATTTATTGTGGTGTAACAAACCACCTTAAAACTTAGTGACTGAAAACAACAGTAATAATTTATTTGCTCACAATTTTGCAGTCTGGGAAGGGCTCTTTGGGGACAATTTGTTTCTGTTCCACATAATGTTAGCTGAGGTGATGACTTCACTGGGGCTGGAGACCCACTTCCAAGATTGCTCACTGATATAGCTGACAAACTGGTGCCGGCTGGTGGCTGGAGGCATCGAGTGCCCTCCAGATGGGCTTCTCTACTGGATACCAGGAGGGAGGAAGTGGAAGCTGCTAGTTCTCTTAAAGGCTAGGCACAGAATTGGCCGAGTCCCTTCCACCATGCTCCATTGCTCAAAGTGGTCACAGGCCAAATTCCAGAGTGTGGTTAAAATAGGCCACACCTCTTTCTCGAGGATATGTCAAAGGATTTGTGGCCATGATGAATTTACCACAGAACACATATTGTTGAAGGGTCTTTATGCATATTAGCAAATCACTTTCCACAAAGGTTGTCTATCGTTACACTCACCCACATTAAATAGTACAAATTTTAAAAATCTCTACTTATTCAATAGGTGAAACGTGGGATTTCATTGTTTTACTTTGAACTTACCTAGTGCACTTACATAGACTCGATAAAAATTTGTATTTCTTCCTTTGGGTAAGAAAGAAACAAATTTCATTTTTGGAGCCAATTTGTTTAAGTGTTAAACAATCTTATAGAATTACAGGAGTTGTTTACATGTATTACTGACACTAAGAATGTGTCATAGTTGTTATAAATATTCCTTTCAGTTTTCTTAATTAAAAATAAAAAACCCTTTCCTCTTAATTGAGAAAAAATTAGACAAAACAATTTCCTATTAAATTCACATGATCTTATGAGTCCGGCTGCCATGCATTGATCTCAAAACGATGATACATGTTTTACATTTTAATAGAATATTTTGAGTCAATTTCAGTTTTACTCATCTAACGTGTCAACAGAAACCCAGAAATTAGTGTGATTTATTCATTACCTTTAATTTGGAGGAACAGAATCCAGAAAGTTTGGATAAGTTTATCAGAATAAAAACGGAGAAACAAAACTGTGTCATCATCCCTTAATTTGCTCTTTGTACCTTAGCTGCCCGGTGGGAAAGCCTCTAAACCCCCCTGAGCCTCGTGTTTTTAAAGTGTAAAATAGGGTAATATCAGGGACAATTCACAGTGTCCTTAGAGAAGATATTTATGAGGGGTCTAGCGTGTAATGGTATGTAGTGGGCACCATCATTACTCACCTAAATTCTCCGTTGTGAACCTAGGAAAGGCCTTATTTCCAGAATATCAGAGAAAGTTCTACAGATGACTTTCCAGGTGGGGACTTGGGTTGTGTGAGTGCTGTTATCCAGCCCACTTCAGTTGGTGTCCATTACTCGGCGGTAGTCATTACCACATGGTGTGTTGCACAGGGATACAAACTCGATGCCTTGTCCTAATGGCACATCACTAATGTCAGGCCACAGCTGGAGCAATTGTCTCTGAGATTGTATGATATACTCCTTGAGAATGACTCTCAAGGACCTTCTCCGAAGAATTTGATGTCCAATCTTAATATTCTGAGAGTTCCATGCTAGTATTGTGATGGATAATACCTTATACGACTTGCATGCCACTTGATAGTTTTCACAGTACTTTATGTGTTTTGGTCTTCTTTGATCTTCACAGCCACCCTGGGAGGCCAGCTATTCAGATATTATTTCCCTTTTTTACCCACGAGGAAGTCAAGACTTGAATGGGTTATGACTTGCCTAAAGTTACAAACTGAGGAAGTGCCAGGCCCAACACCAGATGGTTCCCACAGGTCCCATCCAGAGCATTTCTATTTGATTGTATGCTGCCTAACTCCCCACCAAGGACAAAGTAACAGATGGCCCTGAAATGAGGAGGTCTACAGGATGGATTGTTTTTCTCTTTTGCATTAAAATGGGTTTGCAGACTGTAGTAGTCAGTGTGGATTCTGGAGTCATCTGGAGTCATTGTCTGCATTTGGATGCTGGCTCCATCATTTAGTTGTGTACCCTTTCTTGCAAAGGAAATCAGATAAAACAAATGTAACTTTCTGAAGTTTTAAGACCAGAAGGGTCAATTTCTATGTTTATTCAAAAGAAACTTAACCACTCTATGCCTCAGATTCTCCATCTGTAAAATGAGAATAACACTAGTAGCTAACTCATAGGACAGTTGGGGGATTACATTAGAACCTCTATGCAAAACAAAAGTACAAGGCCCAGCACCAAAGTAAAAACTAACTAAAGCCTTGGTTCTTTCTTGGTATGTTCTGTGAAACCTACAAATGTCTGTGCTACTGGCCTTTCACTGTGCTTTGTACTTCAGACACTGGCTTCAGGAAGGCTCTGTTGTGAGAGAACTGTCCTCCATGAGATGAGAACTGTCCTTTCCATGGGATAGGCAGT
Source organism: Piliocolobus tephrosceles (assembly GCF_002776525.5). NCBI lineage: Eukaryota > Metazoa > Chordata > Mammalia > Primates > Cercopithecidae > Piliocolobus > Piliocolobus tephrosceles. The sequence continues at coordinate 173,098,467 of NC_045435.1, read as the reverse complement.
CATTGACAAGTGTCCTCCAACATGTTATCCCAATTTATCATATTGGCACTGAAAGAACACTCAGGTAAGTATTAATTGACTTGAGATTAAAAAAAGAATTCAGCCATTAACCACTCTTAACATTTTTTTGTATTCACTGCCCATTTTATGTAACCATTTAAAATTGGAACATATTGTATAGAGACTATTTGTAATTTGTTTTCTTTACTTCATGTTTATATTATCTTTGCATCTTCTTAGTAATAAAAAAAACTTGCTTTTGTGGTTGCATTGGATTCCATATGTGGAGGTACTATTATTTATTACCAATTTGATATATGGGACAGTTAGTTTTATTTTCCTGTTATAAGTAATGCTATAGTAAACATCCTTCTACACAAATCTTTGAAATGTTCTCTCATTATATCCTTAGAATAAATTTCTAGAAGTAGAATAACTAATTCAAAGAGTATATACAGTTTGAGAAATATTGCTGAACTGCCTCCTAGAAAGTTTTAATTATTTTCTACTCCCACCAACAGTATATGTGAGTATCAGGGATCAATTCATTCCAGCCCTTCCACATTCTCTCATAACCAACGGTTCTTCCCACCCTCCATTCTAAATATAGTCCTATATGAAGCTGCTACTTTAGATCAGCCCTTGGTTTCAGCTACATTATTTCATCTAGTGTCTCATAAACATCCTCTGTGGGCACCCTGACTAGGCCTTCGCCTTTTTTTTTTTTTTTTCCCCAGGAAATGTCTTCTTTTTCTTATCTCTGCATCATATATCCTTAATTCAAGTCCCAATTCATACGTAAACTTTTCTGATTGTCTGATTTAGTAAATTATCTCACCCCTGAAATCTCTCAACCCTACATTGTACTTTGTCTTCATCAGTCATTTGACACTCATCACATGCTGCCTTATCTGTGAATTAGCTTTGTATGCATTCCTATATTGGTTTCTGAAGGACTTGTATAGCACAGAATTACACTTAAAAATCCCTTGTATTGGCCAGGTCCAGTGGCTCACGCCTGTAATCCTGGCACTTTGGGAGGCCACCTGAGGTCGGGAGTTTGAGACCAACCTGACCAACATGGAGAAACCCGATCTCTACTAAAAATACAAAATTAACCAGGTGTGGTAGTGCATGCCTGTAATCCTGGCTATTCAGGAGGCAGAGGCAGGAGAATCACTTGAACCTGGTGGGTGGGGGTTACGGTGAACTGAGATTGCGCCATTGCACTCCAGCCTGGGCAACAAGAGTGAAACTCTGACTTAAAAAAAAAAAAAAAAAACCTTGTATTGTTACTGAAATGCCAGGGGTTTTCTCTAGGTCCTACTGCTCACTGCACAGAAAGCCAGTCACTGAGTCCATGAGTATTGCCAGGAAAGATGGCTTCATCTGGTGCTACAGCCGAGGTGATGGGAGACCAATCTCAAATCCATCTCCCTGACCAGCTAAAATCAGGGCTCTATATAGCATGGAAGAAATGTAACTACATGCAGGAAAACATGAACTCAGGAGGCATAAGGAAGAGGAATTGGTCAAGAGGCATCTGGTGGTCAGTTAGGCAATCATGATGAGTGAAGGGACTGGCTTCTCATTGTCTGGATGTGTTGATCTGGTAAGTGTCAGTTCCTTGATACCATCTGGGAGGCCTTATGGTTGGTTTCTTGTGAAAGGAACTCAGATAAGACAAATGTAACTTTCTGAAGTTTTAAGACCAGAGAGTCAATTTTTATGTTTATTCAAAAGAAACCATAAACATCAGTTCTGTGGGGGCAATTGGGACGGTTTCAATATCACTCATAACATACATAAATATGGCTTTGTGTATAATTACACTGTAATGTATATGAATGTATAATGCATATAATAGAACTCCAATGAGGGATCATAATGAAAACTTAAATTGCCTTTTGGTTAACTGCCCTACCAGATCAGACCCTTTCCATTGTTCCAGTCACCAACAAAAAACAAGTATCCTTGTTAGACCTGTCCCAGACATCTAGGAGGCTTAGATATTCAGTCTTCTTGAACTTAAGCCTCCAGTGTATTATGCTTATCTAAATAAGAAATGATAGGGACTCTTTTTCACATAGCACTTAGGGAATAGCAGGATTCAACTTTAAATCATAAAATTGTAATAAGAATAATCTGGTCAATGTCTACAATCAGGAATCAAAGTCAATTTGACAAAGGATGTATGTACACAAACAATGAAACTAAATATCAATCTTAAAAAATATTTAACCTGAAAGATGTAGGAAATCTTAATACTGTTAGTGATCAAAAATGATAGTTCTTTCAAGAAATGCTGAGATTGGGCCAGGTGCGGTAGCTCACGCCTGTAATCCCAGCACTTTGGGAGGCCTAGGCGGGTGAATCACCTGAGGTCAGGAATTCAACACTAGCCTGGCCAACATGGTGAAACTTTGTCTCTACTAAAAATATAAAAAATTAGCTGGGCATGGTGGTGTGCCCCAGTAATCCCAGCTACTTGGGAGGCTGAGGCAAGAGAATCACTTGAACCCGGGAGGCGGAGGTTGCAGTGAGCTGAGATCACATGATTGCACTCCAGCCAGGGCAACAACAGTGAAACTCTGTCTCAAAAAAAAAAAAAAAAAAAAAAAGGGAAAAAGAAATGCTGAGATTGAACAAATGCTCGGTAAGTCACATTATATAAATAAGTAGGTACATAATGCAAACATACCACAAGAAGCTAAAAATTCTGTAATTCCATTAATTCCATGTTGCATTTAGATATAAAAATTGCTCTTCATCATTGGTTTTAAATGATCTAGTTAATATTACTGTCAATCTTAGAAGATAAGACATATGAAAAGGTAGTTATGTGACATTTATAGTCTGTTACAGTTTATAGAGCACAGTTTAGAGAGTCCATCATCCCACTGGAGTATCATGACCATGCTTTCAGATAGGCATTAATTGTACAAATAAATAATTGGAAATTCAAACTTGGTTAAAGCCATACAACCAATAAGTGGAGTCCCCAAGTCTCGCACCTGGGTTTGTTTGGCTCTCAGTGTAGTGTGCACTCTGCTGTAACCTGTGCTTCTACTGCATATTAAGAGCAAGTTTCAGGTTCAGAAGCCTTGCCCTGCATCAGGGTCTTTACGCTGGTAGTTCTCTCTGCCTGGACTGTTCAGCATGCAGATGTGTACATACTTGTATCACTCCCTTACCTCCTTAGTTCTCTGCTCAAATGGTGCTTTATTTGTGAGTTCTCTCTTAACTAGTTATGATACTAATAATCCCCACCTCTCCACATATACCTAATAATTTATTCACTTTTTTCTTGCTTTATTTTTTCTCAAAGCACTTATCACCATATGACATACTATATATTTACTTGCTAACAATAGCATGTAGGATCTATAAGGACAGGAATTTTTATTCTGTGCCCTACTGTATCTCAACCCTAGAGCAGTGTGGGAACCTAGCAGGCATTCAGTAAATATCTGTAGGATATAAACAAATTAAAAAAATAAATCCATGTACTTTCAAGTTTAAATTTGTAGCAGAACATTGGTATTGGTATTGTAGTTAGGTATGAATTCACAAATAAAGCAGCAATTGAGCAGAGAGCTAAGGAGGTTGAGGGAGTGAGACAAGACATAGATGTCTGTGTGATGAACAGTCCACGCAGAGAGAACTGGAAGTGTAGAGATGTTGAGCCGGGATGAGGCTTCTAGGGCAATGTAGTCTGAACTGCCTGATTTCTAGCTCTGAGTTCTTCATCCATCCATTTATTCATTCACCATGCTTTGCTTTTCTTCATACCCCTTATCACCACCCAAAATCTGATTATATATATATAATATTTGTCTTTCTCTTTATTTCATTATTTCTCCTTATTTCATTCTAATATAAGCTCCAAGAGGGCAGGGGCTTTGCATTGTAAAATGTCACATCTTCACATTGAGAACAGTGTCTGGCATAAAATAGGAGTCCAATACATATCTTTTATTAAATAAATAATTAATTAATATATTAATTTAAAAACATTGGTTGGGCACCTACTATATGCCTGGCATAAGCTTTGTCTTTAGTCTCACGAGAGAGGAAAACAAGTCAACAGAAAATTGCAGCACAGGTAAGATTTGCCATGGAAGGGGGAACACCTCTATAGGGACTCCTAACCCAACTGTGAAGGGTCAGGAGAACTTTAAAGGCAGGATTATCCTGAGCTAAGCTTGAAGAATGATAGCACTTGCAAAGGGGCTGGGCCAAGCAAGGACAGGCAAAGTCTTAGAAGTGGAAACAATTTGATATGTTGGCAGGCTGGGACTCAGGCTTAGAAGAGAAGTGTCCAGAGGAAGCTGGAAAGCCAAGGGGTTCATATGACATGCAGGCCCATTGGACTTTATTCTGAGCTCAGTGGAGAAATCTAAGCAGGGATTCAACATGAGCAGATTTTCTTTATTATCCCACTGTCAGCATTTGAGAGGAAGGACAAGGCAGCAAAAACCAATCTTCATATCAGATCCACAAAGTCAGCAAATTGTAGGTTTGACACAACAAATGAGCTCTTCAGTTGGTTAGGCACAGGTATGAGATAGGACTTTACTTCCCAATTAACCTTTAGCCTGGCTGGTGAAGAAATGTACTCCTAGGCCCAGCCTTCCATAAATGGAGACTGAAATGTTCTATGATCAGGTGGAGACAGCCTAACCCCTGTACAAGCTCTTGGTGACAGTTTGTGGGTGTCTTTGAAATGCTTGACAGAGGCTTTCTCTCTAACGTAAAAAATGAAATGAAGTGAAGCTGTGAAATTGAAATATCTTGAAAAGGTAATAATTCATACTCTAGATAATTCTAGAGTAACAGAAAGATAAAACTCCTCCTTTCTTTACTTAAATTGTGCATACAATTTAAAATAATACATGCAAATATTACATTTAAAACTTAGAAGATTTTTTTTTTTCCCTTGGGAAGGAGTCTCACTCCGTTGCCAGGCTGGGATGTAGTGGCTCAATCTCGGCTCACTGCAACCTCCACCTCCTGGGTTCAAGCAATTCTCTTGTCTCAGCCTCCAGAGTAGCTGGGACTACAGAGGCCCACTACCATGCTCAGCTAATTTTTGTATTTATAGTAGAGACAGGGTTTCACCATGTAGGCCAGGATGATCTCGATCTCTTGACTTCGTGATCTGCCCATCTTGGCCTCCCAAAGTGCTGGGACTACAGGCATAAGCCACTGCGCCCGGCCAGAAGATTTTTTTTTAATCAATAAGGTGGGTAAGCAGAAAATAAAAGTGGTAACATAAATTGACTTTCACCAAATGTCTAGTTTCTTGAGACCTTATGCCAATTTGTGTCAGCAAAGTCAACCTCTACCTAAGTATAATAGAGAGAGAAATATTAGGGGGCCTGTGAATGTATGTTACGGCAGGGAGATATGTGCCTATGGGGGAAAACTCCAGCACAGTGAGAGAAAAGTCCTGGTGAAGAGTACATATCCATTTATTCAGCTCATCTTTGGTTGGATATTGGCCTTATGTGTGAAAAGCACAGTGTTAACTATATCCCTTCCAAGATAAAGGGTGTGTAGTTGAATGGTTGCATATATTTGTACATGCAACTATTTTTTTTTACATTCAACTGTTTTTTTTGATTGAGTGCAACTCATATAACATAAAATTAACTATTTTAAGGTGAATAATTCAGTGGCATTTAGAGCATTCACAATGTTGTAGAACTGCCATCTCTATTTCCAAACACTTTTATTGCCCCAAAGGAAATTCTGTATCTGTTAAGCGGTTGCTCCCTATTCCTGCTTCTCACCTGGCCCTGGTAGTCATCAATCATCATTCTATCTTTATGAATTTACCTGTTCTGGGCAGTGGTTTGCCTCTGTGTCTTCACCCAAATATCACCTTGAATTGTAATAATCCTCACATGTGAAGGGCAGGACCTAGTGGAGATAATTGATTGAATCATGGGGCAGTTTCCCCCATGATGTTCTTGTGATAGTGAGTGAATTCTCACAAGATCTCTCACAAGATCTGATGGCTTTATAGGGGGCTTCCCCCTTCAATCAGTACTCATTCTCTCTTCTGCTGCCCTGTGAAGAGGTGCCTTCTGCTATGATTGTAAGTTTCCTGTGGCCTCCCTAGCCTTGCAAAACTGTGAGTCAATTAAACTCCCTTTCTTTATTCTACTGAATGGAATAATTCAGTGGCATTTAGTACATTCACAATGTTGTACAACTGCCATCTCTATTTCCAAACACATTAACTTGCCCAAAGGAAATCCTATATTTGTTAAGCAGTTGCTCTCTATTCCTTCTTCTCTCCCAGCCCTGTTAACCACCAACCATCATTTCATCTGTATGACTTTACCTATTGGGGATATTTCAGACAAATAGAATTACATAATATGTCACCTTTTGTGTCTGGCTTCTTTCCCTTAACATAATGATTTTGAGGTTCATTTACCTTGTAGCATGTATTAGTATTCATTCCTTTTTATGGTTGAAAATATTGCATTGTATTTGTATACCACAATTTGTTTTTGCATTCGCTGTTGATGGGCATACATGCTGTTTCTACTTTTTGGCTATTGTGAATAGTGCTGCTATGAACATATGTGTACATGCACTTATTTGAGTACCTGTTTTCAATTCTTGCCAGTGTCTACTGCCCAACTAATTTTTTTTGACAAAGAAGTGAAGCAATTCAATGGAGAAAGTATAGTCTTTTCAACTAATGGTGCTAGAGCAATTGGGCATCTATAGGCAAAAAAATAAACCATGACGTAACCATTATACCTCGTATTAAGATTAATCCAAAAGGGATCATGAATTTAAACATAAAATGTAAAACTATACAAAATCCTAAAAGAGAACATAGGGAAAAATCTTCTAGACCTAGGGCTAGGTGAACAGTTCTTAGATATGACACCAAGCACACCATCCATAAAAGGCAAAGTTAGTATATGGGTCTGTAAAAATTTTAAATGTTTGTGCAGCAAAATAATCTGTTAAGAGTAAGAAAAGACAGGTTATATAGAAAACATTTACAAACCACAAATTTGGCAAAGATCTTATATCTAGACTGTACAAAGAACTTTCAAACTAAACAGTGAAAAACTAAACAGTCCAAATGGAAAATGCACCAAAGACTAGAACAGCTAGTTCACCCAAGAGGAGATACAGATGACAAATAAGTTCATAAAAAGATATTCAACATTATTGGCTGTTAGGAGAAGGCAAATTAAAACCGCAACAAGCTATCACTACTCACCTGTTAGATGAGGCAAAATAGTGATTCTACCAAATGCTGGAGAGAATGCAGAGAAACTAGATTTCTCATACATTGTTAAGAATGTCTAATGACACAGCTACTATGGAAAGATATTTGGCAGTTTCTTGTAAATCAAAACTTGTACTTACCATAATGACCCAGCAATTGCACTCTTGAGCATTTATCCCAAGAGAAAAATGAAAACTTAGGTTCACACAAACATCTGTAAACAAAAGTTTCTAGCAGCTTTGCGATAGTCCCAAACTGCAAACAGCCAAACTCTAGTACATCTATACAGTAGAATATTACTCAGCAATAAAAAGAAATGAACTATTGATACATGCAGCAATCTGGATGAATCTCAAGGGCATTAGGCTGAGTGAAAAAAGCCAATTGCAGAAGGTTACTTACATAATGTATAATTCCATTTCTATAACATTTTCAAAATGACAAAACTACAGTGACAGGCATGGGGAGTGGGTGTGAAGATAAAGGGAGAATATGAGAATATGGGGGGTTTCTTTGTGGTGACGGAAACAGTTCTGAGTCCTGATTGTGGTGGCTACATAAATATATACATGCGATAAAATTGCACAGAACTACACACACACACACACACACACACACACACACACACACACACACACACAAATAAGTGAGCACATGTAAAAACTGGTGAAATTAAACAAGGTCTGTGGTCTGGTTAACAGAATTATAACAAAGTCAATTTCGTGTTTTGATATTGTATATGGACTGTCACCACTAGGGGGATGCTGGGGAAAGAGTGCAATGACTATTTTGCAACTTCCTGAGAATCTATAATCATTTCAAAATAAAGAGTTAAAAAGAAACTAAGTGATGCTTGGGGATGATGGCTCACACTTGTAATCCCAGCATTTGGGGAGGCTGAGGTACGAGCATTGCTTGAGGCCATGAGTTCGAACCTAGCCTGGGCAATATAGTGAGGCCCATCTTTAAAAACAAAAAACAAACAAGCAAACAAACAAAAAACAAAGCCAGGTGTGATGGGGGCACACCTGTAGTCCTAGCTACTCGAGACACTGAGGCAGTAGGATTACTTGAGCCCGGGTTTTTTTTTTTCTTCTTCTTCTTTATTTGAGATAGAGTCTTGCTCTGTTGCCCAGGCTAGAGTGTAGTGGTGGGATCTTGGCTCACTGCAACCTTTGCCTCCTGGGTTCAAGTGACTCTCATGCCTCAGCCTCCTGAGTAGCTGGGATTACAGGTGCATACCACCATACCTGGCTTTTTTTTTTTTTTTTTGTACTTTTAGTGGAGATGGGGTTTCACCATATTGACCAGGCTGGTCTTGAACTCCTGATCTCAAGTGATTCACCCACCTTGGCCTCCCAAAGTGCTGGGATTACAGGCGTGAGCCACCACGCCCAGTTGAGCCCAGGGGTTTGAACCTGTAGTAAGCCATGATTGCACCATTGAACTCCAGTCTGGGTGATGGAATGAGTCCCCATCTCAAAACAAACAAAACAAACTGGAAATTAAGTGGTGAGTTAAAAATGCTCATGAGGCTGGGCGCAGTGACTCACATCTGTAATCCTAGCACTTTAGGAGGCCGAGGCAGGCGGATCGTTTTAGGTCAGGAGTTGGAGACCAGCCTGACCAACATGGTGAAACCCTGTCTCTACTAAAAATACAAAAAAATAAGTAAATAAAAATTAACCGGGCATGGTAGCACATGCCTGTAGTCCCAGCTACTTGGGAGACTGAGGCAGGAGAATCGCTTGAACCCAGGAGGCTGAGGTTGTGGTGAGCCGAGACTGCCGCACTACACTCCAGTCTGGGTGACAGAGCAAGACTTCATAACAACAACAACAACAACAACAACAACAACAACAAATGCTCATGAAAGTACTAGGATATAGCTGTATTTTATTAATACTTTGAATAAAGGCAACAATGATTTTGAACATAAAAATAGAAGTGTGATATTAGGTTTTGCTGAGCTTTCTCGGTAAGAGGAAATCCTTGCCTTTTGAGTGCCTGGGGGAGTAGGGAAGATAGTTTGGTAAACAGCACATTGTCTACTGGAAGGTAAGCAGATATAAGCAACCACCTATGATCCCTGAATCAAATGAATTGAGTAATTCCAAGCAAAGTGTGGTAGGCATTTAGAGGAAGGAGATTTTATAGTGGCCTGAATGGCTGGGGAAATATTTCCTGGAGGAGGTGACTTTTAAAGTGACCCTTGGAAAATTGATTTGATTCAGAAGATGAGAAAGAGAACAGGGAAAGCTTCCATAGATGTCTTATATATTTTATTTTTGGTTAATATTTTATTAATCAAACTCCTACTTTATCTCAAAGCTTATTCTTTTATGCTTTTAGCCTCTGAAGCTGGATGTGTCTAGGCATCCAGCTTCAGAGGAGGTGTGCAGGCACACCTTGTTTTATTGCACTTCACAGACATTGTGTTTTTTACAAATTGAAGTTTTATGACAAACCTCCATTGAGCAAGTCTACTGGTGCCCTTTTCCCAACAGTATGTGCTCACTTTGTGTCTCTGTGTCAAATTTTGGTAATTCTCTACATATTTCAAACTTTAAAATTACATCTGTTATGCTGATCTGTGATCAGTGATCTTAGATACTCCTATTATAATGGTTTTGGGGCACCACGAACTGTGACCATATAAGACAGTGAACATAACTGATAAATGTTATGTGTGCCCTGACTACTTCATTGACTGGCCCTTCTCCCATCTCTCTTCCTTTCCTCAGGCTTCCCTATTTTCTGAGACAAAACAATAATGAAATTATGGCTGTTAGTAGCCTTACAATGGCTGCTAAGTGTTCAAGTAAAAGGGAGAGTCCCATGTCTCACTTTAAATCAAAAGCTGGAAATGATTACACTTATTGAGAAAAGCATGTTGAAAGCCAAGACAGGCCGAAAGCTCTCTTGAGCCAAACAGTTAGCCAACTTGTAAATACAAAGGAAAAATTCTTGGAAATCAGAAGTGCTACTCTAGGCCTCTTGAGCCAAACAGTTAGCCGACTTGTAAATGCAAAAGAAAAATTCTTGGAAATCAGAAGTGCTACTCCAATGAACACAAATGATAAGAAAATAAAATAGCTTGATTGTTGTTATGGAGAAAGTTTCAGTGGTTTGGATAGAAGATCAAACTGGTCACAATATTTCCTTAAGCCAAAACCTAATTCAGAGCAAGGCTCAAACTCTTCAATTCTATGAAGGCTGAGAGAGGTGAGGAAGTCCCAGAAGGAAGGTTTGAAGCTAACAGAGGTTGGTTCAGGAGGTTTAAGGAAAGATGCCATCTTCATAACATGAAAATACAAGGTGAAGCAGCAAGTGCTGATGTAGAAGCTGCAGCAAATTACCCAGAAGATCTAGCTAAGATCACCGATGAAGGTGGTTACACCGAACAACAGATTTTCAATGTAGACAAAATAGCCTTCCACTGGAAAAAGATGCTATCTGGGACTTTTATAACTAGACAAGAGAAGTAAATGACTGGTTTCAAAGCTTCAAAACACAAGGCTGACCCTTGTTAAGGGCTAATGCAGCTGGTGACTTTAGGTTGAAGCCAATGCTCATTTACCATTCTGAAAAACCTAGACCATTAAGAATTATGCTAAGTCTACTCTGCCTGTATTCTATACATAGAACAACAAAGACTGGATGACAGCACATCTGTTTACAGTGTGATTTACTACATATTTTAAGTCCATTGTTGAGACCTACTGCTCATAAAAGAAGATTCCTTTCAAAAGATTATTGCTCATTGGACAATACACCTGGTCATCTAAGATCTCTGATGAAGATATACAAGGAGATGAATGTCATTTTCATGCCTGCTAATATATTTATTCTTCAGTCCATGGATCAAGGACTAATTCAACTTTCAAGTCTTATTATTTAAGAAATACATTTTGTAAGACTATAGCTACCATAGATAATGATTCATCTGGTGGATCTGGGCAAAGTACATTAAAAAGCTTCTGGAAAGGATTCACTGTTCTAGATAACATTAACAACATTTGTGATTCATGGGAGGAAGTGAAAACATCTTAACAGGAGTGTGAAAGGAGTTCATTCCAACTCTCATAGATGACTTTGCAGAGTTCAAGATTTCAGCAAAGGAAGTAACTGCTGATATGGTGGAACTAGCAAGAGAATCAGAATTAGAAGTATAGCCTGAATGTGTGATTGAATGGCTATAATCTCATGATCAAATTTTAGCAGATGAAGAGTTGCTTCTTACAGATGGGCAAAGAAAATGTTTTTTTGAGATGAAATCTACTACTGGTGAAGATGCTGTGAGCATTGTTGAAATGATAACAAAGAATTTGAAATATTACATAAACTTGGTTGATAAAGCAGTAGAGGGGCTTAAGAGGATTGACTCCAATTTTGAAAGGAGTTCTATGTGAGTAAAATGCTATAAACAGCATCATATGCTACAGTGAAATCTTTCATGAAAAGAAGAGCCAATCAATGTGGCAAGCTTCATTGTTGTCTTATTTTATGAAATTTCCACAGCCACACCAACCTTTAGAAACCATCACCCAGATTAGTCAGCAGTCATCACCATTGAGGCAAGACTCTTCCCCAGCAAGAAGATTGCTACTCAGTGGAGGCTCAGATGATCATTAACATTTTTTCAGCAATAAAGTATCTTTTAATAAAGTATGTACATTGTTGTTTTAGACATGGTGCTATTGCATATTTAATAGACTACAATGTAATGTAAACATAACTTTTATGTGCTCTGGAAAACGAAAATTTATGTGACTAATTTTATGACAATATTCACCTTATTGCTGTGGTCTGGAACCAGACTTGCAATATCTTTGAAGTATGCCTGTATGATAAAAATGGACCATGGGGACTGGCACAAAATGTGCTTGTTTTGAAGCTTAAAGAGAGAGTTTAGACTTAGTTTGTAGCTCTTCCAAGGGAACTTCTCTTTGGAATGGGACAGTTTGACTTTAAGTTTTGAGTCCTACTGCCATTTGCTGCAAGGTAGTAAGGTGAAGTCATATTGCTGGAAATTCTGCCAAAATAAGATTGTTTCTTCCACTATAGTTTTTTTGTCAGGAAGAACTTGAAAAATGAATTGAAACTGAAAATCAAGTACAACTGACAATAAAGAATATTGCCCTTGTAGGAACACAACAAACCACTTGCAGTTAATAGAGTCTCGATTCTGTATTTTCTTGCATTTTATTATTGGATTCTAGTCCAGAGAAGCCAAATTCAAAGAAAGCTAAATGCCAGATACGAATAGACCCTTGATCACAAGCAATTTATTCCGACATTTGTTGTAAGATGGACTTACATTTTACTTGGTCCTCTTTACTTAATTGGCAAACATTAACTATCACATATTATTAATTAATAAAGTTATACGATCTTTGCAGAAGCTAATTCATACTTTAGGAGAAGATTGAAATAGCCATTTAAATTGTCTGTGGAGAAAAGATGCCCTCACTGAACCAACTACTTGAGTGCCCTTTCAATTACATCAAGAATGCCAGCCATTTAGGCTAAAAAGAGCTCTGGAGATTCCCTTATTCAATAGCCTCATTTCACAAGGGAGGAAAACAAGACCAGAAGAAGATGCACTTCTTTCAGGGAATAAGTGGTTTTCAAGCTGTTCGTTCATTCATTTGTTTGTTGCTTGTTCAATCTGAGCACTATGAGCCAGATATGTATTGTTCTGAGTGCTGGGGATATCGGGACCTGCTCCCAGGGGGCTTACATAGTGTGTATGTGGAAGAGAAATTAGAAAATGAAGACTACAGTTTTGGATTAACTAGTAATTTCGCCACAGTGGTAACTGCACTAAAGAAAAGAAGAACAAAGAACAGAATTCTGATTGGTAGGAAGTGGGTGTTCAGGGATAACTTTTTCAGGGAGATGACATTTAGGCTGAGGCCTGAATGATGAAAAGTCCTCATCATCTTTGTTATGACAATGGGGGAGATTGCCACAGGTCGAGAAGAGCCAAACCCTGCGGTAGGAGGATGACTAGTCAATTCAGAGTAGAACACAGCCCAGTGTTAGGTGAGGGCTTGGCATGGTAGAGTCTTGTGGGCTGAGTGAAGACCATTAGTCTATGAAAGGTCTTCAGAGGAGCTGAGGGATACAATTTATATTTTTAAAATGTTTTGTTGAATCTGATGTGGAATGGTGTGGACAAGGTAGCTAGTTATGGGGCCACCACAGCCAGCCCATATGAGAAGGATATGGTCTAGAGTAGGGTTTGTGGCAGGGCTGAGCAAGAGAAGTGAATGTGTTTAGGATATTTTTTAAAGACAGAATGGGCAGGACTGTGGTTGGATTGGATGTGGGGGTGAGGATAAATGAGAGAGTGATTAGAAGGATTGAAGCTTTTGGTTTAAGCACATAGGTAGGGTTATTTCCTGAAATGGGAAAGTCTTAAGAGGTGCAGGTTGGAGACGGTACAGTGAAAGATCAAGGGTAATGAAGAAATAAATTGGTACTGCACAGAGATTGGAAAAAAGAAGAGTAGGCCTATTTTGATAGGGCAGTTGATGAAGGCCTCACTCAGGAGTTGACATTTAAGGTGAGAACTGAAAGGTGTGAAAAGCCAGAGAAGAACATTTCAGATAGAGGGACCCGCAGGTGCAGAGGCTCAGGGGAGGAAGTGGCTTCACAACTCAGAGGGAACCCAAGGGAGAAAGGTAATCAAAGGAGTGGTTTTCGTGTTTCATATTATAACTTAGATGTAATAGAAGAAATTTGCCTTTTTTCTCTTTTTAGCTGACCTGATTTTTCTTATAGTAGTTGAGAATGAAAGAAGGTACCAGGACTTTAAACCTGCCAATGAATCCACCTCTTTCAGTTGACTCCATCACCTTTACACCCGTGGCTTCCTTTATCTGGAATATTTGGCTGAATTGAAAATCTGTCTCTTAGATGTATTCAATCTAAGATTTTGTCCCTGGATATTTGTACTAAATATACTAAAACCAAAAGTCAAAACATCATATAAGTTAATGTAAAATTGTTCTGATATGTGAAGTAAAAGGGATTTGAAAGCATTTTTTTCAAATTGACTGTGGCACATACATTTGGCCAAACATGAGTCCAACATTTCTCAACCAACTCAAGTCATTGTTTTGCACTTTGCTTTACATTTGTTCCAATAGGATTAGATGCTTTGGGTGTGGGTGCCAAGAAGTGACAAAAAATGGAAGCTGGGATCATTATGGTTAACCCAAGCATGTTGGAAACCAGAGAGGGGCTGAATGTGTCATACACAGACTCATGAACCCAATAATGGGTTGCAGTGTATTTTGAAATAAACTTCTATCCATTGGGAGAGGTGAAATGAAATAAAAAATTTATCAAAAATAAAACTACTAAAAAGATTAAATTTGAAATTGACCTAGAAGGATTGATCATAATTGAGGAATTTGACCTGTAGGGACAAATTGTTCAATTGAAGAAATAATTAAAGAATTTGATCCACAGGAACATATCGGTCAATTAATCTGAATGTTCTTTCCTGGCTCTTCACACATTTTAGATCTCACCCTAAATATCAACTCCTGAATGAGGCCTTCATTTAGGGCTGTAACAAAATGGCGTTTTTTTTTTGTTTGTTTGTTTGTTTGTTTTTTTTTTTTTTTTGAGACAAAGTCTCGCTCTGTCCCCCAGGCTGAGAGTGCAGTGGTGCAATCATGACTGACTGTAACCTACACCTCCTGGGCTCAAGTGATCCTCCTTCCTCAGTTTCCCAAGTAGCTGGGACTACAGGCACATGCTGCCATGCCCAGTTAATTAAACTTTCTTTCTTCTTTTTTTTTTTTGGCAGAGATGATGTCTTCCTATGTTGCCCAGGCTAGTTTCAAACTCCTGGGCTTAAGCGTTCCTCATGCCTTGGCCTTCCAAAGTGCTGGGATTGCAGATGTGAGCCACCACATCTGGCAGGATTTTTTTTTTACCCTGATCTCCATATCTATTTATTTTTTCTTTTCGTTTGGACACACGGTCTCACTCTGTTGTTGCCCAGGCTGGAATGCAGTGGAGCTGTCATGGCTCACTGCAGCCTCAACCTTCTGGGCCCAGGTGATCCTCCTGCCTCACCCTCTAATATAGCTGGGACCAAAGGCATGTGCCACTACATCTGGCTAAGTTTTTACATTTTTTGCAGAGATAGGGTCTCACTTTGTTGCTCAGACTGGTTTTAAACTCCTGGCCTCAAGCATTCCTCCTGCCTCAGCCTACCAAAGTGCTGGGATTATAGGTGTGAACCACCATGCCAGGCCTATTTCGTCTAATAAATAGATCCTTACCCGACCTGTACTCTCCCCAACCTGTTCCTCTCTAGACTTCCCATCCCTTCCCATCCTAGGAAATGGTCCTACCTAGTTGCTCAAGTTCCCTCCTTGGTCGTCTCTTCCTTAGAGAACTTTGGACTTTATCTCTTCACCTGCTCCTCTCCTAGATGGATTGGGAGGCTCATGTGACCTCAAGATGGCAGAGAAGAGAGGCCAAGTTGTTCTATTGCACTCCAGCCCCACCTGTCTGCTTGGCAATGCTGTTTGTCTGTCTAGTCAGGTGGTGGAGTTCGGGGGTGCTTTGCTGCCCTGCCTTTGGAGAACTTAGTCAGTCAGCCTGGACTTCCTTTCTGTAGACTCACTCTCTCCTCAGGTTTCTTGGTGCTGCTGTTCTTTCTTTCTAAGGTCTGAGGGCCCTGGGACCTCCAGCTTAAGATTCTTCAGGGTCACCTCACTAATGATGTGTGGCATCTTTGTCAGCAGAAATATCAGCTTATTTTCACCACCTTCATGAGGCAGGCGGGAACCTCTAGGTCTCTTCTGTGACACCCAAGAGCCAAAGAAGACTCTGGGTAAGCAAGCCCTCTTACTATCTACCCATACTGTGTTGCCTATTTTCACTTTGCTGTGGCCATTTATTGTTGTCCCTCTATGTGGTGACATCTTTCCAGAGTGAATATGAAAGTGGCAACAGTACCTCTACTCTTGGCTTTCCTCTTGACCCTTTTCCCACCTGATAACAGCTTCTTTGAGCTTATGACTTAGGGAGGTTTGGTAGTGATCCACAACATACACATCTGACAATTTGCTTTCCCTAAATCTCCTTCTTTTTATTGCAAGCTCCCTGAGCTGGAAGGGGTAGATTCTCCTCTTTCTCCTTATGGTGGTTTTAAAACAAGTCTGAACATTTTTTGAAACTAAAAAAGATGTAGTCCATGTCAATTCCTTTGACCCTGGGTGGGCCTTTGTGACTTTCTTGATGAAAGGAATATGGCAGAAGTGATGCTGCATGCTATGCTTTGAGTTTGTCCCCACTGAAACTTTTGTTGAAATTCGGTCCTCAATGTGGTGGCATTGGGAAGTGGGGCCCAGTGGGAGGTGTTTGGGTCATGGGGGAAGATCCCTTATGAATGCCTTGGTGTTACCTCAAGTAGTGAGTTCTTGCTGTGGAGATATTAGATTAGTTGCTGTGAGGGTGGGTTGTTACACAGTCAGGATGTTTCTTAGATTTCACTCATACCCACTTCCCCTTTGACCTTCTGTCATATTTTGATCTAGCTCAAAAGTCCTCACCAGAAACTGAACAGATGCTGGGATCGTAATTCTTGAGCTTCCTAGCCTGCAGAACACAATGAGCTAAATAAACCCTTTTTCTTTATAAATTATCTAACTTCTGATATTTTGTCACAGCAACACAAAACAGACTAAGATACTGCATGATGTCAGGTTGAACTAGGAAAGGCCTTGCCATTTCTACCAGTTTCTCTTACGACTTGCTCTCAGAACTTTCAGCTCCCATGTAAGGAGTCCAGCTATCCTGAGACCTCCATTTGGGGAGACCATGTGGAGAAAGGATGAGACCTGAAGGGTGTGTGCTATTAGCTGTTTAATTGCATCCAGCTCAGGAGCCGATGTGAGCTAAGAATCCTTAAAGATGATGCCAGCTCAGCCACTGTCTGATGGCAACCACAAGAGATACTCTGAGTGAGAACCACCTGGCTAAGCCATTCAATGCCCAGATTCATGAGCAAAATAAATGCTTGCCCTTGTTTTAAGTCATTCATTTGGGATGGTTTGCTAATAGGTGACTGAAGCATCCATTCTCACTACAGCTCACATTCTTACCATCCTACTTCATTTCTTAAGTTGTCACTATGCTATGACTCATCATCAAACCTCCAAGTAGGGTGACCAGTCACCTGATTTGGATGGGACTGAGGGAGTTCTAAAAATTTCAGACTTTCATTGATAAAACTGAGAAAATCCTGGGCAAATCAAGATGAGATGGCCACCCCAACTTCAAAATTTGCTTTTTTTTTGAAATAAAAATATAGCTGAAATAGTTTAGAGATTTCAGAATTATTACTTCACTATAAATTTTTTAAAGAGGTAGTGCTGGGCATAGAGGCTGACCCTTTTTTTCCGAGTGCTATCTGCCCTCCTAAAGGAATAGATGCTATGTCAATGAGTGGGCTAGCAGAGTCAAAGATAATTATAGGATGTGAAAATGTACTTGAAAGTATTTCAAAAATATATCATAACATAGAGATGGGGAAACGATCCAGACAGGATCACTGACTTGCCAAGGACAAACCGTGACAAGGTCATGATTTGGAATGCAGATATTTAAACTTCAGTCTGGGTTACTTACCTCCAAATTTTATCAGTTCTCATTCTTACCAATAAATATTCACCATGTAGGTAGGATATAATACCCAACCCTAGAGAATACTTAGACTGAGGGAGAATGTCTTTGCTGTAAGATAGTTCACCATCTTCCCATCTAGGTAGCACAGGTTAGACTGAAATCCAGTCTCAACCAAGACTGAGTAAACTAAGAACAAGAAAATACATCTTACTTAAAACAAAACCCCAAACCAACTTCAGGTCTATTTTTGAAAAGGAGGATTTGACAATTTCATTATAATTGTAAGTGCAAAATTGTAGGCTCTGGTACTGCTGTCTCAGAAGAAGCCCAGTTAACTGTGGGTCCAGATTTTAGTGCTCTTCAAGGAAGTGAAGGATAGGGAGGCTTTCAACAAGCAGCAGGGCTGGTATAACTGGATACCGGGAAAGGAGCCTTCCTGGGTGTGGTTTTTTGGCAAAGAAACCCAGACTGCCTCGGCAAATGACTAAAAGGCTGGTAACTAAGAGGCCTCGGCAAATGACTAAGAGGCTGGGGGAGTGGGAGGAGAAGGGTGGAAAGGAGGGTGGGGAAGAAGAACATTACCTTGAGGTCTGATGTATCAGGAAAGTCTTCTACTATCTGCTTGCCCCACCTCTGTTCAGAAAAATGTGTGTGGTGTGTTTGCGTGTGCATTCTGGGTGTACCTAACAAATAGAGTAGAGCTTTTTTCAAAGAAGGCAAATTGCTTACTACTATTACTCCAATGCCATGGCTACCCAATCACCAAGCCCATTTTTTCCAAGAAGGCCAGGAGAAAACTCTCTGACTAGCACAGCTAATAAGATGGTGAGGCCATGAGTCAGACACTGATTAGATTCAGCTGATATGTGAACAGCTGTGAGTTGCATTCATATTATGATTAAAGAAAAATTTCTATAATTTGACACAACCTTAAGACTCATTCATGCAAAACCGAAAGTTAAAAAAAAAACAATGAGTGAAAACTCTTGGGGTGGGATAACATTTCAAACTTTTAAACACTTGCTTTTATTCTGTATTTCCTCCTTTCCTTTCCTTCCACTCAAATAGGTAGTTAAGTCTGTTCTTTGCTTCCATGGAGGAATATAGTTGGGACAAAAAGGAGAAATAGTCTACATGTCTTTCTGGCATTGGAAGAATAGGTGAGGCCAACATATTGGCCAGAAACCCACAAGGGAAAAGATTCCTCTGAGACCAGAGCTGGAAGATTTCCCAGGGCTGCAAGGAGGGAACATAGAAGAACAGAGAGCTCTGAAGTTCTGGGGCAGAGGAGAAACATGCCCTTGTGAAAGTTGTCAGACTCAAAATGGAGTCACTAATGTTAAAACAGCAATAGCAACTATAACAACCCTGACAAATAGAGCTGGGAAAAGGCTGTGAGGAGAAGGTATCCAATCTTGTGTGCCTGATAACAAAACTATCACAAAAGTCTGCAAAAACCTCGCAAAAAGGTCATTGCAACCTTACACACACAAAGATATTTTTGCAAGGACATCTGCCCAGAAACTGCCTTTTAACCTTGGGTTGGTATCACCTTTTTGTTTGTTTGTTTGTGTTTTAGATATGAGATCTCACTATATTGCTCAGGCTGGTCTTAAAATCCTGTGCTTAAGCTACTCTCCTGCCTCAGCCTCCTGAGTAGCTGGGACTACAGGTACGCACCACTGAGCCCAACTAATCCTTTGTTATTGATCTTTGTAGACAAGGATAATTTTTTTTTTCAAAATGATTACATAATCCTCCTAATTTTTTCCTTTAAAAATCTTTATCTTCCTTTACCTCCCTGAATACACACATAGTTTTCTATGGCAGATGTATTCCCATTGCAAATCTCTATTCTCAAATAAACATCATTTTTTCTAAGAGAGCCTCTCTTAATTTGTTATTTAGGTTGACACTCTGAATCTTTCAACATTCATTCATTCATTCATTCATTCAACTTTTTTTACACCAGGCACTGTTTCAAGAGCAGTGAACAAATAGATAAAATCAGAACAATGCCCTCATGAAGCTTACATTTTAGTGAATATCAAAACGTATGAGATTCTTATGCCAGACATTATTCTAAATGCTTGGTATGTTTTCTTCTCACAACAACCCCTTGAGTTAGATACTATATTCCCAGCTTACAAATGAAGAAAGTGAGACAGAGAAAGAATATATAGTTTGCTGATCTCACAGCTAGTAAGTAGCAGGGCTGGAATTAGAACCCAGATAAACCGGCTTCATTTCTTTTAACTGCTATGGTACTCTTGCTAAACTTTTAGGTAGGGTTTTGGGAGGTTGGCAAGACACTAGAGTTGCGAAGGCTGCTTGGGGCAGTTTTACAGAGACTTTCATGCCCCAGATAGGTCAGGGTAGGAGTGGAAAGACCCTGAAATTCCAGGGTCCTCCATTGTGGATGATGAATGTCTCAGAGGCAGTCTACCCCTGAATGTCTTCCACTGCCTGAGTCTGAGACAGCAGCTTGACCAGAGGGGAAGAGCTCTGAGGTCTGAGGTGTTTCCTCCCTGCTTAGCAGGATGTACACTCAAGATAGAAATTAGATTGTGTTAAAAGAATAGAGATAATAAAATAGAAAGAATTGTTAAAATAAGATGAAATGGTGGGGGCACAGTGACACATGCCTGTAGTTCCAGCTACTAAGGAGACAGAAGCAGGAGGAACACTTGAGCCCAGAATTTCGAGTCCAGCCAGGGCAACACAGTGTGAGACCCATGTCTCTTAAAGAAAAAAAAAAAAAAAAGATAAACAGAACAATTTATTTTTTGAACTGTGAGTTTGCTGACTAAGACCCTCTGGGAAGCATGGGATTAGAGAGCTATGTGTGAGGGCGGGTGGTCCCAATCTCAATCTCACATTTCTCCCTCTAGGATTAGAGCATTGTTAAAGGAGGATCTAAGATTTCAATGCTGCTAAAGATGAAAGCTTAATCAAATAAGACTATTAACTCCTTTTTAAAGAGAAATTAGTTTGAATTTACATGATTGTGGCAGACTATGTAACTATCAACTTTTCACTAAAAAATAAGTGGATATTTATATGGATGTGGACCAAGATGGAGGACTAGAAAGCTCCACTAATTGCTCCCCCTGCAAGGATATCAAATTAACAACTATCTGCATGGCAAAGAACCAAAAATCAGATGAGCACTCGCAGTACCTAGTTTTAACTTCACGTCTCTGAAGGAGGCACTGAAGAGGTAGAAAAAACAGCCTTGAATTGCCAACACCAGGCCTGCCCCATCCCCTAGCAGTGGTGCCATGGTACTGAGAGTCTTTCTGTGAGCTAGGGGCGGGGGAACACAGCAATTGTGAGGCACTGAACTCAGTCTTGCCCTGTTACAACAGAAAGAAAAACTGTACCAAACTCAGCTGATGCCTGCCCATGGAGGAAGCATTTAAATCAACCATAGCCAGAGGGGAATCACTGATCCCAGTGGCTAGAACTTGAGTTCCACAAGCCTCACCACTGTGGGCTAAAGTGTTCTGTGGCTCTACATAAGCTTGAAAGACAGTCTAGGACAGAAGGACTGCAATGCCGAGGGAAGTCCTAAGACTAAACTGAGCCTAGGTCAGTGGACGGGGTGGGGGAGGTGGGGGGGGGGGGCATGTGACATACTGAGATACCAGCTGGAAGAGCCAAAGGAGTGCTGACATCACCTTTCCCCTTCCCCTAAACCCACGCTGCACAACTTGCAGCTCCAAAACAAACAGCTTTCTTCCACTTGAGGAGAGGAATAGAAAGAGTGAGGAAGACTTTGTCTTGCATCTTGGATACCAGCTCAGCCACAGCAGGATAGGGCACCAGTTAGAGGTGTGAGGTCCCCTTTCCAGGCCTTAGCTGCTGGATTACATTTCTAGACACAGTCTAGGTGAGAAGGGAATCCTCTTCCTTGAGGGGAAGGATTCAGCTGTGGCAGGATTCACCACCTGCTAACTGAAGAGCCTATGGGCCCTGAATAACCAGCAGTAATACTCAGGTAATATTAATACGTCAGGGCCTTGAGTGAGTCTCTGAGACTTGCTGGCTTCAGGTGATACTCAGCACATTTCCAACTGTGGTGCCTGTGGGGTGAGACTCCTTCTGCTTGAGAAAATAGAAGGAAAAGTAAAGGGGACTTTGCCTGGCACTTTAAATACCAGTTTGGCCACATCAGGTTAGAGTACCCAGAGGGGTCTTGAGGTCCTTGATTCTAGGATTTGCCTATTGGATGGCATTTCTGGACCTGCCTGGGCAGAGGGGAGCCTGCTACCCTGAAAGGTGAGTCTGATGCCAGGCAGCATTCACCACAAGCTGACTGAAGAGCCCTCGGGCCTTAAGGAAACATCAGTGATAATCTGGCTTTACTCTCTGTGGGCCTGTGGTGGTGGTAGCTATGAAGTAAGGCTCCTCTGCCTTTGCAAAGGAGAAGGAAAAGTGGGAAGAACTGTGTCTTGTGGTTTGAATGCCAGCTTAGTTGCAGTACAATACAACACCGGACATATTTCGAAGGTTTTTGACTGTGGTCTCTGGCTCCTGGATGGCAAATTTGGACCTTGCCAGGGACTAGGGGAACTTGTTGCCTGAAGGGAAGGATACAGGCTTGGCAAGCTTTGTCATTATGGATTGTAGAGCCCAAGGGCCTTGAGTGAACATAGGCAGTAGCCAGGGAGTGGCTAGAGTAGGCCTTGAGTGAAACCCAGTGCTGTGCTGCTTAAAGTCTGACCCAGCACATTTTTAGTGGTGGTGGCCACAAGGGTGCCTGTGTCACTTCACCTCCAGTTCCAAGTGGATCAGAACAGAGGGAGACCCAGTGTCTTTGGGAGAAAGTAAGAGAAAAGAGCAAGAGTCTCTGCCTGATGATCTGGAAAATTATTCTGGATCTTTTCCAAGACCATCAAGTTGGTAACTCAACAAATCTGCAAGAACCACAGCATTACTGGGCTTGGGGTGCCCCCTAAAACAGATACAGCTTAGTTCGCAATACCCAAGTCCTTTCAAATATCTGGAAAGCCTTCCCAAGAAGGATGAGTGCAAACAAGCCCAGACTGTGAAGACTACAATAAACACCTAACTCTTCAATACCCGTCTACAAGAATCAAAACCATCCAGGAAAACATGACCTCACCAAATGAACTAAATAAAGCACCAGGGAACCAGTTTTGGAGAAACAGATGTGTGACCCTTCAGATAGAGAATTCAAAATAGCTGTGTTGAGAAAATTCAAGGAAATTCACGATAACATAGAGAAGGAATTTAGAATTGTATTAGATAAATTTAACAAAAAGATTGAAATAATTAAAAAGAATCAGGCAGAAATTCTGGAGTTGAAAAATGCAATGGGCATACTGAAGAATGAATCAGAATCCTTTAATAACATAATTTGTCAAGCAGAAGAAAGAATTTGTGAGCTTGAAGACACCCTAAATAAAAATACACAGTCTGAGGAGGCAAAAGAAAAAAGAATAACAAACAATAAAGCACACTTACAAGATCTAGAAAATGGCCTTAAAAGAAAATCTAAGAGTTATCTCCTTAAAGAGGAGGTAGAGAAAGAGATAAGGGTGGCAAGTTTCTTCAAAGGGATCATAACAGGTAACTTCCCAAACCTAGATAAAGATATCAATATCCAAGTACAAGAAGATTATAGAACACCAAGTAGATTTAACCCAGAGAAGACTACCTCAAGGCTTTTAATAATCAAACTCCCAAAAGGTCAAGGATAAAGAAAGGATCCTAAAAGCAGCAAGAGAAAAGAAACAAATAACATACAAGGAGCTCCAATACATCTGGCAACAGACTTTTTAGTGGAAACCTTAAAGGATAGGAGAGAGTGATATGACATATTTAAAGTGCTGAAGGTATAAAAAGTTTTCTGTAGAATAGTATATCCAGTAAACATATCCCTCAAACATGAAGAAATACAGACTTTCCCAGACAAACAAAAGCTGTGGGATTTCATCAACACCAAAACTGTCCTAAAAGAAATGCTAAAGGAAGTACTCCAATCAAAGAAAAGGCTGTTAATGAGCAATAAGAAATCACCTGAAGGTATCTTAAGTAGAAAAGCTAAACAGTGAATCAATCAAAAATAATAACTAAAATAACTTTTCAGGACATAGACAATACAATAAGATACAAATAGAAACAACAAAAAGTTAAAAAGTGGGGGAATAAAGTTAAAGCATATAGTTTTTATTAGCTTTCTTTTTGCTTGTTTGTTTATTCAAACAGTATTGTTATCAGGTTAAAATAATGGGTTATAAGACAGCATTTGCAAGCCTCATGGTAAACTCAAGCCAAAAAACACACAAGGAATACACAAAAAAATAAGAAGCGAGAGAAACTAAATTATGTCACCAGAGAAAATCACCTTTGTTAAAAGGAAAACAGAAAGAAAAAGAAAGAAGGAAGAGAAGATCACAAAACAATGAGAATACAAACAACAAAATGGCAGGAATAAGTCCTTACTTATCAATAACAGCATTGAATGCAAGTGAACTAAACTCGCCAATCAAAAGACATGGAGTGGCCGAATGGATAAAAAACAACAATAGGAACAACAACAACAACAAACAACAGCAACCAAAAAATAAGACTTAATTACCTATTGCCTTTAAGAAATACTCATCACCTATAAAGACATACAGACTGAAAATAAAGGGATGGAAAGAGATATTCCATGCCAGTGGAAACCAAAAAACAGCCGAAGTAGCTGTACTTATATCAGACAAAATAGATTTAAAGAGAAAAACTATAAGAGGCAAAGAAGGTTACTATATTATGATAAAGGAGTTAATTCAGCAAGAAGATATAACAATTATAAATACATATGCACCCAACACTGGAGCACCCAGGTATACAGAGCAAATTTTATCAGAGCTAAAGACAGAGATAGACCCTAATACAATAATAACTTGAGACTTCAATACCCCACTTTCAGCATTGGACTGATCTGCCATACAGAAAATCAACAAAGAAACATTGGACTTAATCTGTACTATAGACATAATTGATATTTATAGGACATTTTATCCAGTGGCTACAGAATACACATTCTTTTCCTCAGCACATGGAACATGCTTCTCTTCAGGAGATGCAACTACTTCTGATTCCAGTAAGTGTTTCAATAACACCCTGTGCAGATTTCAAGCACTAAATTTAATTCATGTTATTGTCATTATTTATAGGTCTATCTGCCAAACTGGATGTTGGGCTTCTCAGGTCATTTTTGTATCTTCTGTCTTTGTATCCACACAGCAAGTGTAGTGTCTGAGGCATTGTGAGTCATTGACAAATATTTGTTACAGACATTCATTTATTGAGGAAAGAACTCATGTGGTTTATTTGATCACATAATGAGAGCTTTGTACTACTTTCTGTTTTTCCTGGCTTGCCAAAAAAGTTCAAGCCAAATTTTATGCTCTGTGACAATAGCTATCTTATCCTAACTCTAAAAGATATTTTTAACTTTTGTTTCTATTTTAATTAAGCTAACTACGTATTTTCATCTAAATGATCTCAAATGCATTTTGGAACTATAAGGAACATAAATTATAAACAAATGCACTTAGCAAATTTTGGCTCATATCTATGTTGAAGGAAGATCCAATCAATGCCTCTCACTATGATGAAACGTTAAGAAACATGAAGAAGTAATAACTGTTAGATAAACAGGCAAATGTATTATGTATTATGCTTATGAATAGAAAAGGCAAATAGAGATTACTCAAAGAGTAGACTGGAGATTTATAAGCTATAAACAGATACATTTACATGGCTAGGGTTGCTGAGATGACTTGGCACTGATGGGTATTATGCAGTGTGGAGAATCATGTGTTGAAAAAATTCATTTTACTTTTAGTTATGTATTGGTTGTTTTGCTACTTAGGAGAAAGACAAAGGGACATAGCAAATCCAAAGGATTTCTCAGAGGAGAAGGATACTATAAACCTGGTGAGACAGCTGTGTAGTGGTCCCGTTACGAGAAAGGCAGAGGTCAGATGCAGGTACCAAGGTCAGGCAACAGAGTCCAAAAGGTACACTTCTATCACTATGAGAGAAAAAGGGTATTCGATTTGAGATTGGAGAATCTCAATGGTCCAAGGAAATTATCAGTTGCCTTGTATAGTTACAGTGATATAAATCCATAGGAATATTATTTTGTGAAGTAAGGAGCGTATTCGTTGTCAAATTACTCTTGGTTTTGCCACAGGCTTACCAAAAGACTGAAGGCTAGAGTGAAATGGGAAGACAGAAAACAACAGGAGGAAAAAGGAAAACCAAAATGCATGAGGACAAGGCAGAGCTTTATTTATTAAAGTTATACTTGGGAAAATTTGAGAAAGTAAAGGAGTTGAGCATTTTCCTGAACTGAAAACAGACCATTTGGTATTACTTATAAAGTAAACAGCACTTTCTAGATGAAAACAAACTACTGAAAGAATGAACAACGAAGCAGTCATTTCACCATCAAAAGGGTCAATATTTGCTTTTTCTGTAACCAGAAATAGCTGGGTTTGTTTTTTAATTTTAATGGTATAAATTTTAATGACAAAGATTATTTAGTCTTTAGTGAAAAATTGGAAATTCCTACAGCGAAATTTGCTCTTAGAAATGGACTCCAGTTTTAGAATGAAAAGTGCCCTAACTTAACACTTACTTGTGTGTCAAGGTTGATGAGACTATCTAGACATTGGAATGTGGAAAAGGAACATGCTCACAGAGAAGGCTGGCATCTTCACTGGGAAAGGAAACTTAGAGGCAGTTGCTAGGCTTGACCTGTGGTAAAGAGTTCTTGTCCTTGACACCTGCTCTCAGAGGTCAAAAAGCTTTTAGCCTTCGTGAGGCCATTTGGGAGGTCTGAAACTTCCAAATTCATTATTAATATTGAATTGTGAGATTTCATATAAAAATCCACATTTCTGATTTCTTTTAAAAAATCGGATAATATTCCAGCATAGCAACTATCAATAGGAACTGAATAGAAGCTGCTCATTTGGGACAGAGCCAGGTCATGATTGTCCCTTCCCCAATCCCACTATTTTTGCCAGACATGGAGATTGACTTGCCATCTATCAAAATGGTTGCACAGCTGTTTGCATTATTATAGAATTAATAAAATATTGAAGTATTTATTTTTTTTCCCAATGTTCAGTTTTCTTTAATGATCCTCATTTCCCTGAAGCACAGGTTCAGGTAGCTGGGTGATGGCAGGAGATGTTCACTTAAAGATCTTGCCCTGATTGAAAGCTTTGCCCACATGCTGGAAGGCTCTATCCCAGGAAAAGTACTCTTGAACCTGCATCTGGTCTCATCACTGCCAGGATCCAGTTTCTGCTATGTGTATGACTCGTAGTCCACCTGCCAATCTGGACTCAGGGGAAAGGCAAGCTCCTGGCCTCTTAAGACCCAGATTCCACAAATGGAGTTACTGTTGTTGGTTCCAAAGAGGATGACACTGGCAAAGGTGTTCTTCCTCAGCTTGTCTAGTCACTGGAACATTTCAGTGATGAGGTTGCAACTCATGAAGGTCTGGGTGAGTTCTTCAGGGAGGTAACACTCAGAGTACCATAGGGACAAGCCATCCTTAACAGAGTGCTTCCAAAAATATGGCAGTGACACTGTGTGTCCTCACTGGAGCACTTGGGTGTAAATTCACCCGACACAAAGGTACCCTTGGACAGCTGAGCAAAGCGGTCCTTGGCCTTGGGCTCAGCAGCAGATGCCTGCTCACATTCATCCATCTCCTCCTCAGGAGCAGGAGAAGCCACATTTTTTCCTCTTTCTGCTCAGCCCGAGGCATCTGTTTCTC
Organism: Piliocolobus tephrosceles; assembly: GCF_002776525.5. Lineage (NCBI taxonomy): Eukaryota > Metazoa > Chordata > Mammalia > Primates > Cercopithecidae > Piliocolobus > Piliocolobus tephrosceles. The sequence continues at coordinate 173,070,730 of NC_045435.1, read as the reverse complement.
TTTTAATGAACCTTTCCCTTTCCATGTGTGTCATTTTTAGTCAGGCTTTCTACAGAACTTTTAGCATCAGACCATCTTCTCACACAGTTTCACTTCTTCCAAAACGGTCTGGAACTGGGTCTGGTTAATGCAGGTGAGGAGCCAACGGTTGATATTGAGAAAGGCTTGGTGGAAAGAAGTCTCCAGTACCTGCTTAGAGAGCCACAACAAGGTGCAGACAACTGTGATGTCAGCCAGTTACTCATTCACCCACCAGAAAAGTCCTCATCTTCAAGTGAGCATCCAGCAGCCCCAGAATTCACTTCATGTCCTCTGTTGCATTCTTAGTGGCCTATTTTTTTGTGGTGCATGATGCCCAAAGTAGAGAACAAGCAAGTACTGGCTAAGGGCACTATGTTGTTATCAGCAAAGCCTACCCACCGCACCACCTGGGCTTCTGCTTCTGGAGTACTTTCCTGCAGCTCCTCATTGCTCACACAGTAGGTAATGACATTACTCTTAAACACACAGACGCCATTGTCACCATTAAATGCTGGAATCTTGCCAGCAAGAAATTTGCAGAGAAATTTAAGGTTGTCGTTCGTTTGGCCAAAGTGGAAGTGCGAATGGTGCAGAGAGCATGCAGACCTGAGCCCTGCTGTACTAAGCAGTGATGAGGGTTTTGAAGGCCCTCCAGTTTTCAGGATATGTGTACAGGATCTCAGCCATCATGGTGATTCTTCAGAGAAAGAGAAGGGAAGAAAAACAAATCAAGAATGTGTTTGGCTGCCAGTAGCAGAAAAGCTGACCGACATGACTTAAACATGAAGGGTTTATTTTTCTCATATTACCAAACCTACGCAATTACTGGTAATTGGTTTAGCTACACAACTGCACCTAAGAGTCCAGACTCTTGCTATCCTTTCTGCTAAGCATCCTTCACATGCTGGCTTTTGTCTTTGTGGCTATCTCCTCACAAGTACAAAATGGCATTTACATCTCCAGATAATTTGTCCACTTCAAAACAGGAAGAAGGGGGAATGATCAAGGGCCAAACCAATTGTATGTACCTTCTACAGAGAAATGTAAAATTCCTAAGTCAGCAGAGTGTCCTGCCTACATCTTATTGGTCAGAGCTGGGTTACACGGCTAGAAACAAATGAAACTGAGAAATAAGAAAACGTGAGTAAAAATTTTGGCATAGACATGGTTCTAGGCACATTGCCACCATAAAAGGCTCAGAATTTCACTGAAAATAAAAGAAAGAAAACAGGACTGTCTCTTGAGGTAGGAAATATTTTATTTAAGTCTCAGTGGTGATCTGTACCCAAGGATGAAATTATAGATACAAAAACTAAGCTAGGGATCTTAAACCCAAAGTCTAAAAGGGGATAAGTGAGTAAAACAGGCAAGTGACTTGTGTATATCTATATCCTATGCATAATTATTTCTAAGATACCCTTCACAAGAAATATGACTTTTCCAATTGTTCTTGAATCATATGGCATCTAGGTCCATTTTTATCACCCTTGTGTATTTTGGATATCAGTCTCCATTCAGATGATGGTTTGCAAATATTTTCTCCCATTCTACAGGTTGTCTCATCACTCCATTTACTGTTTCCTTTGCTATGCAGAAGCTTTCTAATTTAATATAGTTCAATTTGTCTATTTTTGTTTTCATTGTCTGTGCTTTTAGAGTCTTAGCTGTCAAGTGTTTGCCTAGGCCAGTTTCCCTTTGTTTTCTTCTAGTAAGTTTATAGTTTGGGGTCTTATATTTAAGTGTTTAATCCATTCTGAGTCAATTTTTTTGTACATGGTGAGAGATAGGGGTCCAGTTTCATTCTTTTACATATGGTTATCTAGTTTTCCTAGCACCATTTATTGAAGAGATTGTACTTTCTCCATTGTATGTTGTTAATGGCTTTGTCAAAGATCAGTTGGCTGTGAATATGTGGATTTATTTCTGGGTTGTCTATTCATTCCGTTGGTCTATGTGCCTATTTTTACACCAACACTAAGCTGTTTGGGTTACTCTACCCTTGTAATATATTTTGAAGTCAGATAGTGTGGTGCCTTTAGCTTTGTTCTTTTTGCTCAGGGTTGCTTTGACTATTCAGGCTCTTTTGTGAATAGTTCCACAAGAATTTTAGGATTACTTTTCCTATTTCTAAGAAAAATGGGCTGGGTATTTTGATAGAGATTGTATGGAATCTGCAGATTGCTTTGGGTAGTAGAAAAAATTTTTAATGTGTAGATTTTATTGAAAATATTTATATTTATATTCAAAAATAGTTTTGGATTCTAAACACTTAGATTTTACCTAATTAAAATCAGAAGTGTTGATTTTATTGTTAGAAGAAGCTTTGGTTATCTTAACAGACAATTTCTACATAAACAATTATTTGATTATACAAAATATCAAATGTAAATAGTAGTAGACCACAAAAACAATAGACATAAATAATTATTTAACCAGTAGCAATCATTTGGGCCACCTTTTAAAGGTATTTTTGGATACATGAAAAATAGAAAGATATTATAATAAGATATTGCAGCACACAAAGCCATTTGATCCTAACTCATCACTGTTACTATGCTTTTGTTTTTCAGTAGTGGTGGACCCTCATTATTGCCCATCAATCATTCGGTTTATTATATAAACCATAATGCAGGACCATGTGTTCTGCAGGTAGGACAGGTCTTAGAATGCCAACATCTGTGATGGGTTGTAAGGCACAAGACTTAAATGTTTATTTCATTCACTACTTTAGACTTCTCTCTTTTTTTAAGTTCTAAGATGGACCAAGTTTTCCTGTTGTTTTTTCTCTTCAGGAGGAATAGACAAGCATTTAAGTCAGCAAGTACTGCCACTGGCTGCTTGGAAAAGAAATCAACCAAGGAAAGGCAACAAGGAAAGCCATAGTGACACTGTGCTCCAGAGGCTGAAAGTTCTTAGAATCACCAAGGCAGCACCTTCCCTTTGCAGGCCATGTTCTCTAGCACGTTGCCTCAGTGCCCTTGCCAATAGCAGACATTGCTGCTCCCAACCCAGCATTTGTAGCACCAGTCTTAGCTTGTTGGGCCATGCTCTTGTCTGTGGTTGTGGTTTGTTAATTTTCACTGCTGTATATTGTTCCATTATGCAAACCTGCCACAATTCATCCATAGTACTGTCAATGGATTTTCCTTTTTTCTTTCTTTCTTTCTTTCTTCCTTTCTTTTCTTTTCTTTTCTTTTTTTTTTTTTTTTTTTTGGTGAAATAGCATGTTTTATTGGGAAGCAGAGTGCTGCACAGTGACCAAGAGAAGAAGGCCGCCCAATGGGCATTTACACATTTTACTCCAAAAGACACACAGAACATCTTACCAATAAAAATAAACTGAAACAGTGATTTCTCTGGGCAACTCCCTAGCCTCATCCCTTTCAGGGATTGGAAAATCTCCCTACCATTTTCCTGATGGCAGCTGTGGTTCACTAGAGATAGAGCCCCTTGGGAGTACCTTCCTGTTTTTTGCAAAGAATATTTTTTCTTTGTATTTTTTGAAATCTTCCTTTGTTACCTTCATTCTATGGCTCTCTTAAGGCCATCAGGCAAGCTTCTGTGCAGATTGCCTTGATGTCAGCACCAAAAAGGTCATCTTTAGTCATGATCAAGTCGTCCAGGGTTACATCATTTACATCATCAGCCAGCGTCATCATGCTTGTGTGAATCTGAAAGATGCTCTTCTTAGTATTTTCAGTAGGGAGGGGGATCCCGATCTTCCTGTCAATGCGACCTGGTCTGTTAAGTGCTGGATCCAAATTTCTGTTTGGTTTGGGTCCATGATAACTTTCACATCTCCCCTAGAAGCAAATCTATCCAACTGGTTCCACAGTTCCAACATTGTTCAGTGAATTGCTCTCTCACCACCAGAGTTTGAGTCATATATTTTTGTCCCAGTGGCATTAATATCATCAATAAACGCAATGGATGGTGCGTGTTTTTCAGCAACTTGAAACAATTCCAGTATGAGTTTGAGCCCATCACCCAGGTACTTCTGAATAAGTTCAGAACCAACCACTCTCAAGAAAGTGACTGAGGTTTGGTTTGCTACCGCTTTGGCTACAAGGCTCTACCTGTGCTAGGTGGACCATAGAGAATGACCCCCCACCTGGTAGGAGGCTTTATACCCATCTCTTCATAATATTCAGGTTGGGTAAGAGGAGGTCCACAGATTCCTTAATTTCCTGAATTTGGTTGTCCAAATTCCCCCCAGTATCAGCATAGGTCTCCTGGGGAGTCTTTTCCACCTTCATCACTGTGACTAGGGGATCTATGTCATCCATCAGCACCCCTATCACTGCATGCACCTTGTGCCTGAGCAGAACTGAGCAGCCAGGTTCCAGCAGATCCTTGTCTGCAAATGAAGGAATGCTGATATAGTGTTCTGAGCCCACAGATGTAGAATGATGGTATGATTGTGATCTCTTCCAGGGTTCCTACTGCTATTAGGGTCCCCTTTCAGATCATCCACTTTTAATCTTTTCTCCTGTTGCTTTTCCTCTAATGGTTTCATTTATTTCTGATTTCTAATGAATTCTTCCTCCATGAGAAGACAGTCTTCAATTCTCTCTAATTTCAGTAGTTTTCATCGGCACTGAGCGTGAGATGTCCCCAGTGGCAGTTTGCTGGCAGCATCTGGTCCCTTTGTTTTCTTCTTCTCCACTCCAGTTGATACAGGAGGTTTGTATTTATTTTTCTTGTCCTGTCATCCTTCTTGCAAACCTCAGGACCATAACCCCCACTCTGACTTTCACCCATCTTGCCTTGGACACTTGAGTTGCCGATTCTTTCTTAATGTCTGTCTTTTCATTAGGCTGTTGCTTCACAAGGTGTTCGATAGGTATTTTTTTCTTTTTTCTTTTTTGGATGAATGGATACTGAGAAGATGATGTAATGTCGTGGTGATGTGAGATAATCCTGGAAAAGGTTAGTTGGGGCCATACTGTGGAGAAATGCAAAGTCTGGTGAGAACTTTGTACTAATTTGTTAGACAATGAAGCTTCAGACTGGAGTGATCAAAAGCACAGACTAGGAGCCAGACTATCTATGTGGATTCCACTGCCAGTCCTACCACTTACTAGCTGTGTAACCGTGGGGTTATTTACCTAACATATCTGTGTCTCAGTTTCCTTAACTGAAAAAAAAAAATGGATTTCATAGGAGGATTGTGAAGATTAAATGAATTCATATTTATAAATTGCTTAGACCAGTACCCAGCAGAAGATAAGTTGAAAGCAGTGATTATTAAATAAAGTGGATCTCCATCACAGGTTTTTGAACAGAGAAGAGGCATTTTTGGAGCAGAGCGAGAGGCTGTAATAAAGGCCGGGGCAGTGGTCCAGGCTACAGCTACTGTTAGGGTCAGAAGGCTGATTCTCACTGATCCCTGTTGCCTGTATAAGATATACTTATGAGCAACTCACAAGCAGGAAATAACTTGACAATAGAGATTGAGAAAATTACATTTTCAAAAATTTTATCCTTTACCTTTGCAGACAAATTCTGAGTGGGCAGTTCGGAATTGTAACCTGTAATTAGAAACTTTCATCTTTTATATCCACCAGTGAATGAACTGTAGTTATCACAGTGGTGGAACTTCAGACCAGCAGGAGAGGGATTTTTTCCATCCCACTGAAATGGCACAACATAAGTTTCTCCCTATGTTGCCTAAGCACGAGGTTGATTTGTTGAAATTTGCAGAAATTTCCACTGGAAGTTTCCTGCAGTGAACTTGTCTCTGTAGAGCTGGGTCATCTCACTGAAGCTACACTATGGAACAGTGAATATGTGGGAGTCTAGGAAGAAACAGATGCTCCACTCCAACTGGGTACTTTGAAACATTGAAGAAAAGGATCACTTGCTGACTAGGGAAAACAACAAGAAATGATGCAGAACCCTGAAGCCAGCAACCCTGGGGAAGCCTGATCATTTCAAGTCTGAATTGCATGCTTAATCTTATTTAATCCTCACATTATCTCCATAGCTATTATTACTAATACTTCTCAGATAAGGAAAATTGAGGCTTAAAGAAGTTAAGTGAGTTGCCCAAGGTCTCACAGCTCGTAAGAATCACCTGAATCAATTTTAGTGCTAGGTTTTCTGAAGCTAAAGTCCATGCTCTTTTCACCACTTGAGTGTTCTACTGACCTTTTATTTATGCAATAACTTTATGTTTTACTCTATGAGACGAGTATACTTGTACACAATTCAAACATTACAGAAATTATAGAGTAAAAAGTTCAATTCAGTTCTTCTGACCTCTGTCCCTCAAACCACTTTTTTTTTTTTCTCTCAAAAGTTATCATTATTGACAGTGGGACGCGGCTTCTTCCAGATACTTTTTCCCCTGTGCATTTACAAATTTAGTACACATGTAACTATTCTTACAGAAAAGGTAAACTGAAGCTTAGAGAAGTTTAAGCAACTTGCCCATGGTCTGTTTCTGCTGGATATCCACTGTAAATAGGGTCATTTTGTTAATAATTTCCTTTAACTTCTTATTACTTTGTGTTTTTTTTCCTTTCACTTTGGACCCTTCCCTCCCAGAGTGATTTGAATTATTTCATTATACTGTGGCTTAAATTATACAGGTATATATCTACATATCTATGGATATATATCTAAATATATACATATCTATAGATATATATCTAAATATATATTTAGGTATGAAACTTCCTGGTGTCTTTATAGTTATACGTAACTACAAAACCTGAATAAATTAAGAAACAGCATAATTTAAAAATAAAAGTTAAATCATCAATGTTAATGCAATGCAGTTTAATGTAATTGAAATAAAACTGCCAGTGTTTGGGTTTAATTATAGGAAGACATTTTATTCACTTGTTGACTTTTGATTGGAGCATGATAGTCTATTTTTATCTTTTTTTTTTTTTTTTTTTTTTTGCTTTTAAACAATAAATATATACTCTCATTTTATCCTATGGCCAGTCAAAAGGCAGTAAAGCGATGTAATAGTGCATGCCCAAACAATACTGAAACATTTTTAAAGGACCATTTACCAAAAATATTTTTCATGTATCTCTACAACTGTAAGTTCTGGTAATGAACTTCTGCAATCTGATTAGTACAGAGGTAGATACATACAAAGAATCACCATTTTCCAAATGGTACTAACTACCATACCACTGTATCTGAATTATTGTGTATAAGATGACTCAGTTCTCTCACAAATTGTTCCTTGTTTGAACTATTGGTAAACTTTTGTTTGCATAGTATAAAATGAGGCAATCTGGCCTCCAGTGGATGTTGGTGCCTTGTTTCCATTCTGAGTCCACCTCAATTTCTTCCTCATTAGCTGCCCCAGGTCGTATATATTACTGCCCTGTCATTTTCATGACAGCATATGTAAACCTCAGTTTATTCAGTAACTTAAAAAACTAAAGTCTCAGTCCATGAAAATGTCTTGTAATTCTATTATTGAAAATCTCAAGATTTGTCATATAATTGGTTAAAATAAATTACAAGTACAATAGCAGATACAGAATGTTCTCATTTAGATACTAGGATGTGCAGGCTTAAATGCATTCAGTTATGCATGTTAATACATAGAAATAAAATGCTATTCCTTCATAGGATCACTTGGTTATAACCTGATTAAAAATAGCAGTACAAAATGCAGGGATTGCATTTTGTGGGTATTAGGTGGTCAACTGATGCAGAATATGCCTACGTTTTTTAAAGAGTATCAATCATATGAGAATAAAAAATTAAAATAATCCCAAGGTGTTTGTGATATGGTCCCTTACCCCCATCCCAACCACAGCTCTGGATAAATGAGAAGTTCCCTGTTTGAGAATTGTTGTGCACTGTGTTCTACTTCCCTGTATGGGGCACAGAGGCCATAGGATTGGGGGTGGGAGGAGAACGCTGCTGAAGGGATTGAACACAGACTTACCTTCAAACTCTTACAGGGTTCTGTCTGCTGCTGGCAAGGAAGTTGGCTAAATTAAGAATGGGATGCTGTGGTCTGTGTGGTTTTATATCTCCCCAGTGCCCAGGCCAGGGAGATATTTCTCCATTTTGCAGACAGGCTTAGATTAAATTCTTTCTGTGGATGTCCAGACTCTGCTGGATTGATGTCAGCCTTCCATGTTACCCATCTCCTAGTTTGTACTATGGCTTGAAGGCCCTGTTTCCTGTCCTAAGATATACTTACTATAAAAGGGAAGAGAAAAAGCCAAAATGGAAGTTCCATGGCATGTAATGTCCTCATGAATCCATTACTGTGGTGCATAATACATTTATTATTCTAGTTGACATAAGTGCCAGAAGTGTGTCTGTTTCTGGATCTTTCCTTGGGATTCATCATGGGAATCTACTGAAAGGAAACTGTTCCCTTAAAATAATATTTGTTTCCAAAGTAACTGATAGTTAAGAAAAAGGAAAAGACACTTTTTCCCTCCTTCCCTTCTTTAGTTCCTCTTGTTCCTCTGTCTCCTTTTTTCTGTCAGATATCCTTTAAGCAGAGTTGTGACTGGACAGGGATACCCAGACCCCCAGGACTGTACTCCCCACACTAGGCACCTGCTGAAAAACATAAATCAACAATATATTGAGAGTAGAATTGATAGCCAACAGAGGCTGGGAAGGGTAGTGGGGCAGGGGTAGGGGGTGGGGGCTGGAGAGAAGTGGGGATGGTTAATAGGTACAAAAATATAGTTAGAATTAATAAAATGTGGAGGGCCGAGCAAGATGGCCGAATAGGAACAGCTCCAGTCTCCAACTCCCAATGCGAGCGACACAGAAGACCGGTGATTTCTGCATTTTCAACTGAGGCACTGGGGTCATCTCACTCGGGAGTATCAGACAATCGGTGCTGGTCAGCTGCTGCAGCCCGACCAGCGAGAGCTGAAGCAGGGTGAGGCATTGCCTCACCTGGGAAGTGCAAGGGGGAAGGGAATCCCTTTTCCTAGCCAGGGGAACTGAGACACACAACGCCTGGAAAATCGGGTAATTCCCACCCCAATACTGTGCTTTAAGCAAACGGGCACACCAGGAGAATATATCCCACACCTGGCCGGGAGGGTCCCACGCCCACGGAACCTCCCTCATTGCTAACACAGCAGTCTGCGATCTAACCGCAGGGCAGCAGCGAGGCTGGGGGAGGGGCGCCCGCCATTGCTGAGGGTTAAGTAGGTAAACAAAGCTGCTGGGAAGCTCGAACTGGGTGGAGCTCACAGCAGCTCAAGGAAACCTGCCTGTCTCTGTAGACGCCACCTCTGGGGACAGGGCACAGCTAAACAACAACAACAAAAAAAAGCAGCAGAAGCCTTTGCAGACACAAACCACTCTGTCTGACAGCTTTGAAGAGAGCAGTGGATCTTCCAACATGGAGGTTGAGATCTGAGAAGGGACAGACTGCCTGCTCAAGTGGGTCCCTGACCCCTGAGTAGCCTAACTGGGAGACACCCCCCACTAGGAGCAGACTGACACCCCACACCTCACACGGTGGAGTACACCCCTGAGAGGAAGCTTCCAAAGTCAGAATCAGACAGGTACACTCGCTGTTCAGTAATATTCTATCTTCTGCAAACTCTGCTGCTGATACCCAGGCAAACAGGGTCTGGAGTGGACCTCAAGCAATCTCCAACAGACCTACAGCTGAGGGTCCTGACTGTTAGAAGGAACACTATCAAGCAGGAAGGACACCTATACCAAAACCCATCAGTACGTCACCATCACCAAAGACCAGAGGCAGATAAAAACACAAAGATGGGGAAAAAGCAGGGCAGAAAAGCTGGAAATTCAAAAAATAAGAGTGCATCTCCCCCTGTAAAGGAGCACAGCCCATCGCCAGCAACGGATCAAAGCTGGTGAGAGAATGACTTTGATGAGATGAGAGAAGAAGGCTTCAGTCCATCAAACTTCTCAGAGCTAAAGGAGGAATTACATACCCAGCGCAAAGAAACTAAAAATCTTGAAAAAAGAGTGGAAGAATTGACAGCTAGACTAATTAATGCAGAGAAGGTCATAAACGAAATGACAGAGATGAAAACCATGACACGAGAAATACGTGACAAATGCACAAGCTTCAGGAACCCACTCGATCAACTGGAAGAAAGAGTATCAGCGATTGAGGATGAAATGAATGAAATGAAGTGAGAAGAGAAACCAAAAGAAAAAAGAAGAAAAAGAAATGAACAAAGCCTGCAAGAAGTATGGGATTATGTAAAAAGACCAAATCTATGTCTGATTGGGGTGCCTGAAAGTGAGGGGGAGAATGGAAACAAGTTGGAAAACATTCTTCAGGATATCATCCAGGAGAACTTCCCCAACCTAGTAGGGCAGGCCAACATTCAAATTCAGGAAATACAGAGAATGCCACAAAGATACTCCTCGAGAAGAGCAACTCCAAGATGCATAATTGCCATATTCACCAAAGTTGAAATGAAGGAAAAAATCTTAAGGGCAGCCAGAGAGAAAGGTCAGGTTACTCACAAAGGGAAGCCCATCAGACTAACAGCAGATCTCTCGGCAGAAACTCTAGAAGCCAGAAGAGAGTGGGGGACAATATTCAACATTCTTAAAGAAAAGAAATTTCAACCCAGAACTCTCCACCCCAAATCAACAGAATATACATTCTTCTCAGCACCACATTGCACTTATTCCAAAATTGACCACATAGTTGGAAGTAAAGCACTCCTCAGCAAATGTACAAGAACAGAAATTATAACACCAGTCTCTCAGACCACAGTGCAATCAAACTAGAACTCAGGACTAAGAAACCCAATCAAAACCGCTCAACTACATGGAAACTGAACAATCTGCTCCTGAATGACTACTGGGTACATAACAAAATGAAGGCAGAAAAAAAGATGTTCTTTGAAACCAATGAGAACGAAGACACAACATACCAGAATCTCTGGGACACATTTAAAGCAGTGTGTAGAGGGAAATTTATAGCACTAAATGCCCACAAGAGAAAGCAGGAAAGATCTAAAATTGACACTCTAACATCACAATAAAAAGAACTAAAGAGGCAAGAGCAAACACATTCAAAAGCTAGCAGAAGGCAAGAAATAACTAAGATCAGAGCAGAACTAAAGGAGATAGAGACACAAAAAACCCTCCAAAAAATCAATGAATCCAGGAGTTGGTTTTTTGAAAAGATCAACAAAATTGACAGACTGCTGGTAAGACTAATAAAGAAGAAAAGAGAGAGGAATCAAATAGACACAATAAAAAATGATAAAGGGGATATCACCACTGGCCCCACAGAAATACAAACTACCATCAGAGAATACTATAAACACCTCTATGCAAATCAACTGGAAAATCTAGAAGAAATGGATCATTTCCTGGACGCTTACACTCTTCCAAGACAAAACCAGGAAGAAGCTGAATCCCTGAATAGACCAATAGCAGGCTCTGAAATTGAGGCAATAATTAATAGCCTACCAACCAAAAAAAGTCCAGGACCAGATGGATTCACAGCTGAATTCTATCAGAGGTACAAGGAGGAGCTGGTACCATTCCTTCTGAAACTATTCCAATCAATAGAAAAAGAGGGAATCCTCCCTAACTCATTTTATGAGGCCAACATCATCCTGATACCAAAGCCTGGCAGAGACACACACAAAAAAGAGAATTTTAGACCAATATCCCTGATGAACATCGATGCAAAAATCCTCAATAAAATACTGGCAAACCGGATTCAGCAACACATCAAAAAGCTTATCCACCATGATCAAGTGGGCTTCATCCCTGGGATGCAAGGCTGGTTCAACATTTGCAAATCAATAAACGTAATCCGGCATATAAACAGAACCAAAGACAAGAACCAAATGATTATCTCAGTAGATGCAGAAAAGGCTTTTGACAAAATTCAACAGCCCTTCATTCTAAAAACGCTCAATGAATTCGGTATTGATGGAACGTACCTCAAAATAATAAGAGCTGTTTATGACAAAGCCACAGCTAATATCATATGGAATGGGCAAAAACGAAAAATTCCCTTTGAAAACTGCCCCAAGACAGGGATGCCCTCTCTCACCACTCCTATTCAACATAGTGTTGGAAGTTCTGGCTAGGGCAATCAGGCAAGAGAAAGAAATCAAGGGTATTCAGTTAGGAAAAGAAGAAGTCAAATTGTCCCTGTTTGCAGATGACATGATTGTATACCTAGAAAACCCCATTGTCTCAGCCCAAAATCTCCTTAAGGTGATAAGCAACTTCGGCAAAGTCTCAGGATACAAAATTAATGTGCAAAAATCACAAGCATTCTTATACACCAGTAACAGACAAACAGAGAGCCAAATCATGAATGAACTTCCATTCACAGTTGCTTCAAAGAGAATAAAATACCTAGGTATCCAACTTACAAGGGATGTAAAGGACCTCTTCAAGGAGAACTACAAACCACTGCTCAGTGAAATCAAAGAGGACACAAACAAATGGAAGAACATACCATGCTCATGGATAGGAAGAATCAAAATCGTGAAAATGGCCATACTGCCCAAGGTTATTTATTGATTCAATGCCATCCCCATCAAGTTACCAATGACTTTCTTCACCGAATTGGAAAAAACTGCTTTAAAGTTCATATGGAACCAAAAAAGAGCCCGCATTGCCAAGACAATCCTAAGTCAAAAGGACAAAGCTGGAGGCGTCACGCTACCTGACTTCAAACTATACTGCAAGGCTACAGTAACGAAAACAGCATGGTACTGGTTCCAAAACAGAGATATAAACCAATGGAACAGAACAGAGTCCTCAGAAATAATACCACACATCTACAGCCATCCGATCTTTGACAAACCTGAGAGAAACTAGAAATGGGGAAAGGATTCCCTATTTAATAAATGGTGCTGGGAAAATTGGCTAGCCATAAGTAGAAAGCTGAAACTGGATCCTTTCCTTACTCCTTATATGAAGATTAATTCAAGATGGATTAGAGACTTAAATGTTAGACCTAATACCGTAAAATCCCTAGAAGAAAATCTAGGTAGTACCATTCAGGACAAAGGCATGGGAAAGGACTTCATGTCTAAAACACCAAAAGCAATGGCAGCAAAAGCCAAAATTGACAAATGGGATCTAATAAACTAAAGAGCTTCTGCACAGCAAAAGAAACTACCATCAGAGTGAACAGGCAACCTACAGAATGGGAGAAAATTTTTGCAATCTACTCATCTGACAAAGGGCTAATATCCAGAATCTACAAAGAACTCAAACAAATTTACAAGAAAAAAACAAACAACCCCATCAAAAAATGGGCAACGGATATGAACAGACATTTTTCAAAAGAAGACATTCATACAGCCAACAGACACATGAAAAAATGCTCATCATCACTCGCCATCAGAGAAATGCAAATCAAAACCACAATGAGATATCATCTCACACCAGTTAGAATGGCAATCATTAAAAAGTCAGGAAACAACAGGTGCTGGAGAGGATGTGGAGAAATAGGAACACTTTTACACTGTTGGTGGGATTGTAAACTAGTTCAACCATTATGGAAAACAGTATGGCAATTCCTCAAGGATCTACAACTAGATGTACCATATGACCCAGCCATCCCACTACTGGGTATATACCCAAAGGATTATAAATCATGCTGCTCTAAAGACACATGCACACGTATGTTTATTGCGGCACTATTCACAATAGCAAAGACTTGGAATCAACCCAAATGTCCATCAGTGACAGACTGGATTAAGAAAATGTGGCACATATACACCATGGAATACTATGCAGCCATAAAAATGGATGAGTTTGCGTCCTTTGTAGAGACATGGATGCAGCTGGAAACCATCATTCTTAGCAAACTATCACAAGAACAGAAAACCAAACACCGCATGTTCTCACTCATAGGTGGGAACTGAGCAATGAGATCACTTGGACTCGGGAAGGGGAACATCACACACCGTTGCCTATCATGGGGAGGGGGTAGAGGGGAGGGATTGCATTGGGAGTTATACCTGATATAAATGATGAATTGATGGGTGCTGACGAGTTGATGGGTGCAGCATACCAACATGGCACAAGTATACATATGTAACAAACCTGCACATTATGCACATGTACCCTAGAACTTAAAGTATAATAAAAAAAAATAATAATAAAAAAAGAATTAATAAAATGTAGTATTCGATAGCATAACAGGGTGACAAAAGTCAACAGTAATTTATTGTAGATTTTAAAATAACCCAAAGAGTATAATTGGAATGTGTATAACACAAAGAAGTAAAAAATGCTTGAGGTGACCCTGATGTGATTGTTATGCATTGTAATACCTCATGTACCCTATAAATATTTACATGTACCATGTACCCATACAAATAAAAAATAAAAACAAAAACCCAGTATATTAAGAAACACAGCCTGACAGAAGAATTCCAATTAATAAATGTAAAATAAAAGAGGGGGATAAAATAAAATAAAATAAAAATAAAAAACCATCATTGGGGAAATACCATAGTAGTAGCTATTGCAGACAAGATCCAGTGACAGATAAAATTAGTGGGCAAAAGTTTGAGGAGAATTAGGACATTAGCATAGCCTCAAAATATCTCTCCCAAAGCACTTATCCCTTATAAAGGGAAGAATAATACATTTGCAAGGGAGAAACCCAATAACACCACAGTAACCAAGTGGTCAAGGTTAATGTCACTGGTATTGAGACATATCAACATTACACACCTGCTGATAGTGTTCACTGGGAAAGACACAGTATCATTTTTGCCATAATCTTTCCAAAAAGGTATAAAGCCTCTATTTAATCATGAGAAGACATTAGGTAAACCCAAATTGAGGGTCAGTCTACAAAATACCTGATGAACCCTTATTGAAAGTGTCAAGGTCACAAAAGACAAGGAAAGACTGAGAACTGTCACAGATTGGAGCAGACCAAGGAGACAATCAAATGCAATGTGGGATCCTGAGTTGATTCTTCAATAGAAAAAGGACATTGAGGGAAAAACTGAAGAAATTCAAATAAGAGCTGTAGTTCAGTCAATAGTGTTGTAACAATATTAATCTCCTGGTTTTGATAATATACTATGGTTATACGACCTGTTATTAAAAATATTAGAAGAAGCTGGGTGAAAGGTACAAGGAAAGTCTCTCTCTCTCTCTCTTTTTTTCTTCTACAACTTTTTGGCACATCTAAAATTATTTCACAATAAAAATGTAAATAAATAAAAGAAACACTTAGGACTAGAATGGTCATAATAAGTTTCCTATGTAAGAAATTATTTGATTTCAGCCTTGAATTATGGGCAGAATTCCATAGGCGGAATTCCAGACAGGGAATCTCCAAGATAGGGAAGGAACAAATCATCACTTGATTGATCAATGGCAAGAACACAGTGGGCCATGGATATTGATATGGGGTTGGATTTGTAGTGGCAAGAGAGAAAACTGGATTATGAGGATTCTTGAAAACCAGGTCAAGAATATTAGATTACAAGCCTGCAGCAGGTAAGAGAGAGTCTTTATATGTCTTGAGAATGGGAAGACTGTTGTGATCATCCAGATGGGACCAGAGGCCTTGCTAAGTTTGTGTTTTGACAGTGAGGATGGAGAACGAATATTATAGGAAATGTTATAGGACATGAAATATTATAGGAAATGTTCAAGATTTGATGAATATAAGGGAAATGAAGAAGAGTCAAAGAGGACTTGATTTTAAGCTCAGACAGGTGGATGATGGTATCATTGACAGTAAGAAATTCAGGAGGTAAGAAAATGTGGAGTGGGGGGAAAGGACATCATATTGGTGTGAAGTTTGAGATATTGCAAGAGATTCAAATGATAATGTTTTAGTAATAGTTCTAGGGACATTTCTTTCTTTATTTGTTTAGCAGACATTTATTCCCTACTTTGTGCTAGGACTTGTGCTAGGTGCTGGAGATACAAAATCCCATGATGTGGCTCTTACCCTAAATGAGCCGGAGAGGAGACAGACACTGTTTGGAGGGTTGCATATAGGCTGGGATTACAGGGAGTATGAAAAGCTTTAAGAATTTTCCCAGTGTTGGGAATATGGGACTACAGGTCAAGCAAATACAGAGGATGTGAAAATTTAGGAGTCATTAACCAAAAATGGTAGTGGAAGCCTTGTATGGCTAAGTTAAAATTTAATAAAAGAAGAAAGGCCAAAGTTCAAGAGGTAGTCCTGCTGAGACTCACCCTGAGAGATTGAAAATCAAAAGTTACTCGCAGAAAGGAAGAAAGTGTTGGAAAAGTTGCACCAGAATCTGTAGTCATGGAACCACAGACATGGAAGAGAGTTTCAAGGAAGTGGGAGTTGGCCAGTTGTGTGGATTTCGAGCGAATCAGGTCAGTGGAGTGGAAAGGTCAAGAATTGTAGAGAAACTAGAGAGGAAATGGAAGCATGGAGTACTCATTTGAAAAGTATAGTAATGAAAGAAGGTCAAGAAGTAGGAAGGTACCTGGAGGAGGCACCAAGAGTGTGTGAAGTAGAATCTTCTCCATTCGTTCACTCAATTCAACAAATACTGATTTCAGTTGCCAGGCACTGTGATGGATATTTCATGTATATTTCTCAGTTAGTCCTCACAACTTTTTGAGTGGGTATTATCTCTTCAGCAAACATTTTTCTGGGAAGCCTACTTGGTACCAGAGAGTGTTTCAGTTGATGAGGACAAAATAGTGGACAAAAATAGACAATCCCTAACCTCTTATCACTATTGACGTTAAGCAAATTATGTCACACATCATGAAAAATTGCAAAAGGAAGAAAGTATACTATTACGGAACTTGTGATCATTCATAGAGGGTTGTGCTCAAGTTCACCTTTGTCCTGTAAAAAAGAAAGGTTTGCTAAACAAATTAATAGCGGAAAGGTCATAACATCTTTATGCAAAACATTCCCATTTACAGAGAAGTGTGTAAATGGGAACTCTGGGTTTGCTATAACTCTTAAGGCCATTCTAATTGTGGGCACTGACTTTAGGTGACTTCAGATAGAAACTTGTTCTGCTATTCTCTTGAGCCTTTCAACTCACAAATGAACCTTTTCAAAGTCGAGAATGGTTCCAGGAGTGTGCTCTGAAAGTGGTGGAGCTGGAATTTAGCATCGAACCTGGGAAAATGGGTTAGGTTGTCCAAATGCCTCCTCCACCCTAAACCCCAAGGGCAGCCAAGAATTTGGAATCTACAGATTCTCTTTATCTGGGGTGGAAACCATAGAGTTTCCAGACAACATTTTCAATGCAGCCTTTGGAGTTTCTCACTTGGTCTTGAGATCCTATTTCTGTTATCTGAAGCTCCTGATCATTTTCTTTTTTACCCAGGCCCTGATCTCTGTTCTTAACTTAGTCTGATAAATTGAAATCATCTTTGATCTGTTTCTTTTTTCTAAGTTGGTTTCTTGGAAGGGCAAAGCTTTCATAATTTTGATAAGTTTTATCACTTTTTTCCCTGCCCCTCATTTGGGAGCTGGGTAACTTCAAATTTCCAGGCTATATGATTGTCTTTAGAGTAGAATAATTTTTGAGCTTGGTTTGAGCATCTTATTACAGCAATTAATTAGGTCAGAGTCATTCTGTTGCACCTTTGCAGAAATGAGAAGCAGTCATGTCTTCCCTGACATTCATTTTCTGAGCTTCTCAGTGTTTTCAGGTCTTATAGGTAAATGTGTCTTACAAGGCTAGTATCTTTGCATGGCTATAATATAAAGTCACCATAATGGTTAACTTAAATAATTATTCATCATTACAACAAATCTGAAAAATGTAAAGTTAAATAAAAGACAAGATTATAAAAAAATACTATTCCAATATCGTCCTTTTTTATTCTATCTGGTCACTGTGCTTTCCTGTTGGTCTAACCACCCCTAAACTAGGTCACAGAGTATATAAGTAGAGCCAGTTTTAATTTGTCTGGACTCATGAAGATGTGGCATCTATTTCTTCACACCCTCATGAAGTTAGTGGATCATTACCTTTGATTTATTAGAAAGTCTGAAGCTCTTGACTGTGAGAAGGAACTATTTCTCTTCCTCTTTTGCCTTGAATTATTTTCTCCTTCCCTAATCAAGAATTTTATTAAATTTTTCTTTACTTTTCTAACTGCCCGAGAACATCACCTAGAAGTTCCATATTAAGACTTTCATACGAAAAGCAAGTTACTCTAATTATAATAGCACTGAACTTTATTCTTATATATAATGTGAGGTTTTCTTTGAGTTTTGGGGAGGGATGGCTAACTTTGTTTACTGAAAGATATATTTAGATGTCCAAGTTATATAATGAATTGGCAAGGGAGAATGTTTATATTAGAGAATAAACTGATTTTAATTGCTAATTTTATTGTGGCTAATTGCTGTTCATCCTCTAAGATGTAACTCAGGCATCGCTTCATGTAGGAAGACTTCTCTGAATTTCCTCATCCCCACTCAAAAACACTAGGTAGGCAAGCCAGGATCTATGGTCATCCTATATAATGTTCTGTCTAAATCTCAAAGTGCTTACTACATTGATAGATGTCCTATAATCACACAGAATCAGTGAATGATAAAATGCAGAGAAAAGTGTGGTATGGTGATGGTTTATGTGGATGTGTAGAAGGTGCCGTTTCATCCAATGGTTAAACACATCATGTCTGCAGCCTCAGTTCAAATCTCAGCTCCCTTACTAACTGTGTAACCTTGAGCAAGTCACTGAAACAATCTGTGCCTCAGCTTTCCCCATCTGTAGAATGAGGATAATTATACCTACTTAACAGGATTGTTGTGAGAGTTAAATTAATTACATATGCAAAATGCTTAGAAGAGCAGATGCATAGTATCTGCCATAAAAATATTAGCTATTTAATGTTATGGCATGTAGTTGGCCTAATCGAAGAGGTAGAATTTGAACTGAAGTTGAAGAATAAGCATACCTGAGTATATAGAGACAAACTGCCAGTATGTGTGTACACATTTCTATGGGGCTGTAAAGATTACCTGTTACAATGTTGTAAGTAGGTGTTTTCATTTTATGTCCACAGGTTTCCAGCCACTGCACTGGGTTAGGAAAGTAATTCTATGGGTTTTGACCTAGTAGAACTTAGAGTCCACTTCCTTTCTACTGATCTCATGATAGACACTGATATGTTCATAATGGCATTCTTTCCAATGAGCAGGTATAACTTCAAAGTTCTTAACAGCATGACCTTCTAGGGTGGCCCTGCCAGTGATCACAAGAACCAATAAGAGAAAAACACATATGCTATTCCCAGAAGAGTCATTCTTTTCACAGCAGAGAAACTGGATCCCAGAGAAGAGAAGTCACTTGTCCAAGGGCACACACAGGTAGGCAGAACAAGAACAACTTGGGTCATTCCACTCTCTGAGGGGTGATTGTCTTTCCATCATCCATATCACTTGTTTATCTTAGTTTCTAACTAAAATTTTCTGCCACAAACATTTGCAAACTATTCACCTGTCAAAAGTCTAATATATAGAATCTCTAAAGAACTTAAACAATTCAACAAGACAAAAAAAAAACCCCATTAACAAGTGGGCAAATGACATGAACAGACATTTCTCAAAAGAAGACCTACAAGTGACCAACAAAAATATGAAAAAATGCTCATCATCACTAATCATCAGAGAAATGTGGCTTAAAACACAATGAGATACCATCTCACACTAGTTGGAATGGCTATTATTAAAAACTCAAAAAGTGACAGATGTTGGTCAGGATAAGGAGAAAAGAGAATGTTTACACATTGTTGGTTGGAATGTAAATTAGTTCAGCCTCTGTGGAATACAGATTGGAGTATTCTCAAAGACCTAAAAATAAAAATGCCATTTGATCCAGCAATCCCATTACTGGGTATGTACCCAAAGGAAAATGAATCATTCTACTAAAAAGACACATGTACTTGTGTATTTATTGCAGCACTATTCACAATGGCAAAGTTATAGAATCAACCTAGATACCCATCAATGGTGGACTGGATAAAGAAGATGTGGTACCTATGCACCATGAAATACTACAAAGCCATAACAAGTAATGAAATTATGTCCTTTGCAGTAACCCGAATGCAGTTGGAGGCCATTATCCTAAATGAATAAATGCAGGAACAGAAAATCAAATACTACATGTTGTCACTTATCTGTAGGAGCTAAACAAGGGGTATACACAGGTATAAAGAGAGAAACAATAGACACAGGAGACTTCAAAAGAAGGGAAGGAGGGAGGAGGGCAAGGGATGAAAAACTACCGTTTGGGTACTATGTTCACTGTTTGGGTGATGGGTTCAATACAAGCACAAACCTTAGCACATTATGCAATATATTCATTATATCCGCATGTCCGTGTAACCAACCTGCACATGTACCCCCTAAATCTTAAAAAACAAACAAACAAACAACAACAACAATAACAAACCCACACCGGTTCTGGAGCCAAGTCTGGGTCCAAATAAGTTTGTTAAAATAAATACATATAACTGCAAGTAATTAAAAACAAAAGGAAGCAAGCTACACTCATCCATCTATGAGGTGCCCTATTGTGATATTATTGTGAAATGCACAGATTTGCATGCTCCGCAGCGGTGCTGATGGTACTGTCTATCTGACTTAACCAAATTATTATGACACGATCTTGTACTCAGGTTGCAAATGAAAGTGCTCTACCAAGCTCATC
Organism: Piliocolobus tephrosceles; assembly: GCF_002776525.5. Taxonomy (NCBI): domain Eukaryota; kingdom Metazoa; phylum Chordata; class Mammalia; order Primates; family Cercopithecidae; genus Piliocolobus; species Piliocolobus tephrosceles. Next base: position 173,050,079 of record NC_045435.1, on the reverse strand, counting down.
AGTAGCAGACTGAGTGTTCTTTAGAGCTTCATGCCTGTAAGCATAATTTGTGATATTTTACTGCTTTTAAACGATGCATGATGAAATGATTGAAGACATCATTAAGTGGAACAAAATGCAGCGGGGACCGTGATGCTAACTATTAAGCACTTCAAGCTTCCATGGGAGTGTTGAGTACTTTTACTGAAAAACAGTAAGGAAGCGCTGTTTGTTATGATCAAGACTGTATCTAGAGAAAGAGTAGTGCCTTAATCATATTATAGACATGTTCGACAAGCCTGGCAAGTGGGAGGGTACAGAGGAGTATCCAGCTTGATGATGGATTTTAGTGATTTAATCAGCATTCACTAAAAGCCTGTTAAAGTGGTTCTCAATCTTGGCCAAGTATTAGAATTATCTGGGGAGTTTTTAAAACTACTATGTTGGGCACTCCCTTCTGGGGGTTTCGATTTAGTTTCTCTGGTCAGGGCCAGGCACTGGTAGTTTTTAAAGCTCCCAGACGATTCTAATGTACAACCAGAGCTGAGAACAAATGGTCCAGTACTTGAGGAGAAAACAGTTGCAGATCATTATAGATGCATCAATGAACTTTTAAAAAAATGTCCTCCCTTTTAAAAAAAATGCTCATGTGGGGATTGCTGTGAGAATAAATAGGAGCAGGAGAGAAGGAATAATGGGTAGGAGAATACAAGAGAGGGACAAAGGTCTCTCAAAACCTTCACCAGATGTTTAAAAACTCACCTTAGGTGAGTGACTTCATAAAAATGCTAGTGACAAATCATGTCTGGAATATGACTCAATGCCTCTACTCTAGAGTTGTAAAAGGGCTTGATTTGTTCATCAATCCATTCATTTAGTGAGCTTTTATGAGACTATGTAGTGCAAAAAACCATGTGCTGTGGTTCTCTGTGCTCTTCAGAAGGGACACCTGCATAATTCTTGTTATGGCATGTAGTTGGCCTAATCGAAGAGGTAGAATTTGAACTGAAGTTGAAGAATAAGCGTACCTGAGTATATAGAGACAAACTGCCAGTATGTGTGTACACATTTCTATGGGGCTGTAAAGATCACCTGTTACAGTGTTGTAAGTAGGTGTTTTCATTTTATGTCCACAGGTTTCCAGCCACTGCACTGGGTTAGGAAAGTAATTCTATGGGTTTTGACCAACACCTGAAAGGTACAGAATATGCATATGTGGGTGATGAACTTCTCTTTTTCCTCTTTGAAGCCAGGTACCTTCTCTGGCTCAGGTAAATATAACTCAGGACTGGGAGGAAGGTATTGCATTTGCATGGTAAGGTGCGAGAGATAAGTAGGGCTTCAGGGGGTTACATTTTGACAGTGTAAGGGCCAAGGGAAAATGTCCCTTTTGGCCTCTGAAGATTCACTGAAAAATCAACTGACAAAAGGCAGCTTAATAGGAGAAATGGCAGACAAATTTATTAATGTGCATGGAGAAGAATCATAGAATGATTACCCCAACACCCCAAAGTGGGTATAGATGCTTATATGCCGTCTTGAGGTTCCAGAAAGAATGGGGGACTTGGATCATAGTCTGAAACAGGTTATGGTGGTAAATCATGCCTCTGTCCCATCCACTCTTACACCACATAGTGCCATCATCTTACAGCATAAATGACGTCACATTCCTTCCACATCACCCCCTTGCTTACAGTCCCTCAATTAGAGAAGTTTGAATCCTGCTCTACTGCAGCTGGAAGAACTATGTTCCCTTTGCCCCAAGGGCTTCATTATCCCCCGCCACGTGTCGCTGGCTTTCTAGCACACTAGTGTTTTTTTTTTTTTTTTTTTTTTTTAACTTTATCACAATTCATATTTTGTTTGCTTGAATTTTTTTGTTGTTGTTATCTTGCCTACCAGATAGTATCATTAATAAATCCAGAGATGTTTCTGCTTCTGTCTCATTCATTTTCATTTTCTAGTACGAAGCCCAAAGACTAGCACATGGTAGGATTTTATTCCCCATGTTTTTAAGTAAAAATCTTCAAACACAATGTTAACAGAATTTTACAACGAATACCTGTATACATAGCATCTAGTTTCTATTGTTATATTTTCTTCATCACATATGTTTTTGTTTTTCTATCCTTCTATCTATCCATCAATACATGATTGACTTTTAATAAATTTATTGAATGAATGAATGAGTGTTACTCTTTTGGTCCATAGCCAGGAGCTGTCTATCTTGAGGTTGGCCCAATACAGACACTGAGCTTCTTTGTTTTTGTGTGGTCATAGGGTAGAAGGAGCTACATAATGTCCTCTTGGGTGGGAATTTGCTAAGCTCTGTATCAGCGGATACAAAAATAAGGACAAATCTTACTGGGGATCACCCCAGTAAGAGGATCTAAATATATTTGTGATGGAAGAAGAAAAAAACAGAAAATGCAGACGAGTGACTTTTTTTTCCCACAAACAACCTAATGAAGATTGGTTAGTCCTATCTTGATATTTAAACTGCCTGATATGTTGACATTTTGTGTTTTTTTGTTGCACAAGCAGATAAAAGTAATTGTTGACTTGGCCAATACCAGGGAAAGAACATTTTACAATTTCTCGTTTGGTGAGTGACAAATGCAAGTTCACTGGAACCATGGAACCTTTGGCCTTTCTTGTTTTTAAAGTTCTGTACACATCACTGAAATATCTAAGTAATGGAAGCAAAGGAAAAACACATGAAAAGTATTTCTAATCTAGGCAAACTGTGGTCAAGGTAAAGAATGTCTCTGCCATGTCTAGAAAATAAACTTAGCAGGCAGGGAAAGTAATGCTTACTCTTCTTTCCCACTACACGCTGATAGGTTTTTCCCCCCAATCTATTTTTGATTATGTTTTTTGGACCCTGTGTTATTATTTTGACTGCTCATAAGAAACACCTTCGAAGTGACATCTTGGGGTGGTGTTTTGCAATAATCTTTTATTAAGCTTTGCTGTTTCTATTCATGTTTATTTTAACTCTCTCTTATTTTTAGACGGAGGATTTTTTGAGAAGGTCAATGCCGTATCTTTGTGATTGAATTCCAAGAGTGCTTAGCAGGGGTCCATGTATATAAGGGTGTTGAATCATTATGAACTGGGAATGCATCCAAGTTCATGCTTAACTGAGAATTCTCTTTAAATATTTAGAAGTGAAAGCAATCTTTCAAAATAGGCATGTGGGCCTTGAAAGCATAGAAATGGGTGAACACAGCATCCTAGGTACAGCAAAAAAGTGACAGCTGGAACCTCGGCTTATCATTCCTCCAACCTTGACTGTCTCCTAATGCTCTTCTTTTTATTTGATGGAGTTCTACTTTCAAACATTGGTGACACTCATCCCATCAACTTTCATTTGTTCATTTTGTCCTCCCCCGGGCTTTCGTGTGCAAAATATTTGCAGGGCCTGGTGTGGTCCTGACCTGGATTTGCATCCTTGCTATGCTACTGGTAGCTAATCGACCTTGAATAAGAAATGTAACCTTTTCAAGTTTCAGGTTCTTTACCTGTAAGTAGGAGACCTTTGCACCTACTCGAACATGGAAAATGTGTCCAGCATGGAGAAGTCCCTTGATAAATGTTAGGTTTTTGTTACCATTTTAAGACCAGTTACCACATTGGATTAGTAAAAAATGATAAGCTGGGGAGAAATATGCAATGTACCATCTAGATATTTAGTGCAATATGAAAAAAAAGTAAATCTGGAAATAGATATTTACTTACAAAATTAATTTTATTTTGCAAAACTCAACAAATACATGTTCAGATCCGGTTTCTCTTCAAAACATGTGTTTGTTTTTTTAACAAACATGCAAGTTAATTTGGCATGCCAAACATCTTTCTCTCCAGCTCGCCTTGGAAAAAATGTTTTCATAACACAAACAAAGGTGCAAATATTGTTCAAACCTATTGTTCAAACCCTCTAGAATTACATACATTAATATTTATTGGGAGGAAAGCAAAACTGTAAAACTTAGTCTTTGGCATTCACATTCGCTTCAGCAGTATAATTAAAACCTTATATTTGTTTTAAAGATAAACACTTTGAAGGAAATTTAATAAATCTTGTTTTGGCTCTGCAAAGGAGCCACTATATCAAAGCACTTAACTGGAGCCGTTGAGTTCCTGCTGGTAGAATATTACTTCCAGCCTACTTATTAGCTTTTCTTCTTGTGGCCCAACACATGCTTTTTTCCCCGTCCACTGAATAAAAGCACAAAAAGAAAACAATTTCCTTTCTCTTTTTCCCCCAGCATCATGCAAGGCAAGGCAATACCACAAATCACAATATCTGAATTTACTTTGATTATACTTTAGTTTCCTACACTTAAAATTATTTTGTATTATAATACTTACTTGGTTATCTAAAATCAACATTATTGATTTTAAACGGTTATAAAGCCAGGCTTTAAGAAGCATTTAAAACAATTCATGAACTGTGGATGAAAGGAAATAATTGCCTCCAGCTTACTCTTTTGCATTTGAAGTAAAAGAATTTCCAGTATCATCAGTTTACTAGAAAATAAGACTTAGGGGTTCCATATAATTTATTCACATCTTTTTATACATCATAAACAAAGATAGGATACTTCTGACAGTAGCCTAAAAAGAATTTTTAAAATTTACCCTTCAGTATAGAATAAGTGTCAAGGGAGCACTTTAAGTATGATTCTGGTAGGTCTGTTATGAGCCTATTTTCCAAAAAAATTTTGTAGGAAATTGTTCTGACTTTAAATAAACTAAATTCATAGATTTGTGTTGAGAGAATTTGATTTGTGAGGTAAAGTCATTGTATTATCTATGGTCTGATGCACAACGTAGCATGTGCGAAAGAAACTGAAGAGACATCTATTTCAAACTCCAGGCAGAAAGGCAGAATATAAGAGTGCATAGAGAAGAGAGTGCTTTTCAGGTCAGATAGTGAAGGAAGACACAATAGTTACCTAAATCAATAAGTTGTAAGCAATATATAAATATGCAATGCCATTTCACTGAACGTGAACAAGATCAATTAGAAATGGTACTGTGATATCCACATATTTTTGAGAAAAATTCCCAAGCCAGGCGAATGTGGATTGGAATAAAGACATAGGCAGTGTATACCACCATAGCAATAATGGTTAGTAAGATGGTGTTAAACATAGATCGCTCCCAGGGCTCTAAAACAGCACAGCAGCTAATGATTTGGTATTGATAGTAGAGCCAGGAGAAATATTCCTTCACCCGCCTCAAATCCATGGTTGGGTCCTTCAAGTTGCACTAAGTTTGTCCTGTTAAAGAATGTAACAGATTAGAGGATAAGGAACCAAACAAAGGATGTCTTTAAATTTTCATTATCTCAGCATGTTAAAATCTTTCAAAGATTAGTTAAAGATCAGTGAATACATTATTAATATATGAATATTCTGTAAAATAATACATACTATATTAACTATAAAAATTAATAGTATTGTCACCACTACTAATAATTACTAATAAAATTGGCAGCAATAATACTATTAGTAATGGTAATATCTATCTAAACATGATAATTGTTAGAAATAACTTTAGTGATAACAGTACCTAAAAATTGAGGTTAGCCTCATTTTCCTGAGCCATGTATACAAAGAGAAATAAAAGTTAACTTTTCTATTTCCTACAACATATATTCTAACAGAAGATTTAAAACGTGGTGTGCACAGAATAAATAACATAGCAAGCCCAAGGCTACTACTCTTCAGAAGGGCATACTTGCAAATTTAGTCCTTGACTGGCATCTGAGAATGTGGCGTTTGGAATGTTCTCTCCATTTCCTAACAGATAAGGAAGATTCACTGTGCCTAACCTGTACAAGCAATATAATTTATAGTGAATATCTACTGTATTCTGGTAGTCTGGAATTTTTAATTGCCAAGCAAAGTGTGCCCACATGACCAGCCCCAATATAACCTTTGAATGCTGAATTTCTTTCTAATCGGTCTCCCTAGGCAGAAGCTGTACATACATTACTGCAGTTTTTGCTGGTAGAGAAAGGAACTCTTAGGTGGATAATGCTCCAGAATCTGGAGAAATTCATGTACATGCTTCTGATGCGCTCATGAATAGATACTCTGTGGATAAATATATGTTGACTCCCACAAGTCCTTCTGGTGAATCACTGGACATGTGGGTGGTCTTAGGGATCCCCAAAACAAATGGGAAGCCCTAAGCATACCTTTAGGTGGTCATTTGGTTTTGTAGTACAGAACTTACAAAAACCACGTTAGTGTTTCATTAGTCTTCAGATAGGACCACAGTTATAACCACAAGTAAAACTTCCCTGAAAGAAGTCATTTCTTAGAAAGCTTCCTGGGGGCTGGGCGCAGTGGCTCATGCCTATAATCCTAGCACTTTGGGAGGCTGAGATGGGAAGGTCACTTGAGGCCAAGAGTTTGAGGATAGCCTGGCTACATGGCAAAACCCCATATCTACTAAAAAAATACAAAAATTAGCTGAGTGTAGTGGCATCCGCCTGTAATCCCAGCTACTAGGGAGAGGGGGTTGGGGGTGCTGAGGTGGGAAGATGACTTGAGCCTGGGAGGTGGAGATTGCAGTGAGCTGAGATTGTGTCACTGCACTCCCGCCTGGGAGACAGAGGGAGACTCTGTTTCAAGGAGAGGAAAAAACAACAAAAAAAGGCTTCCTGGGAGATACTGCAGACTTTCATAGGCATAGTGGTGGGTGTCTCTGAAAATACAGGATCATCTTTGTGCCTCTTTTGCTTACTCCTAACGATAAGATGGTGTCGCATCATCAAAGTTCACTTGGTTAACTTTTACTATTCAAAGCACAGTTAGGATTTTTAAAGATAATTTCTATCTTCTGACCTGAAAATGTCTCTTTTTTCTTTTGAGTATAAGCAAGATGCATTTGTTCTATAAGACTGTGGACTCCTTAGGCTATGGGGAAACCCTCATTGATCTTTGTATGCTGGATGCTAGGACAATGCATGGCACAAAGATTGTCATCAGTAAGTATTTGCTGAAGGAATGAGTAGATGAATGAATAACAGGTAACCAACTTAAAAAAATAATTATAGAGCACTCATAGTCTCAACATAAGTAGAATACAGTTAGCTATTACTGATTTTCATACAGCTTGGCTTTCATAAGAAGTGATCCATTTTTCCTAGAAGCCAGAGTAAGAACTAAATAATTTGATTTAAATTACTTCAATAGTTTAAATTATGAAATTTAAGTTGGTAGGTGGACTTCAGTGAGAAGTTAGCTCCAATGTTCTTTCTCCCAGCTCTGGCTTCACAGAAACAGCAAACGTCAATAGGGTTAGGTCTTGGAGGAAATGAATGACAGAAGGAGAGTGCCTTAGTCTGTTTGTGCTGTTATTACAAAATATCCTAGACTGGGAAATTTATAGATAATAGAGATTTATTTCCCAGTTCTGCAGGGTGGAAGTTCAAGATCAAGGGCCCAGCAGTTTTGGTGTCAGGTGAGGACACTGCTCCGTCTCTGCTTCCAAGATGGTGCCTTGAATGCTGTGTACATCACACAGCAGAAGGGATGGAAGGGCAAAAGGCTGACTCTGTGGAAAGCCTTCTTTTCTACGGGCTTTAAGTGCCCTAAAGGAAAAATACCATGTATAAGGGGCTGTGGGAAACCTAAGCACAGCCCTGAGGAAGAGACTTTTGAGATAAGGTCCAAGGGATCATTATGAGTCAAATAGATAGAACAGGCAGTGAAGTGGGGAGAACAGCCAAGACAGAGGGAACAATATGTGCAAAGGTTGGAGGTGGGAAGACATAGGTTGGTTTCGAGGGGCCACTGAGGGAGAAGGGAGCAGGGAGTGTGATGACACTGAAGAGGTGGGAATGGCCAGAGTGAGGGCAGGAGCCATAGGGGCTAGTTGGATAGGTTAACTGTTTGATCTTCAACCTCCGAGTTAGGACAATGCTGTGGTGGGTTTGAGAGGAGGAGGCGTTCAGTTCATGTGATAACGCTGCATTCTGGAGTAGGGTTGAAATGACTTTGGAGCCAAATTATTTCAGAAAATCCGTACCTCTACTCTTCCCTTGGGCATTACTGTTTCAGAATGAACAGTGTACTGAGAACCTGTTTAAGATATTCTTAATACTCTTCACTTTTACAAATGAGATAATACTGCTTATTTAGAAATATTATTAATTTTTGTCTATATGTCATTGATTTTTATTATTTATTTATTTATTTGCTTGTTTGTTTGTTTTTGAGACAGAGTCTCACTCTGTCACTTAGGCTAGAATGTAGTGGCACAATCTTTGCTCACTACAACTTGTACCTCCCAGGTTCAAGAGATTCTCCTCACTCAGCCTCCTGAGTAGTTGGGATTACAGGCACGCGCCACCATGCCTGGCTAATTTTTTTTTTTTTTTTTTGTATTTTTAGTATTGATGGGGTTTCACCTTGTTGGCCAGGCTGGTCTCGAACTCCTGACCTCAGGTGATCTGCCCGCCTCTGCCTCTCAAAGTGCTGGGATTACAAGCATAAGCCACTGCACCTGGCCTTGTTGTGGCTTTTACAACTGCACTAATTGCCGGGCTCGGTGGCTCATGCCTGTAATCCCAAAACTTTGGGAGGCCAAGACAGGTGGATCACCTGAGTTCTGGAGTTTGAGACCAGCCTGGCTTACATGGTGAAACCCTGTCTCTACTAAAAATACAAAAAGTTAGCTGGGCATGGTGGTGGGCACCTGTAATACCAGTTGCTGGGGAGGCTGAGGCAGGAGACTCACTTGAACTTGGGAGGCAAAGGCTGCAGTGAGTCAAGATCTCGCCATTGCACTCCAGCCTGGGCAACAAGCACTCCAGCCGGGGCAAAATTTCTGTCTCAACAAACGAACAAACAAACAAACAAACTGCACTAATTAAGCTAGACCTAGTGGGGCAGGACGATAGTCTCAGGTACTAGAGAGGCTGAGGCCAGGGGGAAGGATCCCTTTGGCCTAGGACTTCAACTCCAGCCTGAGAAACATAGTGAGATCCTGGCAAAAACAAAACAAAACAAAACCAAACACTCTAATTTTTTTTTTTTTAATGCATTGATTAATTTCCTGGCTATTGCGTTCTCTATTAAAATTAGAATTCCTTGCTTGGGCAGCCCTAGCCAACACCTTAATGATGGCCTTGAGAAAGACCCTGAGCCAGAGGCACCAAGCTAATCTGTATCCAGATTCCTGAGCCTAGAAACTTCAAGATAATTAATGTCTATTGCTTTAAACTGCTAAAAACCAATCAATCACTGAATAAAAGAAACAGCAGATAAAAAGCACACCAACCTGTATAAAACCAACAGTGGATACATGGTAAGATCTTGATCACAAATACCCTAAATCTGCAATGACTTTAAATCTGGCTGTTTTAAATATACTTTTGCACTGCTAACCATTTGAGCAGTTAAGATTAAAAAAAAAATTTTTGCCAGTTTCCACAATCTCAGCCCTCTAAGTAGCCAGAACTGACATGTGAAGTATCTCTTGAAAGCACTGATTGTCTCTTTTTCTTTGATTCATTTTCCCCTTATTGATGATAAGCAATTTTAAAGACAGTTTGTGTGTCATTTCTTATCATGAGAAGGTGAGAAGAGCGAGAGTCGGTTATTATTGGTGAACCATCTGCTACAATCTATTGTTAGAATGCACCCTATTTTTAGGTTCTAGATTTGCTTAGGTAATATATTTCTACCTTCTGTGAGTCAACTTTCTTATCTCCTATGGGACTATATACAAGATTAAAAGGAAAAAAAACACTTTAGACAATTTGATGAGGAATGTGGTTAGGAGAATTCGTTCATTCATTGAATGAATACATTTTGAGTACTACTATGTGGCTCCTTCTGAATATTAATGGCTTTGGAAAGACTTTATTCTCAAGGGCATTATAGGCAGGAGATGCTCTTCCAGGAAGCAGCAAACTGGACCATGTAACAAACATGCAGTGATCGAGGGCCCAGGAATGAGCACTAAGTAGGAGGAAAGGACATGGAAAAATGCTAAGAAAGCTAGAAAAAGAGGCTGCATTTGAGGTAATAAGATGGCAGAAATATCATGAAATTAATTATGCAGAGATAACCTAGAACTAGATGACAGCAAACATTTTAGAGTCCTAAATTTTCACAATGAAATGTGATCTTAATCTATCCACTTCCTTAGAGACCTAGTGCTATATCTCAGCAAAGCTAAACCAATAACTTGAAATGCTTACTTTATTCAGGCACACCATGCATCTCCTGTTTTCAGTTATGTGCTTTTGAAAAGATGACTTTCGATATATGGAAAAGAAGGAGAGAGTAGTTTATTCTTTTTTTTTTTTTTTAAGCTTCCTCTAAAAATGTTCTTAGATCTTTCATGAGATTGTGTATTCAAAAGTGGCACTCCTAAGCGGACTGTGATGTGTCTTCAGGCAGGGATACAGTGGCCTGGGTACAGTTTGACTCTGACACGCTGAGACTGTGTGATAATACCTGCTGTAGACTGAATGTTTCTGTGTTGGAAGTCCACTAAAAGTTATTTCATAGCTGGGAATGCAGAGGAAATGATTATTTCTTATTTCTGATTGTTACTACTCTTTTATCAATGGGTGATGATTTTCCTCTCATTAGATTTGTGTGCAGTAGAGGAGATAAAGTTATACCTCCTTTCTCAGATAGAGAGGGAGAAGACTTGAGACTTATGACTCATATTATGCAGGGGCAGGACTTTGTTCTGGCTTGGATGGAGAAGAAAGTGAATAAATGTAACAATTACAGAAAAAAACACATGTGGTAACACGAACACTGCTGTATGAGTCATGGAATGTGAACACTGTTGAGGGGAGCTTGCAGGAAAAGTATTGGCTGGGCTTGCTCAGAGAGCTCTTCGTTGTTGTTTTCTGTTTTGGGGAACAGCACTGGTAGGAAGTCAGGTAACTGCAATGAAAGAGGCGCAGCAGGTGATTTGGTACAGTGGCATTTACCTTGGAAATATTGCAGAAGATGTGATCCGTAGTCCTCCTCTGCCAAAAAAAAAAAAAAAAAAAAAAAAAAAAAAAAAAAAATACCCCAAGTTATTGGATTTTCTCATTAAGGAATTTCTTATTCTAAAGGTAGGTATTCTCCTGGGGAAAATAAAGACTTTGTACATTTTGGTTTAAATTTACTTCTAGAATATCAGAATAAGAGACTAAATAGTCAGAAGGGCCTAAAGTTGATTTTTGGGTTAACTCCTTCTCAACTCTCTTTGGAACTCTACATCAATCACTCAGCTTCATTTTTTTTTTTTTTTTTTTTTTTGTGCTTCATATTTGGAACCTGAAAATCTGAGAAGTGATAAAAGTGTCCTGCCAGTTGCAGAGCGAGAGATGCTGTATCTAAAAAGAGACTCTTTCTGTACTCACAGTAGCTTTCTTTGGAAACAGCTTAATATGACTTACTCAAGCATAAGCCCTCCTTTAACTAAGTAATTCATTTATTTAAAAAATTAGGAATACAGCGATTTCCTTCCAAAGAACACAGTATGGAAATGGGGATAAAAATGAGTAACTTTACACTAGAGAAAACTGATAAGCCCTGCTTCAGCCAGATGATCAAGGCCAACATTGATCATTATTAATCATGTTGATAATAGGTCTTCATGATATGAAGTCAAAATGACACTTTACCTCTGTAGTCTTTTTCGTAGTAACCCATAGCTCCAGCCTAATCTGATGCCTAAAGCCTAATGTCTGATACCTAAAGAAAGGTATCAGACAAATTCCAGTAGAGGGGCATTCTACAAGATACCCGACCAGTACAAAACCCCCAAGGTCATCAAAAACAAGCAAAATGTGAAAAATTGTTATAGCTGAAGGAAGCTAAAGGAGGCATTATGACTAATTATAATGTGATATCCCAGATAGAATCCTGAAACAGAAAAGGGACATTAAGTAATAAGTAAAGTAAGAACTTTAGTTAATAGTAATGTATCAATATTGGTTCATTAATTATAATGAATATGTTATACTAATGTAAGATTTTAAAGGGGACACTGGATGCAGGGTATATGGGAACTCCCTGTATTGTCTTATTGATTTTGCTGTAAATCTACAACTGTCCTAAACAATGAAGTCTATCCAAAAGAGAAAAGATTAATTAGGAAAACCTTCAAAGATTCAGATTTATCCCTATTCTAAACTCCAGTGAACTTTGCTGATGCTTTATTTCCTATCTGGAAAACTTTTCCCACTATGTACATAGATGAGTAATATCCTTGTATAAGAGACTGGCTTTTAAAATTTGTTAAACACAATAGAGAGGAAAACTACATCTTACATTGTGATCCATGGTGTACACACACACACACACACACACACACACACACACACACAGAGAGAGAGAGAGAGAGAGAGACAGAGAGACAGAGAGAGAGAGTCATATAACTGAAATGAACATCTCTCAAAAGAATACTTTGCAGGGCATGCTGATATTTTTTATTCTATTCTGTTCCATTATATTTATTCTTATCTATTCTAGTTAATTCTACCTTATTTTGTTATTCTCTTCTTTCATTAAAGACATCCTGATAGTGATTTACTACATTGATTTCTTAATCTGCTAATTGCAACCTGCAGTTGGAAAAATCCTACTTTAAGGCTTAAGTGTTAGCTTCTCTAAGATGTCCTTATACTGTCCAATATAGCAGCCACTAGTCACATATGACAATTTAAATGTCTAGTGTTTAATAGCCACATGTGGCTAGTGACTAGCATATTGGAGAGCAGAGATATAGAATATTTTCAACATTGCAGAATATTTTGTTGGATAGTGCTGTGGACTCTCCATCTGTTGCTTGCACTAATGAAATAGCCTAACTACTTGTCTCTTTTTTACCTTACAATCTTCTAAACTACTGCTAGAATTAACTGTCCAAACTTAACAGATTCATTTCTCTTCTTGAAAGCCCTCAATGGCTCTCCATTTCCTATGAAATAAAACCTTCGTTTAAGGCCTTTCACAGTTTCATTTCTTCACCTCTCCAGTTAAATCTCTCAACTCTCCTGCTAAATGCCGTTCATTCTAAAGCTTCTATGTTTTCATTCATGCTCTTTTCTTGAAGTTTTCTTGTGCCCCTTCTCTGCTAGATAAACTATTTTAAGCTATTACTTAAAGAAGCTATTTTAAGGCATATCTTCTATGTCCTTTCTTCTTTGAAACATTCTCAGAAGACCCCTCTCTTGCAAAGGAAAATATTATTACTCTCTTTTATGTGTTACCATTGTAGCAACATTTTTAGTTACACACAGTCTGTTTCCCCACAAGACTATGAGGCCTTTGGGTACTGGGAATGTACGGCATTCATCTTTTTATCCCCAGTGCCTGGTTGGTGAGCTGGCCTGTTGGCTGACTGAGTGATTCAGTTGTAAGTTGGTTGAGGGCAGGAAGCCCACTCAAACTTACTTAATATTTCCACAGCACAATGTGGGGATCATAAAAGGTGCTTCTGAATTTTCATTGTCTGCTTTCAGGCAGTGAGTTTTAGACAGATTGTTTTGTGATAATTCACTACAATCTGTTTTTATTTTTTTATTTTTTGAAGCATGGAAGGGTTCTGGTGCTAAATTTTTAAAAAATATATAACAAATGCTTTTTAACTTTCTCATACTGCTAAAAGTTAATGGACTTTGCAGGGGAATAAGAAAGACTTATGAATTAGTTTTAAATCTTATTAAATAGCTCTTAGAAGTGCTTACTCTAGGTGAGTAATAATTTAAGATTGGTAGGTAGAAAAGTGGTTCTAATGGGAAAAATTCCAGGATGGGAACACCTGGACACTTGAAGACTTGAATTCTATTGCAGTTCTTTTCCTCTCTTTCTATTTATTTATTTTATTTGTGTCTTTGGGTAAATTCCAAAATCTTCTTGTGTCACTGTTTCTCCATGTGTAAAACTGGGATAATTGATAATTGTCTCTAAGCCTGTTTGAGTGATGTAGTAAGGAGAGTTGGAATGGGTTTTAGCTCTTTAGATGTAATAGTAATACTCACAGCAACTGCAGTATCTTGTCATTACTTGTGGATTGGTAAAAGTTTAAACCACTTGCAAGTTTTCATGAAATTATAGACTCAAAGAGTCTTTGTGGAATATAACACTTACTTCAACAATGGAGTGATTTGTATATTTGATGGGGAAAAAACTACCCCTTATTTATGTTTGCTAATTGAATTGTCTAGTACCTTAAAATAAATAAATAAATACACACGTGTATGTAGCCATGATTGCAAGCCACTGCTTGAAAGGTAATGGGACCTCTAAACAAATGGTCCAATTTGTTTTGGGCAGGGCCACCGCATACTATTGTGTGGGCTGTGCACTGCACAACCAATGTGATGGTTCTTGTCTCAGGGGCCTAATCACAAACTGCATCTTCATGTGAGCACAATTAGATTCACAGAGACACAAAGACATGCAATTTCTTATTGTATCAGAGACATGAATGTGGTTTAAGTTCATCTGATTAATGCCAAAACCCCATATTGCTTCTGTGTAAGAATTAGACATAACCACAGTTTATTGGCTGCTCAGTTTCCAGATATCTTGCTCTACATTCTCTGTAGGTGACCCCAATGTTTTCTGTGCCCCACTGTAAATTCGATCCTTGTTTAAACTTTTAGGGGAGAATTTCCTTTTCATCTTAGAATACTCCCCAGCCTTCCTTTGGCAACCAATTCCTTATGTTGACAGTAGAGTGCATACCAGAAGTCAGACTAGAGGTGAGGATTTGGAGTCCAAGTTTTTAGAGAAAGCTGAAAAAAAAAAACTTAAAAGTTTATGACGAATCAGAGCTAGGGAAGAAAACTGAACAACTATAGGGCAATTAAGGAAATTTCTCTACACATTCATTAGTTGGATAATTTTATAGACCCTTTAGAGAGTAAGAAACAAACAATTGTAAGTCAAAGCACATTATTGGTTTAGGCAGCAAAGTTACTCTAATTAAATTTTATAATCTTATACTTGGAAGTTTACTGAAATCATATACTAGAAGGAAAAAGTCTCACTAACAGTTTAGTCAAGTTGTTGTTGATACAGTGTTTTGTGTTATATACAAGAACAGAGTGTTTTGTGGCTACCTGTACTCACCTTATTTTATTTATGTATTTATTTATTGAGACAAGGTCTCGCTCTGTCACTTAGGCTGGAGTGCAGTGGCATGATCACAGTCATCGCAACCTTGAGCTCCGGGGCTCAAGATATCCTCCTGCCTCAGCCTCCCAAGTAGCTAGGACTATCGGCGCATGCCATCACGCCTGGCTAATCCTTAAAAAACAGTTTTGTAGAGGCCAGTTTGTACTTTGTTGCCCAAGCTGGTCTCGGACTCCTGGCTTCAAGCAATCCTTCCACCTTGACTTCCCATAGTGATGAGGTTACAGGTGTGAGCCACCAAGCCTGGCCTGAACCAATTTTATTGCCTTCCATTTGTATTAACACTAACAAAAGCAAAACAACAACAACAACAACAACAACAAAAAACATGTATTTCTAGTCTAACTATCAGTTAAAGTCATTGTGCAACATGGCATGTGTTGAGTAACTGCAATTTCAAGGCAGTCCTTTTTTTTTGGTCATCTTCTAATAGATTACAGAGGAATTTATGAATGAAAAACTTCTGGCTGGGAAAGAAAATTTGGAATTTGACTTTAACAAAAATTTTCATGATAATATAGAAAATACTAAATTCAGATTAGATTAATCTCAATATTGTGTGGCTATCAAAAAGAAGATACATATTTAGAAAATAAAAAGAGTGCCACATACATTGATGCTGAGTAGATATTAGGAGTAGGAAGAGAAATTTGTAACAAGGGAATGGTCTATCTTGTCTTGCTCCTGATGTCCTTTCACTTCCTAACATAGAAACAGGACAAGGATCCCTGTTTATTTCTGGCAATACTGGAAGGGAGAGTATGGCTTCTAGGTCAAGGTTTAGCTACAATGTCATTTCTTAGGATGAGCTTCTTTATAACTATGTTATTCAAGAAGAAAATAAACTGTTGTTATCTAAAGAAGGAAAAGGGAAAATATATAGCTTCTGAATGGCTTTTTCCTTTTGTCAAGGGCTGCCAGCTTGTTTTTAGAAGCAAAAATTGAACAAACTGCAACATTAACAATGGCATTAAAGCCACTAAAAGTTGTTTCTAAGTCATTAAAGGTGTATCCACATTCATAGAAGCATAATTCACAATAGTCAAATAATTGTGACGCCCCAATTGGGGTTCCCTTCTTGGTTGTCAAAGTAGAAGGGGAAAACTCGGAAGAGCCAAAACCCCAAGAACCTTCTTGAGAAGAGAGCTGACATATTTAGGTATACTCTTGGCATCGGTGAAATTCTAATAGCTTAATCTTCTACAGTACTTGTGGGAATTGTGAATTCTATGATATGCTTAACTGCCTTAGGAAAGGCTTGATTTTTTTTTTCTAAGGCCTTTGTTTTTCTTAAGTGCTAGAAGCCTGACCATGAACAATTAAGCCTTTTTCTCTTCCCTACCTACTGTTATTACATTTTATGAATCTTCAGCAACTGAAGACCTTTATCCAGTGAATAATTTGAGGGCGAAAAGGGTGAGTTACTACAATATTGATCTGTCAGGAGCACGTTGTTCTCAGAGTTCTGCTGAAGCAAATCTGGTTGTATAAGGAGCAGGTCAGCCAAGACCTTTCCAATAGTGTTTTCTAGTACTAATTGTCCGTTTCCTTTGCACTGTTTTGGGTAACATTGAATAGACATGTTTATACAACTTTTTATAAAATGTATTTATTTGTCTCTCCCACTTCTGCTTATTCTTTATTTCTTATTACATTGTCTGGAAAGCTGTGGCAATGAGGTCAGTGTTTTTCTTATTTTGGTGAATGACAACATTGAACTTTCATAGATGTGATTTTGTGACAGTAGTAATCTAGCTTGTTGCCCTTTCATTGTCCTCAGTTGATCTGCTTCTGTATCTCAGTTATTAGTGCTTTTACAGAAAAGAGTGGATGCTGGGCACGGTAATCCCCACACTTTGAGGGGCTGAGGTGGGAGGATTGCTTGAGCCAAGGATGTTGAGGCTGCAGTGAGCTGTTGTCATGCCACTGCACTTCAGCCTGGACAAAAGGGTAAGACTCTGTCTCAAAAAGAAAAGAAAAACAAAAAAAAGGAAAAGAAAAGAGTGGAGAACTAGGCGGATCAGGCCATAGAGACAGGCATAGCATTGATACGGTGCTCTCTCTGCCAATCCCTGAATCAAGGGACATTTCCCTGCTTGGTTAGTTATACTGATGTATTCCAGGTCAGATAGTTTTAGAGACAGAGATAGGGGAGGTAGAAGGGAAAGTAGGAGTTTATAGTCAAATTCATGAGTATTCAGTGAAAACATGTTGCTTTAGGCACCTAAATTACTTAGATTTTATAATCTTATACTTAGAAGTGAGTTACTGTGATGATATACTAAAAGAAAAAACTCTCACTGATAATTTAGCCAAGTGGATTCTGATTCTCCTGAGAACAGTGTGGGGATATTACTGTTGGCTTCATCCTCCTTCACCTGCTCCCAGCCATATGGCTACCTACATGCTTCCAGTGCAAAGCAGAGGAGTGGTGAGACAAAATGATTTACTCCCTCTGAATAAAGCTGCCTTGTTGTCAGGATGAATGCCAGAGGGAATCTTCCAAAACATAAAAATACTTATATTGGGATATTGTAGTAAGTCGGATGTTAGCTGCCCAAAAGCTATGTCCATGTCTTGGAAGCAGTGAATATGACCTTTTTGGAAGAAGTCTTTGTAGCTCAATAAAGTTAAGGATCTTGAAAAAAGAGTATCCTGTATTACCCAGATGAGCCTTAAATCTAAGGACAAGTGTTTTTAAAAGAGAGACACAGAGAAGGCCCTGAGAAGACAGAGGCTAGATCAGAGTTATGTAGCCACAAGCCAAAAAAAATATGCCCAAAGCCACCAGAGCTGGAAGAGGTGAGGAAGAATTCTCCCTAGAGCCCTTGGAGGGAGCACAGCCCTGCCAGCACTTTGATTGCAGACTTCTAGCCTTTGGGACAATCAGAGAGCAAACTTCTGTTGTTTTAAGCTGCTAAATCTGTGGTGATTTGTTACAAGAGCCCTAGGAAGCAAACACAGATATCTTCCTTAGAAAAGGTAGAATCTTATAATGTGAACTGTTTGCAGGGAACAGAAACTTTTCTTTTTTTTGGAGATTGAGCTTCCCTATGTTGTCCAGGCTGGTCTGAAACTCCTGGAGTCAAGTGATCCTCCTGATTTCAACTTCCCAAATAGGTGGGAATATAGGCTTGCACCACTGCCCCCTGACCCCTGGCAGAAACAGCAGTTTTCAGTACTAGTGTGGTAGGCAATGGCTAGATGCCTAACTTAAATTATCCCTGTTTTGAAGATGAAGAAACTCGGGCTCGATGTCTCATGAGGCCATGTGGAGAGCTGGCTGGGAATCCTGCTGATAGGTGGTATAGTGAAGTGGTTACAAGCTTGGGCTCTGATCCTGTCTAGGTTTGAATCCCAACTCTGTTCTTACTAATTTTGTGACCCTGGCCAAGTTACTCAATCACTCTGACCCTCAGTTTCTCTAACTGGAGAACAGGAATAAGATAACTTCATTCAGGCAAATGCTGGGATGATTAAAAAGTATAAAATATTTAGAATAACACATAGGAAGAGCTAAGTGAATGTTAGCTATTATGATTACTACCACACTATGCTAATATGCTGTTGCTAGATTATGACTACCAGGCAAAGAATGAAACAGAACGGGATCATTTTTAAGGCAGGGCATGTGATTTATATTGGTTACTAATTCAAAGCCAATTTGAGAGAGGTTATTCTTCAGAATGTTTATTCAATTTTGATGTGGCTGTCATAAAGGAGACAAACAGGTTTCAGCAACCTCAATGGCACCTGTTCTTTGCTGAATACCTTACAGTGTTTTACAAATGCCAGGCATCCTACAAGTATTTTTGAATTAGAAAAATCAAGGCTTGTTATTAATAATGTTAAGGTAATATTGAGCTCTCAAAAATATTTTTAAATGAAGAAACTATTGCCAACCATTTCAGAGTTACAAATCTCCTAAAACACTGTAGCAAAAGGGGAAGGATTAGGAAACAATCATTCATAAGATAAATCTATTTCTTTTTGTCCACGTTCCCTACCATTGGCTGATAGGTCACTTTTACTATAGGTCACTCACTATAGATTGAATAAAAGTGGACAGGCAGCTAGTAGTATCTAGGTGTTTTTTGTAATTCTACTTCCTTTTCTTTCTTTATTAAAAATAAAGGAAGCAGAAAGAAAATTAATGTTCTATTAAAAACATTTATATCTTCATTTTAATTGTTAATATTTTTTGAGAATAATGTTTTCATTTTACCATATTTTTCTCTGAATTTGTCTGATCTGGTTAATTAAATGCTTATTAGAACATATATTCCTCTCTTGTACCAAAGGTCTTCAAGGATAAGATGCTGCTCCATTTAAATAAAAGATGAAGGATGTCGAAACACAAGCAGCCCCTTCATCGAAACACAAGCAGCCTTTAACCACTAGACCCATAAATAAGACAGTAACTGGTGCAATGCAATTCTAACACTGGCACTGGTGCTGGGATTGGCCTTTTCTAGACAGGAGTTCTTAACCTGGAGGTCAAGGACTTGTAGGGAGGGTCCTATGGACCCCTTGCAATGTATGCAAATTTTGTATAAACATTTTTCTGCACACGTTTCAAAGGAGCTTGGAATATCCGTAAGCTGAGACCACCAAATCACTAAAGCTAATTGTCCCATTTTATTCCTTTGTATCATCTCAAATGGCAATATAGTATCTAGTGTATAATAAATGATTGCTGGCTGCTTAGGAGAGAACTGGAAGCTTCATTGTGTTAATGACACTATCTCACAGTGAAAAGGGGCAGACTTCTCAAAGGAAGCCTCCATGATATAATCAGAATTTACTTGCTTAAAAAAGTCCAGGTCTGGGTCTTCAGCCTTGCTCCTTCACGAAATGATCCGGTGTGGTTTACTTCTCCTCTCTGGGTAGATGTTTCCTCATCTGCAAAATAAAGATTTTAATTAAATAAACCAAAAGATGTCTTCAAATTTTAAAACCATTCTGTCCCATCATTAAACCACCTAGATGGATAATCTCTCACAAGTCTAGAATGTGTTATAAAAACAAACTTCCCCAACCTAGCAAAGCAGGCCAACATTCAAATTTAGGAAATACAGAGAATGCCACAAAGATACTCCTCGAGAAGAGCAACTCCAAGACACATAATTGTCAGATTCACCAAAGTTGAAATGAAGGAAAAAGTGTTAAGGGCAGCCAGAGAGAAAGGTTGGGTTACACACAAAGGGAAGCCCATCAGACTGACAGCAGATCTCTCAGCAGAAACTCTACAAGCCAGAAGTGAGTGGGAGCCAATATTCAACATTCTTAAAGCAAAGAATTTTCCACCCAGAATTTCATATCCAGCCAAACTAAGCTTCATAAGTGAAGGAGAAATGAAATCCTTTACAGACAAACAGATACTGAGAGATTTTATCACCACCAGGCCTGCCCTACAAGAGCTCCTGAAGGAAGCACTAAACATGGAAAGGAACAACCAGCACGAGCCACTCAAAAACATGCCAAATTGTAAAGACCACTGATGATAGGAAGAAATGGCATCAACTAACAAGTAAAATAACAGGATCAAATTCACACATAACAATATTAATCTTAAATGTAAATGGGCTAAATTCTCCAATTAAAAGACACAGACTGGCAAACTGGATAAAGAGTCAAGACCCATCAGTGTGCTGTATTCAGGAGACTCATCTCATGTGCAGAGACAAACACAGGCTTCAAATAAAGGGATGGAGGAAGATCTACCAAGCAAATGGAAAACAAAAAAAGGCAGGGGTTGCCATTCTAGTCTCGGATAAAAGAAACTTTAAACGAACAAAGATCAAAAGAGACAAAGAAGGCATAATAGTAAAGGGATTAATTCAACAAGAAGAGCTAACTATCCTAAATATATGTGCACCGAACACAGGAGCACCCAGATTCATGAAGCAAGTCCTCAGAGACCTACAAAGAAACTTAGACTCCCATACAATAATAATGGAAGAGTTTCACACCCCACTGTCAACATTAGACAGATCAACAAGACAGAAAGTTAAAAATGATATCCAGGAATTGAACTCAGCTCTGCAGCAAGCAGACCTAATAGACATTTACAGAACTCTCCACCCCAAATCAACAGAATATACATTCTTCTCAGTACCACACCACACTTATTCCAAAATTGACCACATAATTGGAAATAAAGCACTCCTCAGCAAATGTAAAAGAACAGAAATTATTACAAACTATCTCACAGACCACAGTGCAAACAAACTAGAACTCAGGACAAAGAAACTCAATCAAAACCGCTCAACTACATGGAAACTGAACAACCTGCTCCTGAATGACTACTGGCTACATAACGAAATGAAGGCACAAACAAAGATGTTCTTTGAAACCAATGAGAACAAAGACACAACATACCTGAATCTCTGGGACACATTTAAGGCAAAAGGAAAATTTATAACACTAAATGCCCATAAGAGAAAGCAGGAAAGATCTAAAATTGACACCCTAACATCACAACTGAAAGAACTAGAGAAACAAGAGTAAACAAATTCAAAAGCTAGCAGAAGGCAAGAAATGACTAAGATCAGAGCAGAACTGAAGGAGGTAGAGACACGAAAAATCCTTCAAAAAGTCAATGAATCCAGGAGCTGGTTTTTTGAAGAGATCAACAAAATTGACATACCACTAGCAAGACTAATAAAGAAGAAAAGAGAGAAAATCAAATAGATGCAATAAAAAATGATAAAGGGGATATCACCACCAATCCCACAGAAATACAAACTACCATCAGAGAATACTATAAACGCCTCTATGCAAATAAACTAGAAAATCTGGAAGAAATGGATAAATTCCTGGACACATACACACTCCCAAGACTAAACCTGGAAGAAGTTGATTCCCTGAATAGACCAATAACAGGCTCTCAGATTGAGACAATAATAGCCTATCAACCAAGAAAAGTGCAGAACCAGACGGATTCATAGCCGAATTCTACCAGATGTACAAGGAGGAGCTGGTACCATTCCTTCTGAAACTATTCCAATCAATAGAAAAAGAGGGAACCCTCCCTAACTCATTTTATGAGGCCAACATCATCCTGATACCAAAGCCTGATAGAGATACAATAAAAAAAAGAGAATTTTAGACCAATATCCCTGATGAACATCGATGCAAAAATCCTCAATAAAATACTGGCAAACCGGATTCAGCAGCACATCAAAAAGCTTATGCACTATGATCAAGTGGGCTTCTTCCCTGGGATACAAGACTGGTTGAACATATGCAAATCAATAAAGGTAAGCCAGCATATGAACAGAGCCAAAGACAAAAACCACATGATTATCTCAATAGATGCAGGAAAGGCCTTTGACAAAATTCAACAGCCCTTCACGCTAAAAACTCTCAATAAACTAGGTATTGATGGGACGTATCTCAAAATAATAAGAGCTATTTATGACAAACCCACAGCCAACATCATACTGAATGGGCAAAAACTGGAAGCATTCCCTTTGAAAACTGGCATAAGACAGGGATGCCCTCTCTCGCCACTCCCATTCAAGATAGTGCTGGAAGTTCTGGTCAGGCAATCAGGCAGGAGAAAGAAATAAAGGGTATTCAGTTAGGAAAAGAGGAAGTCAAATTTTCCCTGCTTGCAGATGACATGATTGTATTTTTAGAAAACCCCATTGTCTCAGTCCAAAATCTCCTTAAGCTGATAAGCAACTTCAGCAAAGTCTCAGGATACAAAATCAATGTGCAAAAATCACAAACATTCTTATACACCAATAACAGACAAAAAGAGAGCCAAATCATGAGTGAACTCCCATTCACAATTGCTTCAAAGAGAATAAAATACCTAGGAATCCAACTTTCAAGGGATGTGAAGGACCTCTTCAAGGAAAACTACAAACCACTGCTCAACAAAATAAAAGAGGACACAAACAAATGGAAGAACATTCCATGCTTATGGATAGGAAGAATAAATATCATGAAAAAATGGCCATACTGCCCAAGGTAACTTATAGATTCAATGCCATCCCCATCAAGCTACAAAGGACCTTCTTCACAGAATTGAGAAAAAACAACTTTAAAGTTCATATGGAACCAAAAAAGAGCCTGCATTGCCAAGACAATCCTAAGCCAAAAGAACAAAGCTGGAGGCATCATGCTACCTGACTTCAAACTATACTACTAGGCTACAGTAACCAAAACAGCATGGTACTGGTACCAAAACAGAGATATAGACCAGTGGAAGAGAACAGAGCCCTCAGAAATAATACAACACATCTACAACCATCTGATCTTTGACAAATCTGACAAAAACAGGAAATGGGGAAAGGATTCCCTATTTAATAAAAGGTGCTGGGAAAACTGACTAGCCATAGGTAAAAAGTTGAAACTGGGTCCCTTCCTTACACCTTATACTAAAATTAATTCAAGATGGATAAAAGACTTAAAAGTTAGACCTATGACCATAAAAACCCTAGAAGAAAACCTAGGCAATACCATTCAGGACATAGGCATGGGCAAAGACTTCATTTTTAAAACACCAAAAGCAATGGCAACAAAAGCCAAATTTGGCAAATGGGATCTAATTAAACTAAAGAGCTTCTGCACAGCAAAAGAAACTACCATCAGAGGAGCTCCAGTGGCGCAATCGGTTAGCGCGCGGTACTTATACAGAAACTACCATCAGAGTGAACAGGCAACCTACAGAATGGGAGAAAAATTTTGCAATCTACTCATCTGACAAAGGGCTAATATCCAGAATCTACAAAGAACTCAAAGAAATTTACAAGAAAAGAACAAACAGCGCCATCAAAAAGTGGGCAAAGGATATGAACAGGCACTTCTTAAAAGACAACATTTATGCAGCCAACAGACACATGAAAAAAATACTCATCATCACTTGCCATCAGAGAAATGCAAATCAAAACCAAAATGAGATATCATCTCACACCAGTTAGAATGGCGATCATTAAAAAGTCAGGAAACAACAGGTGCTGGAGAGCATGTGGAGAAATAGGAACACTTTTACACCGTTGGTGGGACTGTAAACTAGTTCAACCATTGTGGAAGACAGTGTGACGATTCCTCAAGGATCTGGAACTAGAAATACTATTTGACCCAGCCATCCCATTACTGGGTATATACCCAAAGGATCATAAATCATGCTGCTATAAAGACACATGCACACATATGTTTATTGCGGCACTGTTCACAATAGCAAAGACTTGGGATCAACCCAAATGTCCATCAGTGACAGACTGGATTAAGAAAATGTGGCACATATATACCATGGAATGCTATGCAGCCATAAAAAAGGATGAGTTCATGCCCTTTGTAGGGGCATGGATGAAGCTGGAAACCATCATTCTCAGCAAACTGTGGCGAGGACAGAAAACCAAACACCGCGTGTTCTCACTCATCGGTGGGAATTGAACAGTGAGATCACTTGGACACAGGAAGGGGAACATCACACACCTGGGCCTGTTGTGGGGAGGGGGCGGTGGGAGGGACAGTATTAGCAGATATACCTAATGTAAATGACGAGTTAATGGGTGCCACACCCCAACATGGCACAAGTATACATATGTAACAAATCTGCACGTTGTGCACATGTATCCCAGAATTTAAAGTATAATAAAAATAAAATAAAATAAAATAAAAAACAAGGCCCAACAAGCCATCCTTGTTTGAAAAATTATTTTTAGAAAAGGTCACAGTTTGAAGACATGCCATTGGCTAGTGATTCCCCAATTGTACTCTGAGGATTATAAAGTGCCACAGGTACCAGGGTTGAGGGGAGGCCTAAGGAGGGGCAAAGGGTGGGGCTAAGAACACCCTACCTCACTTCTGTTGGAGCAGACTGCATTTGATCTGCTCTCTAATTCAGTTTCTGGGTGAGATTTTGTTTGCAGAAAGTATTTCTTGACTTTATTAGTCTATCTTAATATCCATGAGGGGCACGGGGAAGAGATTAGATTAATCACTATCTATAAAAAATCTGTCTTTAAAATCACATTAGATATAGTCAGAAGCACTAAGGCTTATATCTTATTTTATCATTTATTTGATGTGTCACATCAGGCATGTCATACAGTCTTTCTCAGTGTTTTTCCTCACATATAGAACAATGATATTGTCTTATGCATAGATTAGTTGTGAGAATTCAATGAGAAAATATCTGTGAAAATGCCTTGTAATTTGTGAAGCATCATACAGATGGTTAGTGTGTCTTCACTAGTTAGCCCCAGGTTTTGGCACTTTGCCCTGACCATTTGTAGCTTTTTTGTCCATATGAATTAAGTTATAGAATGTACATATTATCAAATTTCCAGATGTTTCCATGTTATGGGGTGGGGGATAACAGACTTAGCAGATTGCAGATTCTGAGGGTAAAATGGGGAAATAAAAAGGTCCTGTTCTTCCATACAAAAAGACAATTGGTAAGGATAAGATTGGAGAAAATTTTGCTTATAAGAAGTTCAGGTAAAAATACTAAGTATTTTTCAGAGAAGGGCAGAGCAAGATGGCCGAATAGGAACAGCTCCAGTCTCCATCTCCCAGCGCGAGCGACACAGAAGACCGGTGATTTCTGCATTTTCAACTGAGGTCCTGGGGTCATCTCACTCGGGAGTGCCGGACAATTGGTGCTGGTCAGCTGCTGCAGCCTGACCAGCGAGAGCTGAAGCAGGGCGAGGCATCGCCTCACCTGGGAAGCGCAAGGGGGAAGGGAGTCCCTTTTCCTAGCCAAGGGAATTGAGACACACAACACCTGGAAAATCGAGTAACTCCCACCCCAATACTGCACTGTAAGCACACCGGCACACCAGGAGAATATATCCCATACCTGGCCGGGAGGGTCCCACGCCCACGGAGCCTCCCTCCTTGCTAACACAGCAGTCTGCCGCAATCTAACTGCAAGGCAGCAGCAAGGCTGGGGGGGAGGGGGCGCCCGCCATCGCTGAGGCTTAAGTAGGTAAACAAAGCCGCTGGGAAGCTCCAACTGGGTGGAGCTCACAGCAGCTCAAGGAAACCTGACTGGCTCTGTAGACTCCGCCTCTGGGGACAGGGTACAGCTAAAAAATAACAGGGGAAGCAGGTGAGGCCTGTGCAGACGTGAACGACTCTGTCTGACAGCTTTGAAGAGAGCAGTGGATCTCCCAACACGGAGGTTGAGATCTGAGAAGGGGCAGGCTGCTGGCTCAAGTGGGTCCCTGACCCCTGAGTAGCATAACTGGGAGACATCCCCCACGAGGGGCAGTCTGACACCCCACACCTCACAGGGTGGAGTACACCCCTGAGAGGAAGCTTCCAAAGCAAGAATCAGATAGGTGAACTCACTGTTCAGCAATATTCTATCTTCTGCAACCTCTGCTGCTGATACCCAGACAAACAGGGTCTGGAGTGGACCTCAAGCAATCTCCAACAGACCTATAGCTGAGGGTCCTGACTGTCAGAAGGAAAACTATCAAACAGGAAGGACACCTATACCAAAACCCCATCAGTACGTCACCATCACCAAAGACCAGAGACAGATAAAACCACAAAGATGGGGAAAAAGCAGGGCAGAAAAGCTGGAAATTCAAAAAATAAGAGCACATCTCCCCCTGCAAAGGAGCAAAGCCCATCGCCAGCAACGGATCAAAGTTGGTCAGAGAATGACTTTGACAAGATGAGAGAAGAAGGCTTCAGTCCATCAAACCTCTCAGAGCTAAAGGAGGAATTACGTACCCAGCGCAAAGAAACTAAAAATCTTGAAAAAAGAGTGGAAGAATTGACAGCTAGACTAATTAATGCAGAGAAGGTCATAAACGAAATGACAGAGATGGAAACCATGACACGAGAAATACGTGACAAATGCACAAGCTTCAGTAACCGACTCGATCAACTGGAAGAAAGAGTATCAGCGATTGAGGATGAAATGAATGAAATGAAGCGAGAAGAGAAACCAAAAGAAAAAAGAAGAAAAAGAAATGAACAAAGCCTGCAAGAAGTATGGGATTATGTAAAAAGACCAAATCTACGTCTGATTGGGGTGCCTGAAAGTGAGGGGGAAAATGGAACCAAATTGGAAAACACTCTTCAGGATATCATCCAGGAGAACTTCCCCAACCTAGCAGGGCAGGCCAACATTCAAATTCAGGAAATACAGAGAACGCCACAAAGATACTCCTCCAGAAGAGCAACTCCAAGAAACATAATTGCCAGATTCACCAAAGTTGAAATGAAGGAAAAAATCTTAAGGGCAGCCAGAGAGAAAGGTCGGATTACCCACAAAGGGAAGCCCATCAGACTGACAGCAGATCTCTCGGCAGAAACTCTACAAGCCAGAAGAGAGTGGGGGCCAATATTCAACGTTCTTAAAGAAAAGAATTTTCAACCCAGAATTTCATATCCAGCCAAACTAAGTTTCATAAGTGAAGGAGAAATAAAATTCTTTACAGATAAGCAAATGCTTAGAGATTTTGTCACCACCAGGACTGCCTTACAAGAGACCCTGAAGGAAGCCCTAAACATGGAAAGGAACCAGCCATTGCAAAAATATGCCAAAATGTAAAGACCATCGAGGCTAGGAAGAAACTGCATCAACTAATGAGCAAAATAACCAGTTAATATCATAATGGCAGGATCAAGTTCACATATAACAATATTAACCTTAAATGTAAATGGACTAAATGGTCCAATTAAAAGACACAGACTGGCAAACTGGATAAAGAGTCAAGACCCATCAGTCTGCTGTATTCAGGAGACCCATCTCACATGCAGAGACATACATAGGCTCAAAATAAAGGGATGAAGGAAGATCTACCAAGCAAATGGAGAACAAAAAAAAAATAGGGGTTGCAATCCTAGTCTCTGATAAAACAGACTTTAAACCATCAAAGATCAAAAGAGACAAAGAAGGCCATTACATAATGGTAAAGGGATCAATTCAACAGGAAGAGCTAACTATCCTAAATATATATGCACCCAATACAGGAGCACACAGATTCATAAAGCAAGTCCTTAGAGACTTACAAAGAGACTTAGACTCCCATACAATAATAATGGGAGACTTCAACACTCCACTGTCAACATTAGACAGATCAACAAGACAGAAAGTTAACAAGGATATCCAGGAATTGAACTCATCTCTGCACCAAGCGGACCTAATAGACATCTATAGAACTCTCCACCCCAAGTCAACAGAATATACATTCTTCTCAGCACCACATC